>NW_028147635.1:2811827-2863241 GCF_008360975.1 Lichenostomus cassidix | reverse complement strand
TAACTCCTGCTCTGTACCTTTGGGTGCTCAGTGTGTCTGCTGGGAGCCTCCTCAAGGGCCTTCAGCCACTGCTCAGCCCAAGGACAGCAGCAGCAGCACCTTTGCAGGGCCCAGCAGGGCTCTTGCCAGCTGCCCTTGCCCACCTGCACACAGAGCCTCCCCCAGGCAGGGCCCTGCAGACAGGCAGGTTTCTGTAGGGCCGGGCGAGTGCACAGAGGGTGGGATGGGCTCTGTGAGCGCTGACAGGGACAAGGCTCCTCTCAGGAGGAACATGTGCAGCACAGGGAGATGATGAGGGAAGGAGAGGGAGCTGAACAGAGCAATGCTGTGGGCAGGAGGCCACTGTTGCTGTGTGGGAGGTGCCGTGCACAGCTGGGGACAGGGAACACTGTCCTGAGTGCCAGGCTGTCCCTGCCCTGCCCTCTCAGGCACAGCACCACAACATCTTCTCTTGTTTCTGCATTCCTCTGATACTGTCACTGTTATCTGGTGCTCTCAGGGAGGCTCTGGGCTTTGCAGCAGCTGAGGCAGGCACTGCCCTTGGGATTCCTCCCAGGCAAGTGTGTCCATGGGAATGGGGTGTCCAAGCTTCCCTGTGACCTGTGGGGCTGTGGGCAAAGCAGTTGATGGGAAAGGGGAAGGAGCTGAGCCTCCCTCCCTGAGATGCCATCATGGGCACACCTGGGGATCTCCTTGCTGTGTCCTTCCAAGCTCTGAGCTTCCCCCCTGGGTGCAAATCTGTGCCAGAGTCTCTGAGAGTTCCCTGAATGCCCCATGGGGAAGTGCAGAGATGCCACAAGTGAGGAAATGCTGTTGGGTTTGCCAAGGGAACAGTGAGTGTCCTTGGCAGAAGGAGGGGCTGAGACCTTGCTGAGAGACCTTTGGAGAGGGTGAGACATTCAGTGATCCCTCTGCTCTCAGCAGGGTGACAGGGGAGTGTGATTGTGCTGTGATTGCATTAAAGGTGCAAACCCAGGGCAGTTGGGAACAAGCCCATCCAGCCCCTCACCTTGCCCTGAGCCACAGGGAATCCCTTTGCCTCTCACATCTCTCAGTGGCAAACTCTGAGTACAGCAGAAATGCTGGGGATTTCTGACCTCAGAGAACCAGGAATGATGTATGGGTAGGAAAACATTCCTTAAAACTCCCTCCTGCTATCCTGTGGAACTGTGAGTGAAAATGCTACCAAGCCTTTCTGCATTAGGAGGGATTCCCCTGACAAATCCTGAATATTCAGCCTTGTCCCTCTGCCCCATGGCCACAATCCCAGGGCAGCAGGGCAGGGATGGCTCCTGGAGAGCCCCACGCACAGGCCTGGCTGCTCATGGCACACTCAGACAGCACCAGTGGAGCTCAGGCAGGGACCTGGATGAAGGTTTTCTAGAGAAGGAACAAGGGTGGATGAGTCCCAGTGGGACAGTCTGCAGGGAATGGCACAGCTTTGGCTCAAAGCAGCCTCTCCTGACTTGTCACTGTCCTTTTCTCCATCAACAGGTCCCCATGGCCAGACACAGCAAATGTCCAACAGCAGCTCCATCAGCCACTTCCTCCTCCTGGCATTCACAGACACGTGGCAGCTGCAGCTCCTGCACTTCTGCCTCTTGCTGGGCATCTCCCTGGCTGCCCTCCTGGCCAACAGTCTCATCATCAGCGCCGTAGCAGTGGGAATAAAGGACAGTATTATCTCCTCACCATCATGTGCTACAACTGCTCTGTGTCCATCTGCAAACCCGTGTACTATGGGACCCTCCTGGGCAGCAGAGCTTGTGCCCTCATGGCAGCAGCTGCCTGGGCCAGTGGCTTTCTCACTGCTCTGCTGCACACAGCCAATACATTTTCCCTGCCCCTGTGCCAGGGCAATGCCCTGGGCCAGTTCTTCTGTGAAGTGCCCCAGATCCTCAAGCTCTCCTCTTCACACTCCAGCCTCAGGGAACTTTGGCTCATGGTCATTACTGCTTGGATATCTTCTGGCTGTTTTGTGTTCATTGTTTTCTCCTATGTGCAGATGTTCAGGGCTGTGCTGAGGATGTCCTCTGAGCAGGGACAGCACAAAGCCTTTTCCACATGCCTCCCTCACCTGCCGTGGTCTCCCTGGTTATCAGCACTGCCATGTTTGCCTACCTGAAGCCCCCTTCCATCTCTCCTCATCCCTGGATCTGGTGGTACCAGTTCTGTACTCGGTGGTGCCTCCAGCACTGAACCCCCTCACCTCCAGCCTGAGGAACCAGGAGCTCAAGAAAGCTCTCAGAGGACTGATTTCTGGACACTTTTCAGCTATCACAGACTGCCTGTTTTCCTCTCTCACTGGGTCCTGGTGCACATCATGACAGGCCAAGTCTCTCCTCATTTATATTTTTTCTGCTGTGATGGTGTTGTCTTCAAAGCATTAGTATTATTCATTCTCTCCAATTTAATTATCCCTTCATCTTTTGTAACTCAGAGACTTCATGTAAATGAGGAGTCTCACATTGTATTTGAGTGAAATAAATGAACCTGTAACAACGTCTCCCCTGTCCCCATGTCAGGCTCTGATGGAACATCCTCTGGGGGAGGCTGTGGCACTGGGGGGCAGGGGGGACCTGGGGGGACAGGGGACCCTGCTGTGCATGAGCAGTGTTGGACTTGTCGGAACTGTGAGGGGGGCTGGGGCAGAGTGACCTCCCCAGTGATGTCACACAGCCCCCTATGATGTCACACAGACACCCTGTGTTGTCATAGCCCACTCTGTGATGTCAAAGGCAACTCTGTGATTTCGCACAGCCTTCACTATGGTCACATAAAGCTGTCCTGTGATGTCACAGCACATTCAATGATGTCACATCACCACCCTGTGGTGTCACACAGTCTACTCTCTGACCTCACAGCCTGCTGTATGATGACATTCAGCCACACCCTGATGTCACAGTCTGCTCTTTGATGTCACACAACCAACCAGTGATTCCACACCCTTTTCTATGACGTCACATACCACACCCTGCTCTAGGATGTCACAGCCTGCTCTGTGGTGTCACAAGTCAGTCAGTAATGTCACACAGCCAACTCTGTGATGCCATACAGCCACTCAATGATGTTACACAGTTCACTCTGTTGCTGCACAGCCTGCTCTGATATCATACAGCAACCTGGCAATGTAACAGCCTGCTCTGTGATGTCACACATTCTCCTCTATGATCCTGTAGCTGCTCCATGACCTCACACAACCAATTCTGTGATGTCATAGCCCAATCTGTGACCTCACAGAACCCAGTCTGTGATGTCAACAGCTCCTTTCTGACATCACAGCTGCTCTGTGGCTCTCTGACACAGCCCCAGAGGTGCCCATGGCTATGACACAGGCCCCTCTGGGCCATGGCACAGCCCCTGCCAATGCTGAGCACCTGTGAGCTCTGGGTGTGCCCTGCTCGTGTCCCTGAGATGGCCTGGCAGTGCCCCAGCCCTGCTGGGCTGTGCACAGGAGCTGCTCCTGGGCAGAGCTGTCTCTCTGCAGCGCTGCCGCTTGCCAGGAGCTCCTCTGTGCCAGGAGCCCAGCCCAGCTCAGCAGCACAGCAACTGCACAGCAACTTGAATGACCCTCGTGGGGCTTTGGTGCTCAGGCCCTGAACATCAGTCCCTGAGAGGGAGTTGCAGAAACCTCTCAAGTATTCAAAGGCAGAATTGAACTCCAAAGTTCCTAATACCATAAATGGGTCCCACTGAGGGACACAACTGAGAAAGTGTCCCCATGTCCCAGTTGGAGGAGGAAACTGGAGACAGGGATGACACGTGGGGACAAAGAGAAGCCAAGTCTTTGCGCCCTTGGGAACAGCAGTGTCTCTGCTACCTAATGGCTGTGAGGAAACACCTTGTCCTGAGGCACTGGGCCCTCCTGGCACAGCCCCAGCAAGGCTGGGCACTGTCACCCCCTTGTCCTGCCCTCAACATCCCCACCCCACATCCCAGTAGCCTCGAGGATCTGCTGGAAGGAGTCCTGGGGAGCCATTGGCAGGAATGGCCCTGGGGGGCTTCTTAGTGCTCCCAGAGACTGCAGGTTTTTCAAAGGACTTTGGGTTTTCCTTTCCCTTGGAGTCTCTGAGAGGTTTGTGCAATCATGGCCTTCAATTATCTGCTGTAATGAGTCCCTTGAGATTCTTTGTCAGTAACAAGACTCAGTGGAGCTCATTAATGCTTCAAGGTGCTCTAGGTTTATTAAAGTACTTGTTTTGATTTGGAGTCTCTGGGAGGTCTGTACAACCGTGGCCTCCAATTCTCCTCCAAGGAGTCCATAAGGAACTTGTGTTGAGGATGGACCTCAGTGGAACCCATTAAAGCTTTGAGACACTTTGGGTTTTCCCTCTGACTGGCTCATGGAAAGGTTTGTGCAATCAGCTCTCAGGCCCTGAGGTTCAAGGTCTCAGCACCAAATGCACCACAGGGCTCATTAGGATCAAGCAATTCCTAACAAAACATGGCTCTGCCTTGATTTCCCTCTGGACTAATGCAGTTCATTAGGAAGTTTCTTTTCTATACTTATGGAGCAATATTTCAAAGAAATAAGATTCTAAGAAATATGGATTCCTATTTTAAACTGAGTATTTTATTGCTATTCTCTTTAGAGAAGAGGTAATTGCAGCATTGTGAGATTAATATTGATCCAGGGTGTCTCCTAAGGAGGTCTGGCCTGGTCAGAGAAGCTGTGCTTTGAGGTCTGACACAGTGTGGACAACCTTGCTCCACATTCCCAACCCTGTCATGTCTCTCCTTAGTCAACTGGGACCTGCTTTGCTTGCACAACTGGCTGCACTCAAGCAAAGAGGGGTTTTCTTCTTTTATTTCTTGAAGCAATCTCAAGATCCTAAGTTTCCCCACTGAAAACAGACACCCTCCTTAAGTGTGTGTCAAACCCAAGCTGCCACCAAGGAGGTTCCCCTTCCCCAAGGCAGAACCCTGCAAGGAATGTTTTAGACACACAAGAAGTTCTACAATAAAAACAAATCCAGAGTTGGCTGAAGGCAGAATTAGAGCAACTGCTGAAGGGCAGACAAGCTTTGAACTCCTTGCAGCTCAAAGCACCCAGGGGATTGTTGAGAGGTGTGTGAGTGAGCCAAGAGTGAGGGGAAGGGAAGTGCAGAGAGCCCTGGAAGTGCTTGTGTGCAGACAGGCTGCTGGGAAGGGCACTGCAGCCCTGCCCTGGGCCAGCTGTGATGCTGGATTCTCATGCCAACCTGCACTGGGCCATTGCAAGGGGCTGTTGCCATGGCCACTTCACTGAGCCCACGGCAGCAGCCCATTGCTCAGGGCGGGTGTCACTGCCCAGAGCCACAGGGGATCCATGGCTGGGGTTTGTGCCATGGCCACCTGCCCTGTGCCGCGCTGGCTGGGCAGGCGCCGCGGAACCAGCAGCAAAGCCCAGTGCCAGGGCCAAAGGCCAGGTCAGCCTGACAGAAAGGGTCAGTGCTGGGGACTGTTTCCATGGCAACCAGCACTGGGACACCACACCTGGGTCACCTGTCATGGCATTGCCATGGAAACCCCTTGGAGGGACTGATGCCAGGGACACTTGCCCTGAGACACTGCTGGGCTCGGGTGCCATGGCAACCACCATAGGGCATCATTGGTACAGAGGTTGCCATGGCAACCAGCACAGAGCCCCCTTCCTACTGTCCAATGCCAGGACAACCTTCAGGAGACACTTTGCTGAGGTTGGGTCCATGGCCACCAACCTTTGCCCTGCTGGGATGGGGATTGTCACGGTCAGAAAGGAGCCTGTGGAGCCGTGGTGATGCTGGATGGCCATGGGGTGCTGCTTTGGGTGGGGCAGAGGGAATTTCCGTCCCAGGGCTTTCCTGGGGCTGTGCTTTGGGGCTGTGCTGAGCACAGGGTTGATCACACAGAGATGGTTTTGTTCTCGCTGAGCTTGCACAGAGCCAAGGCCTTTCCTGCTCCTTGTCCAGCCATGCTGGGGAGGGGCTGGGGGTGTGGGGGAGGTTGGGAGGGGACACAGGGGGACAGGTGACTCAACTGACCCCAGGGATATCCCAGACCACAGGACATCACGCTCAGTGTATAAAGTGGGGGAACAAGGAGGAAGAGGGGACATTTGGAGTGATGGTTTTTGTCTTCTCAGGGATCACTTGGGCAGGAGGGAATCCTGTTTTGCCAGTGGTCAGGGTGAGCACCAAAGACACAGATACCAACTGAAGGAATTGTGTAATTTATATAAATTCAAAACTGCCAAGAATTACAAAAGGGTAAGTTCAGCAATATACAAAATCATTTGCAAAGAATTACAAAAGGAGAAGCTCAGCAATGAACCCAATAATCACTACCAAAGATTGCCTATAATGATTTAGAAAGATCCATCACCAGTTACCCTCAGACTTTACCATCACCCAGACCCACCCATCAGCTGGGGAAGCTGTCACAGCCAAGGACTGCAGAGCCACTCTGGACACTGGGAATTCCTGCAGCTGTGTCCAGCCACAGGTGAGGCTTCCAACCTCGCTGGGAGAGAGCCCAGCTTGGAGAGTGCTGAACAAACAAACTGACAGCACTTCCAGTGCAGGAACATCTGGATTCATTCTCCTCTTGGATTCTCCCAAAGCCTGGCCAGGGCTCCAGGAGGAACCAAGGGAGTTGACTTTGACCATACACCCCCAAACCAGGCCAGATGTTGGATTTCATGGCCTTGTTTAGCTTCTAAATACAGAAAAGTCAATACGTGATTCACTAATGAGTGGATACATCTATCACAATGCTAATGATCATGCATATTTCAGTAATGAGTGGATACAAAGATAACCTTAGGTTGGAAGGTTCATCGAGAGGTCACCTTTGGCTCAGGCCTGTTGTTCAGGCCTCAGTCAGGCCTCTTGTTCAGGCCTTGGCACTTCAGGGATGTGGTTTAGTGCTGGACTGACAGTGTTGGGTGACTGGCTGGGCTTGATGAGCTCAGAGGTCTTTTCCAACAGAAAATATTCTAGAATTCCAGGATTCTATCTGCTGGATTTAGCTTGGTCCATGTTAGCAGCATTAGTTTGCTCAGAAAGTTCCCTCTTGGTCAGCTCTCGAGGCCTAAGGCTTCAGCTCCTTTATTCTGATATTTTATTCTTAGTGCACCTACTTTATCTTAATAGACGCAGTAACATCAGTACTTGAAAGCAAAATGAGCATAGCAAGTTTGTATTTTAGAAGGAAGCACACAGTTAAGAGAGAACAGGATTTGCTTCTCTGAACATTAAACAGGTTACAGAGTAACACTTTTCTTCAGGGTTTAATACTCACAGGGCACATCTCTGCTGTCATTGACTGCAGGGTGAGTTGGATTTGGAAATATTTAGAAAGCTCCAGGAGTATTCAGCAGCTTTTCCTAAGAATTCTCCTGCAGACCCTTTTAGGGCACACTTGAGGAGAGATCCTTCTCCTCTTTATTGGCCATGCAGCCCATGGTGTTGCTGGTGATTTCCAGGGGTTCCAAAGAGGAAAAGTCCTGTTCCAAGGCACCCCTGAGCACAGGCTTCCCAAGGCAAGGCCTGTGAAAGGAAGGCATTGTGTTAAGAAAGGACAGTTCTCCAGTTCCAGTGCCTTCACCTCTCTGCCTAAGCCTGAGTTAGCCTAGGTGGAAATCACCAGCTGCCCATGGGGACTCAAAGTCCACAACACATGCATTTCAGGGAGTTTGAGCTTCAGGCAGATTCCTGTTGCCATTGCTGCCTTCCTGCAGGACGCTGGCAGAAGGTGCTTGTTTCTGTTCCAAAGTGCTTTGCACAGGCTGGGCTCTCTGGGCTTGCATCAGAATGCAAACTGGGGAGGGTCACAGCCACCCTGGGATCAATTCCCTGCCTTGTCTTCACCCCAAAGTGGTGGTGCTTAGTCACTGAGGTGTTCATTCAATGGATTTATAAGTTCTAGTGCAGTGTCTTGCTGCCACAGGGAGCCCGAAATGCCAGGAGCTCGGGCTGTGCCCCCCTGCTGCCAGCCCAGCCCCATCGCTGCCGCACATCCCAGCAGACAGAGTGCACTGAGGAAAAGTCCTTTATTCCCACTGCAAACAGGTGTGCACGTTAGGAAACAAAGACAAATGAAAGCAAGGCCTCCGGCCATGCCATCCTCCCTCTCCTCAGGCTCCTCCGTTCATCCTCCTGCCCTGAGGGCTGCGGGGGCGGGATGGCGTGGTGAGGGCAGCGCCGGGATGGTCCGGGCAGGGCTGGATCGTCTGGGCAGGGCTGGATTGTCTGGGCAGGGCTGGATAATTTAGGCAGGGCTGGATAATTTAGGCAGGGCTGGATCGTCTGGGCAGCTCTGGATCGTCTGGGCAGCTCTGGATCGTCTGGGCAGTGCTGGATCGTCTGGGCAGCTCTGGATCGTCCGGGCACTGCCGGGATTTGTTGGGAAGCCCCTGGATTGTCTGGGCAGCTCTGGATCGTCTGGGTAGTGCCAGAATAGTCCAGGCAGTGCCGGGATTTGCTGGGAAGCCCCTGGATTGTCTGGGCTGTGCCTGGATCCCCATGGCAACACTGGATCCCCCGGTAGCCCCCAGCTCCCTCCTAAACACACCCACTATCTGCTCTTTGGGAACATGGTGATCTCCCAAATATACAGAACTGGTGAGAAACCTCATCAAGGTGTGTGACTGGGAAAAATGAAAATTCCAGCAGGAGAGGAGATGCATGGCAAAAGCATCATCCACCTTCCCTCAGCCCAGGCTGGGGCTGACAGCATCCACAGCACTGGGGCAGCTCGTGTCTGCTTCCTGAGGGAACTTTTTCCTCATCCAGTCAGATGAGGAATTTTTTCCTCATCAAGTCAGAAGAGGAAGGAGAGGGCATTCCAGAACTCATTTCAGTGCTCCAGCTGAAATGTCTATTGAACTAAAGGTGTGTATGGTGCCACTGGTCTGGTTTTGTGGAGTTCCCTTGTATACACTGGGCGACCACAAAAGAAAAAAAAAGAGGTATTTAACAGATATCCTGATTTTTTCAGTGACTCTTTCTTCATGCAAAATCATTAAACTTTATTTCAAAGAGTCAACAAACTGTTTTTGTCACCTGCAGAGAGACCTAGAGGAAAGGAGACTGCTGCCCTGCTGTGGGAAAAATCCAAGCATACAGTGGCAAAATATGGCTGTGAAGAACCCTGATAAACAGGGGAGAGCAGCATGTTTGGGAATGTTCTCATGTCGCCCCCTATGTGCCTCTGCCTGGGTGCTGCTTCAGGGATCCCCTGCTTGGTGCAATGATGAAAATAAATTCACTCTTGATATTTTAGCTCCAGTTTTGTGTTTGTCCCTGTAAGCTACAGAGATATGATGTAAAAAGGAATAATTGACATCAATCTAAACTGCTTGAGCCACTTCTGTGGCACTTCATTTGCTTCTCTGTTCCAACCCTGTGTTCAGGAATCTGTACTGGCCACCTGCCTTACATGACTTATACCTTCCACACCAAGTGCTCCAGAGAAACCAAGCAGAGAGGTTGCTGCCAGCCAGGCCCAACAGAGTCAGGACACTGCCAGGACACCAAATCAGCAGAGGAATTGAAGCCCAGAGTAGTAAAGGCAGCCTGGCTGGTGCTTGGCTTCAGTGCAGTTTGTCACAGCTGATTGGAAGGATGCCTCAGGCAAGAGCTCCAGGCACGGCAGGGAGTTCAAAGGGAGGAGCAGTGGTGAGACAGAACAGGATGCTCTGCTTCATCTGCAAAACCTCTGGTGACATGGAGGACATTCAGATTATAAATACAGGAGCTCCTGTTGGACACAGGAAACTGGGGATATGGACCAGGCTGGGAAATGCATGGGAATGAAGGATTGCAGCTGTGAGGTGCTCAGCACCCACCTCGGTGGGCTGCAGCTGCCCTTGGCCTGAGCTCGGGAGGATCTTCCCTTTTCCTTTGGAACCCCCTGGCAAACACAGAGCCTTTCAGCCCACAGCAGTCCCCTCTGTGGGAGCAGCAAGAGATTCACAGCCTCGCCAGGCTGGGTTGCCACCCCGTGTGCTGCAGCTCCTGCCAGGCCTGCTCAGGAAGCTCAGGTAGCTCTGCACACATCTGTCTCCTGGGAATTGCTCACTTGGGAGGGAGCAGCAGCTGGAGACTGCAAAGACAAAGCAAGCATCTGCTTTGCTATCAGCCCCAATGCCAGGCAGTGTCCAGCGTGGCACATTGTGGCATCCTGGAGCTTTCAGCTGCACAATGCATGTGGCCAAGCACGTGTCCTTTCAGGCTCCTTGTCTCAGGAGATTTTCAGCCAGGCTGCAAAAGCTGCATTTGCAAATGCATTTGAGTGCTGCAGCACCTCTGCAGGCACCTGACACAGCCAGTGGGATCCAATGTCCTGGCAGGAAAATCCCCGTGTGCCTCACAACGAGTTCCACAAAACAGCCTGGCAGCTGCTGGCCTGCAGAACAGAGAGTTCTGGAAAATCTCCTTGGCATGGCTGAGAGCTCTCCTCCCTGCAGAGATCCTACAGAATGATCTCTGCACCAGGGCAGCTCTCTAGGAGGAGAAGTGGACGCAAGAAAAGGAGCTTTTGCATCAGACCAAGGCCTTGTGGCACAAGTCACAAGCACTCGGTGTCCCTGCATCCCTCCCGCCCCAGGCAGCGCCTTTCTCCTCTGCCCCACACAGCACACACTGCAACGCCCCAGAGACCAAAAGGCTTCGGCCTTCAGCAGTTTCCCCCAAATCAATGACTACAGCACAATGAAAACAACAAGCTCTTCTGATTTGTCAAATCCATCATTTATTTCAATAAAAGCATCTTGTGGGACCTGTTCTAACTGAGCAAGAGCTACAGCTCAGCTGCCTGAGGAATATATCCCAGGCCAAATATTAAATATTATTATCTATCATTAAAAAAAGACCTCCCTAGCAGTTTTCTTTCCCAACTAATGTCTAGTTTAAACCTTTGGAACTTCTTACCTTGTTTAATTAATTAATTTAGTAATTTAGCTATTAGGGCTTAATTTTAATGAACTTCATTAGCTAGTTATTAATTTTTATTAATAATTAATTTTTTTTGGTTCTTAATTAAACAGGAAAAGAGGGCATGAGAGGGCCTTTATCCAATTATCCTTAATTCTAGAAGAGAGCTCTACTAATATCTAGCCCTATTTTAACCTACAGAATTTAAGTCTAATAAATTCTCTTACTTTTGCTCCTCAAATTCTTGAGGCAGCAAGTACAATGGCACCTCAGTCTTAAGCCTCCTGGCCCTGCAGCAGATGGACATTGCCACCCAACTTGGTGGCATCTGCAGAATGACTGAGGGTGCCTTCAGTGGTCTTGTCCAGGTCATTGGAAATGTCACTGCCAATGTCAGCGTTTGGTTACTCAGACCAGAACCCTGACTTGCTTTGGCACTTGCTTTGGCACGTCTTGTTTCCTGGTCACCTCCATGTCACAAAGAAGGAGAAGCAGGTTCTTTATTTGGGGCCTTGCCAGAGTGGAGAAGGTGCCTTTGAACCAGATTTTTTGGGGAAGGGAACCTCTCCATCCCAAGCCTGCCAGTCGCATGCCAAGAGCTGTGAGGGATGCCTGGGACAATGCAAAGGCACTGCAGATCCTCCAGCCAACACATCCACTTCCTGCAGGGCCTGGCTCAGGGGCTGTGCACAAACACACATGGAGCAAAGGAGAGCAAGGACAGAGCGTTCCAGAGCTCATTCCAGTGCTCATGCCTCCGTGGGTGTTACAGCATTGGCATTCCCACGGAGCCATGGTGGGATGGCTCCTCTGACTGGAGCACTGGAATGAGGTGTCTGAGGCTCCCAAATGCCCTGAGCACCCTCCTGAAGTGGGACAGCTGCCACTCGGGGACAGCCACAGCCACAGCTGAGCGCAGGCCTTGCAGATGCTCAACCACCTGTGCCACTCTAGGAATTGCTGTTCCCAAGTGCCATCTGGAATGTCCCATAGGAGGGACCCTGAGTCACTGTCTGTCATCCTCTATCCTCCAGGCTGGGTGGCTGCATTCCGGCCACAAGTCACTTGGGAGGGACACAGAGCCACTGTCCTCGTCAGTGTTCCCACTCAGGTCTCTGTCTTCAGCCCAGGCCTCTAATGGGAGAGACCCTGAGCCACTCTCTGCCTCACTGCTCCAGCTCAGCTGTGTCTTCAGCCCACGACCAACATGGCAAGGAGCCTGAGCCATTCTCTTCCCCAGGCCTGCTGCTCAGCTCTGCATCTTCAGGCCATGCCTCACCTGGGAGGGACCCTGAGGCTCTCTCCTCCTCAGTGCTCCAGCTCAGGTGTGTGATCTCTGCCCACACTGTGGACAGCCCTGGCAAACTGCACACAGACCTGAGCTCCTCAGAGCTGGATCCCTCTGTGGTTGGTGCCTCTGACAGGCATGGCTCTGCCCCTGCCCCTGCCCCTGCCCCTGCCCCTGCCCCTGCCCCTGCCCCCTGCCCACCGAGATCTTCCAGCTGGCTGGGCAAGGGGCTTGGGGGCACTGGTGCATAACTGGGTATGGAGTTGAGGCCTCTTCCCCACTGTGAGGGGCTCTGATGGGCAGAGCTGGGACTTGGCCTGTGGCTGGCCATGGATGAAGGTTCCTGTGCTCTGCCCAGGCCTGGCAGGGCCTCACAGGAGGCCTCTCTTCTCCACTTCTTCAGCTTGGGTGTCATTCATGTTCCCCTTGACAGTCTTCCTCCAGGATGACACAGGCGTTTTCCTCAGTCTCTGGTTCTGTCAGCACAGCCCCCGCTGCTGCCCCTGCCCCTGCCCCCTGCCCACCCAGAGCTTCCAGCTGGCCGGGCTCCGGGCTGGGGGGCAGCAGGGGCTGTGCGGGGCAGCTGCCCGGCTCTCCGGCCCCAGTGCGGGGGCTGCTGCTGCCGTCCCTGTCCCCGTGCCCTGATGCGGGGGCTGCCGTGTCCCCGGCTGCTGGCCGCGTCGCCGGATCACAGCCGCCATCCCGCTCAGGATGGCACGGGAGCCGCGCCGCAGCGAGCGCAGCAGAGCCTGGCCGCGGCCCCTGGGGCTGTGCGGGGCTGCCTGGCTCTCTGCTGCTGCCGCCTGCGCCACAGAGGCAGCACAGGAGTCACGGTGCTCCTCAGCTTCCTGCGGGGCTGCCCGTGACTCGCAGTTGGACAGCTGCACGGAGCAGGAGAAGGATGAGGACCAGCTGGCCCTCTGCGGTGCAAACGGCCCCCCTGGCACAGCAGCTCCCTCCGTGCCCGCAAGCCCGCCCCGAGCCCCGAGGCAGCTGCCTGCTAGCCCATCCCTCACCTGCTGCCTTCTGACAAACATCAGCCACTTCTTGGGCTGCACGTCGGTGCTCATCTCCTTGTCCGTGGACATCTTGGAGTCGCTCCGATGCTACCCTAGCCCGGGGAGATGCTGTCTCCAGACGGAGCTGCTCCCCTGGCACTGAGCACCCCCAGCCATTTGGTGCCCTTTTATAGCCTCCCGCTCACGCCGTGTCCCCAGGTGTCACAATGGGCTCTGGGCACACGCAGCCACACGTCACAAAGGAGCCTGCAAGGCGCTGCTGTCCCCACGGGCCACTCCCCAGCAGCCCCAGGACAGCGGTGGGCTAGGGGGGCTCAGAACCAGCTGCACACCGGCTGGAACGGGCTGGGACAGCAGTGTGCAAAGAGGGCGGTGACAGAGCTGTCACACAGCCTCTCGCAGGGACACATCAGGGACTGCAAAAGCAATCAGTGCATGTGCCACAGCTTTAAAAAACTGTGTTTGCACATCATACACAGCTGTAAAGTTCTAGAAGGCATCGCTGCAGGCTGAAATTTGTTTGTAAATAATTAGAAGGTAGAAACGATTGTGGAAACCATTCCAAAAAAACCATTTTATGTCCGAAAAAATAATTTTCTGGTGTCTATTAATGCTGATAATTGCACACTCAGCAGAGAATTCCCTTCTCAAATCAGGATAGAGGGTCCACTGAAAAATGTAGAGGCTCTTGCCCATGGAACATGTGCAAGCCCAAGTTTAGGGTCAAGAACTGTGGTGTGCAAATACTGGGCTCATTGGGAAAAAGGTTTTGCTTCCACCATAGTTGAGAATTCCATCATTTGCCCCTTTAGAATGCAAAATCAAACAGAGGAGAACTCCCATGGTTCAGGAGGCAAAGGAATGAACTCCAGAGATGAGCTGTTGCAATACAATTTCTAAAAAGGCTGAAACACTCAAACAGCTCCATTTGAAACTGGGAAATTGCAAGAGGAAGTGATGGTGAATACTCCCATTTCAGAAGGCTTGGCTGGGCTCTTGGGAAGGACTTGTTCCCTGGGAGGGTGGGGAGGCCCTGGCACAGGGTGCCCAGAGAAGCTGTGGCTGCCCCTGGATCCCTGCAAGTGTCCAAGGCCAGGTTGGACACTGGGGCTTGGAGCAGCCTAGGATAGTGGAAGGTGTCCCTGCCCATGGCAGGGGGTGGCACTGGATGGGCTTCAAGGTCCCTCCCAACCCAAACTGTTCTGGGCTTCCATGATTCTCTGGTTCTACAAACTACTGTGAAACATTTCACATCAGCGTGGAGAAGTCAATTCCATCCTGCTTAGGGATCTAAAGGATAATATTTGATGTATTTCATCTGTTAGAATTTTGTCATGACTCTGGAACAGGAGATTCCTCTAAAATGTAATAGTGGGATCCTAAAATCTTTCAATATAAGGATTTAATGTGTGCCATCTACAAATGATGACTCTGAATGAGGCTACATATCACACTCTCCAGTATTAATTTAACAATTAATTCTTCAGGATATTTGAATGACAGTGAATTTACTGTCATTCACAAACTCTGACACTGAAATTTCTTGAAAGTCAGAATGGAAAACAAGTTGGATTTACCTATTTTAACCTATTTACCTATGTCCAAAAGACAACATATATTTTACAACTTTCAAATTATAAACATGTAAAAAAAGAAGAAGAACCCAGTGAAGCAAATTAGGAAGAACAGAGCTCTCTAAGGGATCCCTGAATATTTCTTCACAGTAAATCACAAGAGCTCTCTTCAGCATTGAGTAAATGCTTAAGTAAATTGAGTATCCATTAAGCATTGAGTAAATAAACATCTGTGATTTCCAGGCTCATTGTCATGCAAGTTTTTTAAAGTTATCCATAAACCCTTTAAATATGTTTGGCATTTCTATCTCTTAGAAGCTGTTGGGAAATTTTTGTTACACTTCTTGAGGTGAATAAAACACACACTTGCTCTTGTGTGCCATCTACCAATGATGACTCTGAATGAAGCTGCATGTCACACCCTCCAGTATCAATTTAACAATTAATTCTTCAGGATATTTGAATGACAGTGAATTTCCTGTCATTCACAAACTCTGACACTGAACTTTCTTGAAGGTCAGAATGGAAAATGAATTGGATTTATCTCTCCAAAAGACAACATATATTTTATAATTTTCAAATTATAAATATGTAAAAGTAGAAGAAGATCCCAGAGAAGCAAATTAGGAAGAACAGAGCTCTCTAAGGGATCCCTGAATATTTCTTCACAGTAAATCACAAGAGCTCTCTTAGCATTGAGTGAATGCTTAAGTAAATTGAGTACCCATTAAGCATTGAGTAAATAAACAACTGTGATTTCCAGGCTCATTGTCATGCATGTTTTTTAAAGTTATCTATAAACCCTTTAAATATGTTTGGCATTTCTATCTCTTAGAAGCCGTTGGGAAATTTTTGTTACGCTCCTTGAGGTGAATAAAACACACACTTGCTCTGAAACATTGCAAAGCAAAGCACAGACAGTTGGTGTCTTGGTTCAACCCAGGCAGCACCTCACAGCCCCTCGGTCACTCCCCACCAGTGGGATCAGGGAGGGAGTTAGGAGGGTAAAAACCGGAGTGGGTTGAGATCAAGGCACTTGAACAGGGAAAGCAAAAGGCACCACATGAGCAAAGCAAAAGAAGGAATTCCTTCAGCCCTTCCCAGGGCTGGGCAGCTGTTCAGCACCTCCAGGAGAGCAGGGCTCCATCCCACAGAACAGCGACTTGGGAAGACAAAAGGCATCCCTCCAAACGTCCCCCCTTCCTCCTTCTTCCCCCCACTGCATATCCTGAGCATGAAGTGACATGGTCTGGGATATCCCTGGGGTCACAATGATGCCTTAATAATTTTGGGGTTTTTTCTCTTCATGTGTCTGTAACTTGGTGTAGTTCTGTGCTCTTACAGAATGCTGAAAACCTCTGCTCCCAACACATTTATCCAAAACAAAGCTCTCTGGATAGAGATTCAAGGACATATTTGTTACCCTGGGGCCAGAAAATATCTAAACAACAGTGGAAAGTGGGGAGCAGGGCCTGGGGTGGTCAGTGTCATCACCTGAAGGTGTGATTAGAGAATTAGGGACCAATATGCTAATAAGAAAAAACTTATAAAAGGTAAAGAATTCGTGACCTGGTGTCCATTTTGGGTGTAGTCCCCGAGGGAGACTTAGCTTGCCCGAATATACCTTGAAGGATGTGAATAAATTTGTCCACGTTTTATACACCTAATTGTTTTGGCTTCTGTTTCAGGTAGCCTGTTCCAGGCATCAGAGTCACCCAGAGATAAAGGACTGAATGTCTGCTGTGACCCATGAGAGCTCTGCAGCCCCTGGGGACACAGCAGGGACAGGGAAAGGAGTGTGGGCAGT
This sequence comes from Lichenostomus cassidix, assembly GCF_008360975.1. Taxonomy (NCBI): domain Eukaryota; kingdom Metazoa; phylum Chordata; class Aves; order Passeriformes; family Meliphagidae; genus Lichenostomus; species Lichenostomus cassidix. The sequence continues at coordinate 2,846,658 of NW_028147635.1, read as the reverse complement.
GCCTCCTCTGAGCCTCAGGGAACTTCCAGAGGAGGATCCAGGGCAGCCCCAAGGCCATCTGGCAGGCCTGGAACAAGGCAGGCAGCTCTGAGCAGCCTCCATGGCCCCAGCAGAGCTCGTGTGGGAGGGCTGAGTGCAGGGAGCACCATCAGCTGCCTGTGTGTCCCAGCTGGAGCAGCAGAGCCCAGCAGAGGCAGCCCATGGCCCCGGGCAGCACAGCCCCCGTGCTCTGCAGAGCAGCACCCCCAGCTCTGTGGGGCTGTGGGGAGCAGGGCAGGGGCTGCAGCAATGGCTGCTCAGGCCAGCACAGCCGTGATCCCCTGGGAAAGGCTCTGTGGGCAGCTGGGATGTGCCAGGAGAAGAGCAGGAGCCCTTGTGTGTGTGCACAGGAGTCCTGGCAAGAGCTGGGGCAGCAGGAGCTGCCTGAGGAGCCCCGGGGCAAACTCTCTGCTGCTGTCCCGGGCAGTGGGGCTGTCCTGGGGCTGCAGGAGATGCCAGAGCTGAGGATCTCCTGAGCATTCCAGACACAGAGTCACTGTCCCTGACCTCCATTGCTTCCCATTCTTGCTGCAGGGCCAGATAGGACTGGGCTGCTCTGCTGGGCTGGGGCAGAGGTAGGGAGAGGCTGGACTGGGCAGTGCCAGGAAGAAGAAAACAATGGACCCTTGGTTATACAAGTCCCTGCAGTGTCAGAATGGTTCCATGGAGCCCCAGAGAGTCACAATGATCTCCCTTATTCCATGGGTGAATAAAAACTTTAGTAGTAGTCATGCTAAGGCTTGGACGGATCAGTAGACCTGAGTGTAAACACTGTTGTGTAGCGAAGTTGCCAGTAGCGATCAAAAGGATCAATAGAGCATACTGATGAGGGGAGAAAGACTTGTCTAAGGAATGTAGCTATAGAACAGTTTGTTTATTTAAGTAATCTGCTAAGTGGAGTGTGTGACTTATCTAATAGGGTGTAGTAGATTAATGATGATAAAGAATGTTCAGTTAACGAAAAACAAAGTCACAATGTAATCATAAATCAGGTAGATGTGTCTAGAAATCAAATTCGTTAAGATGAAGCAATTTGGAAAGAAAACATATATATACTCAGTGATTTGTAGCAGGTTTGGGGCTCTGACTTTGGACATTAGTCCTTAGGTCCCCAGGGCCCTCAATAAAGCACCGCATAAAATAACTTCGGTTGTTTTGTGTTTCCTCGGTTCGGGCAACAGTTTTCTGGCGACCGCGGCAGGACTCCGAAGGTGGCTGGGGCGGTTCACGTCCTGATCTACTCCACGCCGGCACCGGGTGATTCTCGGGGAGTCATCGGTTCGTGCCCGACCCCCGCGCCTGTCGGACAACTGCAGGAGGTAAGCCCGTAAGGTGCTTTATTTGTTTAATACTGGGTACCTGCCCATAAGACGAGGCGGCGAACCTTGCAGGGTTGGGTTATAGACGTCTTGGGGATGCCTAGGCGCTGACCATAAGACGGAGCGAAAGCTACGCAGGTTCAGCACTTGCCCCTCGCGGCGACGAGAAGTGGCAAGTTGGTTGGTTTGGTTGCTGTCCTCTTTCTATACTTGGTGCTGTTGAAATCTGTATTCTCTGCATGTTACCTGTTATTCTTTGCATGTTACTTTCTGTTTTGCTATGATGCCTTTTAAAACCTTTAAAGCATTGGTGCAAGCTAATGGTAAAGTACCGGGGAACACCCCATTAGGATGCTTGCTGGGAAGATGGAAAAGTGCTGGGTTTTACCAGGACTTAAGTAAAGGAAAAATGATAGATTTTTGTAATCATGTGTGGCCTCTCTATGCTTCTGAGGGGGGACCGGAATGGCCTGTCAATGGTACTGTTGATGAGAACATAATTAATTCATTGATGTATTATCTAAGGGATAATGAGAAATGGGATGAGGTACCTTATTTGGATTTGTTCCGTTATTTGGGGTCTAAAACAGAATGGCAAAAGGAGTGTGGTATGCTATTGTTGCAAGCAGGGACTGATGAAAATGAATGTATTGGGTGCAAAGCGCGTGAAACCTGTGTGAAATGTGCAGTACGGTTTTCTAGTCAAGGTGAAGATTTATCTTTAATGGTTGCCCCCCCTTGTCCTGTTCCCTCTGCTCCGCTGTGCAGAAGTGGGGAGGGAGACATAGATGATACTGATACTGATGAGGATGAGACTAATGAGGAAAATAATATACAATCCCCGGAAGGACTTGGAGTAAGTCATACCTCAGTCACCCTCCGTCCCCAAACTCCTTCCCCAAGCTCCCGAAGCATACAAAGAACCCCCATAGCGGCACGGACTAGACAGGGAAGGCGGAATCAAGAGGAACCCCGAATGATAGCCCCCTTAAGGGAAGCCATGGGCCCCCGTGGTGAGAAAGTTATTATTAAAGTACCTTTTTCTCCAGGGGATTTGGTGATTTGGAAACAATCAGCTGGGAGTTATCGGGAGAACCCCGAACGGGTGGCCAGGGTGGTGAAGATGATAATTAAAACTCAGAATCCGGATTGGAATGATTTACAAGTGTTATTAGATACATTAATGGATTCTACAGAAAAAGAGATGGTCTTATGAGCAACCAAAGAACGAGCTAGGGAACAACTCCGGTTACGATTGATAATGGGGGAAACAATAGATCAATTGGTCCCTGGGGATGATCCAGAGTGGGATCCAAATGAGTTAGAAGGTTTACAGAGGTTAAAAAGGTATCAGGAATTATTGATTGAAGGCGTCCGGACTGGGATGCCTAAAACCCTAAATTGGTCTAAGCTATACTCAATAAAACAAGAAAAGAATGAATCCCCTTCAGCATTTTTAGAGAGACTTAAAGAGGCAGCACGGCGTTTCACTAGTTTGGATGTGGAGAAGGAAGAAGGTCAGTTACAATTGGCATTGTTGTTTATGGGACAGTCACAAGAGGATATTAGGAAAAAGTTGCAGAAATTAGAAGGGGAAGACACACGACGCTTAGATAAGCTGTTAGAGGTAGCTTAGAAAGTTTATAATAATAGAGAAAAGGAAACGGCTAAACGACAACAAGCCGGAATTCTTGCAGTAATTCAGCAGTCTGCGGTTCGGGGGGGGTTAAGGGGCCGGGGAAGGGGAGGAAGGGGAATTGGACAGGGAAGGGGAGGATTCGCTCGGGGGAGAGGAGGATTTTTAGTTGCAGGGATGAGCCAGGGTAGACAGGAACAGTTGGGTCCTAATCAGTGTGCATTTTGTCCTCAATTCGGACACTGGAGGAATGAATGTCCTGTACAAAATGGGATTGGGATGAGTAATGTAGGGTTGATGGGAGGTTTCCCCGTACCGCCGGTAGATGGCGCCCAGACACAAGCACAGGCAATGATATTAGGAAACTATAGGGATCAAAGCAGACTAGACCGGGATCTGAAGGTGATAATAGAAATAGGCGGACAGGAGCAGGAATTTATGGTTGATACAGGGGCTACTCACTCAGTTTTAAATAAACGGTTGGGACCCATAAGTGACACAACTATACAGGTAATAGGAGCTACAGGACAATTGGAGGAAAGGCCTTTTCTACAACCCCTTAATTTAAAATTCGGAGGAAAGGAACTGGATCATCAGTGTTTGTATATGCCAAACTGCCCTCAGCCTCTGTTTGGACGGGATTTGCTGTCTCTATTAAATGCTAAAATTATATTTGAACAGGGTCGAGTTAAATTGGAAATTCCGGATGAAGAAATTGGGAAAATATTTGCAATAAAGGAAATGGACCCGGCACCGATCCCAACAGAGATTGAACATGCAGTGGTACCCTGGGTTTGGGAGGCGGGAACTCCGGGAAAATCAAAGGTTGCCCAGCCGGTGGTAGTTGAGCTAAAAGAAGGAGCTAAACCGGTTAGGATAAAACAGTATCCCATTAAAGCAGAGGCTCGGCAGGGAGTAGCTCCGCTGATAGCACAGTTTACAGTGCAAGGATTATTAAAGGAATGTGAATCAGAGTATAATACTCCTATATTCCCGGTGAAGAAACCAAATGGTAAGTATAGATTAGTTCAAGATTTAAGGGCTATAAACGAGATAGTTAAAGACATTCACCCGGTGGTTGCCAACCCTTACACATTGTTAACATCTGTATCGGAACGATTTAAATGGTTCACTGTGATTGATTTAAAGGATGCCTTCTTCTGCATCCCACTGGCAATAGAGAGCATGAAGTATTTTGCCTTTGAATGGGAAGAACCAATGACAGGAAGGAAGAAACAGCTCACCTGGACCAGACTGCCTCAAGGATTCAAAAACAGCCCTACCATCTTTGGTAATCAATTGGCAAAGGAATTAGAAGAATGGAAAATGACTCAGGTGAGAGAATCTCCATATTCTTATGTAGTATTGCAGTATGTAGATGATATTCTTTTGGCCACAGAAGACAAGAAGGTATGCCTCCGATTAACTGTTGCATTATTGAATATGTTGGGGCAAGCAGGATACAAGGTATCCAAGGAAAAAGTACAACTGGTCAGAGAAAGTGTCCTGTACCTAGGATGTGAGCTAACACAAGGCCTCAGACGTTTGGGGGTTAACAGAATTGAAGCTATATGCTCCATTCCACTCCCTAAAAATCACCAGGAGTTAAGATCCTTTCTGGGAATGGTTGGATGGTGCAGGCTATGGATTCCGAATTTTGGCCTGATAGCAAAACCCCTATATGAGGCTCTAAAAGAATCCCAATTGAAATGGAATCCAAACAGGGAGAAGGCGTTCCAGGATTTGAAACAAGCATTAAAAGAAGCCCCGGCCTTGGGGTTGCCAGATTTAAACAAAGACTTTCAATTATATGTGAATGAAAGGCAGAAACTAGCATTGGGAGTTCTAACCCAGAAGTTGGGATCCTGGAAGAGGCCTGTGGGATATTTCTCCAAACAACTGGACACTGTAAGTACCGGTTGGCCGTCATGCTTGCGGGCCGTTGCGGCTACGGTACTTCTCATTCAGGAAGCCAGGAAACTTACCATGGGAAAAAGAATGACGGTGTATGTTCCCCACATGGTACTAGCTGTCTTGGAGCAAAAGGGGGGTCATTGGCTATCTTCCAGTAGAATGCTGCAGTATCAAGCTATTCTAAGAGAACAAGATGACATAGAACTCCAAACGACTAATCATATTAATCCAGCAGAGTTCCTCCACAGTGAGATGGAAGAACATGAGCTCTCCCATGACTGTGTGGAAGTGATTGAACAAGTTTATTCGAGCCGACCGGATTTGAAGGATGAACCCCTGGATGCTCCAGACTGGGAATTATTTACCGATGGTTCCAGTTTTATGAAAAACGGTACCAGGTATGCGGGATATTCAGTGGTTACAGTTACTCGAGTTGTGGAGGCACAAGCCTTGCCACCAGGTACGTCAGCCCAAAAGGCTGAGATCATTGGACTCACTCGAGCCTTGATATTGAGCACTGGGAAAACGGTAAATATTTGGACTGATTCCAAGTATGCCTTTGGTGTAGTGCATGTTCACGGAGCACTATGGAAAGAAAGAGGACTTCTTAATTCTCAAGGGGCTGTAATAAAACATCGCACAGAAGTGTTAGCATTGTTGGATGCTGTACACCGACCAGAGCGAGTGGCCGTTATGCATGTCCGGGGACATCGGAATGAAGAAGGAAAAATCTACCAAGGTAATCATTTAGCAGATGTAACTGCAAAGCAGGCAGCTCGTCAAGTATGGACTCAGATGGCTCTTATACCAACTAAGGTAAACCCTGTTACACCTTATATGCAACAAGCTCCAAAGTATTCACAGGATGATGAGAAACTAGCCATGTTATTGAAAGCTCGGAAAGGAGCAACAGGATGGTACACAACCAATACAGGACAAGTAGTTGTTCCCATACAGATAATGAAAGCCATCCTCATAGCTGAACATAACAAAAGTCATTGGGGAGCAGAAGCATTGGTAAAATTTTTGAAGAATGAAATAATTTCCAATCAGATGTTAACGTTGGCAAAACGGGTGAATGCAATGTGCCCAGTCTGTTTAAAGAATAATCCTATTGTCAGGAAACAGATTCAGATGGGAAAATTACAAGTAGGACCAGAACCGGGAGATTATTGGCAGGTGGATTTTTCAGAATTACCCAAAGCACAAGGGTATAAATATATCCTGGTGTATGTGTGTACCTTTTCAGGGTGGCCAGAGGCCTTTCCGTGTAGGACTAATCAGGCAAAAGAAGTAGTGAAAACTCTCTTGAAAGAGATAATACCCAGATTTGGAGTACCTTTGGGGTTGTCATCAGATAGGGGTCCTCACTTCATTGCTAATATTGTGCAGGATGTAGCACAGATGTTAGATATTGCTTGGAATCTCCATACTCCTTGGAGACCGCAATCTAGTGGGCAAGTAGAAAGAATGAATCAAACTTTAAAGGGCCAAATTAAGAAAATCTGTCAAGAAGCCAAAATACAATGGCCTCAGGCTTTGCCACTTGCTCTCCTCTGAATTAGAATTAAGCCAAGGGAAAGGTTAGGCGTGAGCCCCTATGAGATACTATATGGAAAACCTTACCATGCAACTATTTTAAAAGGAGACCCGCATGTGGTAGGGGATCAGGCAGTATATAATTATGTTGTTTCTCTGCATAGAGTTCTCAGTGCCTTGCGTGGAACCCTGCAGTGGAACAGACCTCTTCCACTGGAAAATCCTGTGCATGATGTTCAACCAGGAGACCAAGTATACGTGAAGAACTGGTTCACAGACCCACTGAGAGAATCATGAGACGGCCCGTATCAGGTGATACTAACAACATTCACCGCAATCAAAGTGGCTGGAATCGACTCCTGGATACATTACACGCGAGTCAAGAAGATGCCAACTCAGTGGGAATCCCAAGTCGTGTCCCCCACGCGATTGATTTTACGAGCAAAATGAAAATTGTAATTGCTGTATTTCTGGTTATGCTAAAAATATTACCTGTTGATGAACATGTACTTGTCACTGTTTCAGATCCTGTAATCGGAGCAATGGAAGGAATGACTGTAAACTTGACTTGTGAAATCACTGATGACCAGGGAGCTGGAGTCGATGAGATAAGTACATATTGGAGAAAAGAGCAAACACTCACTAATGTTATCAATAGTACATTTTGGGATAAAGACACACAAAGAGGCAATACCACATTACAGCTTACCAACGTTAGCATGGAAAGTGCTGGGATATATACATGTCTGGTAAAAATTAGGTGGAGTTTTGATTATAAACGAATCGCACTAGGGGTTATGACATGGCAAAGCAACTCGGCAATAAAAGTCTCACCTTACCAAGCATCAGTTGACATGTGGGATGGTCCACCCTCAAAAATAAATTGCTCATTCACAGCCCAACATGAATGTAGCAGCATGTTCACGGTTACTTGGTGGAAATTAGCTAGACAGATAATGTGGGAAAGGCCGGAAGGAAAGAGTGACCTGCAGGCAGGAAGCGATAGTGGAATTGGATGGTTAAATGATACTCAGGCACGTGTAGGGAAAAATGAGGGATTATATCTCTGTGTGATAAGTTGTGGTTCTATGATGGGGTACGGGAAGAGAGAAGTACAAGGAAAAAGTCATCTAATGGATGGGTTAAGACCTACCCATGGAATTTACCAGGCGGTCCGTGGTGCTTCTGTAGTTTTAGTTTGCCAACCAGAGCGTGGAATTGTTTTCTCTGAGTTCGGATGGTGGTTTAAGAAAGGAAATGTCCAGGAAGGGGGGAAATACCAATTAGAGAAGCGATCAGGAGGCATGTTAACTTTAGTGATACAGGATGTTCAACCAGAGGATGAAGGGACATATTGGTGTTGGATTGCCCAAGATGCATGGTGGACACACGCTGTGACCTTGGTATCCCTTACTAGGGCACGAATAAATAAAAGAAGAATTAGAGATGTTGAAATTGGAAATAAAACCTGGGTTTTTCACCATAACCCAGAACAAGAAAACTTAATTGTAGGTTTAATTCGAGACTTTGGAGAAATGCAGAATGTCTCTAAAATCACTGCTTGTTTACCTCTGCCTCGAGCAGCGGGAGAACCAATTCCATGGGGAATAGTTCCCGTCACTGATTTGCCTGAGGCATATGTAAATGTAACTTGGAGCTGTAGATTGGTTCCTAATGAGTACTATGACTGGAAAGAGGGTTGTATGTTGGTCCGGAAGGTTACTGAACACCAATGCAGGCAGATGCCAGGATATTATGCATGGCTGACAACATCAAGAGGTAATAAGTGTGTTGTTTCAGGGCCTGTTTCAGAACCGTGTAACAAAGTGACTCTCAAGGAACAAAAGATTAGAGAAGAAGAAGTCTGTCAAAATGTTACCCAGACCCAGTCTTTAGAAGACGAATGGGGAACAATTTGGGGACCAAGCCTTTTAGAAACATATAGCTACTTAGGACAAGTTAATTGGTGCATACAATGGACAGGAAGTAAAAACCAGACTTACACTGAGGTAATGAACCTCCAGACTACCAGACGGGAGAAGAGGGACCAAAAAGACATTTGGAATTGTACCCAAGTAATCACATGTGACACACCAAAAGATAAAATAGGGCTCGTACCAGTAAGAGTCTTGCTAAAATGGGGATGTGAATGTCGAGGATACAACCACACAATTACAGACCAAATTCAAGGAGATAAAAATGGGAAGAGAAACATCAGTTGTAAATCTACTACTATCAGAAGTCCAAGAAACCTAGTTTGGGTTATGGGGCATGGAAAATGGACCACCCATATGCCAATAGATGGGCCTGTCACACAAATTACTTTAGGAATTCCGACCTTATGTCCGTTTTGGAAACAGTCTAATTTGACTCGACAATCAGCTAGGACTAAACGAGACTTGGATGATGAAAACGAATGGCATGAGCCAACCAGTGGACTTAATTCGGGTGGGCTTTGGAATCCTTGTTTGCACCTGTAGCTTCATATCGGAACAGGGATATGCTCTACAAACAAATGGGGCAGACTGAAAGATTGGCAGCAGCCACTAAGAAAGGATTTAAAGATTTCAATATTCAGTTACAGGCTACCACAAGAATGACATTACAAAATAGAATGGCTCTTGACATGCTCTTACTGAAGGAACATGGAGTGTGTGGATATTTGAGCCAGAGAATTGATCATTGTTGCATCCATATCCCAAATGTAACTATTGATGTGGAAAAGGACATTTCACAATTAGAACAAATAGAAGACAAAACAAAAGATCTCGAAAGGGAAGCAGAACATAATTGGATTGGAGAAGTGTTTAGCTCTTTAGGACTCCAGGTGTCTGGATGGATATCATCGGTGATTCAGTATGCGATAATGTTTTTGATTTTGATTCTAATTATTTTTGGAGTTTATAAATGTATTTTAGGAACCATTGGAAGGGAGGGCCTACATACCCGAAGGCTGATCAATGCAATGACCAGGAATGCAACGTCTTCCACACCTCCTCCAGCAAATAGAGAAGAAAGACTTTGAGATTTGAGCATCCTTGCAACTTGGAAATTGAAGAATGCTCAAAAGGGGGGACTTGTTGCAAAACTATGAATAAAAACTTTAGTAGTAGTCATGCTAAGGCTTGGAGGGATCAGTAGGCCTGAGTGTAAACACTGTTGTGTAGCGAAGTTGCCAGTAGCGATCAAAAGGATCAATAGAGCATACTGATGAGGGGAGAAAGACTTGTCTAAGGAATGTAGCTATAGAACAGTTTGTTTATTTAAGTAATCTGCTAAGTGGAGTGTGTGACTTATCTAATAGGGTGTAGTAGATTAATGATGATAAAGAATGTTCAGTTAACGAAAAACAAAGTCACAATGTAATCATAAATCAGGTTGATGTGTCTAGAAATCAAATTCGTTAAGATGAAGCAATTTGGAAAGAAAACATATATATACTCAGTGATTTGTAGCAGGTTTGGGGCTCTGACTTTGGACATTAGTCCTCAGGTCCCCAGGGCCCTCAATAAAGCACCGCATAAAATAACTTCGGTTGTTTTGTGTTTCCTCGGTTCGGGCAACAGCTCCACGTGGCCCTGAAGTGTCCAAATGGTCTCCATGGCTCCAGAAGGCCCTGCAGTGTCACAATGGCCCCTTGGTTCCATGATGCCCCACAGTGTCACAATGGCCCTTGTTTCTATGGGGCTCTGAAGGACCCCAGAAAGGTCTCCTTGGTTCTGCAGTATCACAGTGGACCCTTGGCTGCATGAAGCCCCAAAATGTCACAATGCTCTCCTTGGTTCCATGGTTCTCCACAGTGTCACAGTGTCCCTTGGCTGGTTAGGGCCCCATGATGTCACAATGGCCCCTTGGTTCCATGAGGCCTTGCAATGTCACAATGGTCTCCTTATCTTCATGGGGCCCCGCAGTGTCACAATGGCACCTTGGCTCCTTTAGGCCCCACAGTGTCACCATGGTCCCCTGGGTTACAGGAGGCCCTGCAGTGTCACAATGCCCCTTTGGTTCTATGGGGCCCTCAGTGTCTGTTTTGCTGGTGGGCAGTGTCAGTACCAAAGACAGAGACACCAACTGAGGGAACAGTGTAATTTATTATAACACACAACTGCAAATAATTACAAAAGGAGAAGCTCAGCAATGCACAGAATCATTTGCAAAGAATTACAAAAGGATAAGATCAACAATGCACCCAGTCAGCACTACCAAAGATTGGGATTAAGAAAGATCCATCACCAGTTACCCTCAGACTTTACCATCCCCCAGACCCACACATCAGCTGGGGAAGTTGTCACAGCCAAGGACTGCAGAGCCACTCTGGACACTGGCAATTCCTACTGCTGTGTCCAGCCACAGGTGAGGCTTCCAACCTTGCTGGGAGAGAGCCCAGCTTGGAGAGTGCAGAACAAACAAACTGACAGCACTTCCAGTGCAGGAACATCTGGATTCATTCTCCTCTTGGATTCTCCCAAAGCCTGGCCAGGGCTCCAGGAGGAACCAAGGGAGTTGACTTTGACCATACACCTCAAACCAGGCCAGATGTTGGATTTCATGGCCTTGTTTAGCTTCTAAATACAGAAAAGTCAATACATGATTCACTAATCAGTGGATACATCTATCAAAACCCAAAGATCATGCATATTTCAGTGATGAGAGGATACAAAGATAACCTTAGGATGGAATGTTCATCAAGAGGTCACCTTTGGCTCAGGGTCTGTTGTTCAGGCCTCAGTCAGGCCTCTTGTTCAGGCCTTGGCACTTCAGGGATGTGGTTTAGTGCTGGGCTGACAGTGCTGGGTGAACGGCTGGGCTTGATGAGCTCAGAGGTCTTTTCCAACAGAAAGGATTCTAGAATTCCAGGATTCTATCTGCTCCATTCAGCCTGGTCCATGTTAGCAGCATTAGTTTGCTAATGCCAGGGGCTGTGCTCAAAGTCAGCTCCATTTGCTGCTGCTGCTGCTGCTGCTGTGTGGTCATTTGTCCAGCCCTGCCCCAGACTCAGGGAGCAGCTCCAGGCCCTGCTGCTGCTCCCTCAGGATCAGCCACAGTTTGGTTGTTGCTCTCAATGCCAGCAGAAGCAGTGGCTGAAGCAGCAGGTGCTGACAGTGCCCCAAGCCCCAGGGCCAGAGGGGTCCCTTGGCTGCAGGGCTGGGAGGGAGCTGCCCCTTGTTCTCACTGTGCCTCACGCAAAGCTGGGCCCCTCACAAGTGGGGCAGCACAGCAAACAGGGAGCCTGCCAGTCTCTTCCAGCCGTGTCTGCTCAGAGTTTGGCCCTTGGAGCTTCAGGAGGACAAAGGCAGCTCTTCTGGTCCCTCTGGGTGTCCCCGTGTTCAGCAGTGCTGCTCCATCAGTCTGTGCACAGCGACAGGGAAAAGCCTCAGCCCTGCAGGGGCCAGGAGCTGCCGGGCTCTGCCTGAGCAGCTCAGCCAGCAGGAAGGGGGCTGCTCCACATGGGAACCAGGAGCAATGGACACTCATTTTTGTCTTTCAAGAAAATAAAAGGGAAAAGGAATAAAACATAGATAAAATATGAAAGATAAAGACAAAACTCAAGTGTGTATTGAAAATTCTTCTGTAACTTTGGATGAAGAGGTAACTGATTTTTTTCTTTGAAAATGAGAAGTCAGGATTTACTTTCTAAATATGCTGGTGGCATGGATCTGTCTTACTGACCTTAGCAGCTTTTAAAAAAGATTTTAAATATCTCTCACTGAAATCTCACTGCCAGCCTGTCCTGGTTACAGTTTAGCACTTTGGTTACACCCACAGAGTGCTAAACTGTAACCAAAGTGGTCATTCTGCTCCCCTGAGGTCCTTTCTGATGAGCTGTTGATGACAGGTCGTTTGCAGGAGCTGCCCAGTGCACCCCTGATCCCTCAGGCTACCAGCTGGGTGTTAAATGAGATGAGGAAGAAGAGGCAAACCCTGCAAGGCAAAGACAGTTTTCTGTTTCTTCACACCAATGACTGAGCAGTGATAACTCCCTCCAGGGAAGCACCAGCACAGTCCCATTCAGCCTGAGGGGTCATCTCTGCTAATAGGCCATGGTGGACTCAATGGCACCAGCACAATGGGCAGCTGAGACAATTTAGACCATCAAAGGCTCCCCAGATATCCCATGACTCAGAGGATGACATCATTGCATTGTCAGACTCCCTGCCCAGGTGGAGGTACTAAACATTCCCACCTGAACCTGAGCATATATAATCTGGGTTTGGTGATGTGGGACACTACTTCCACTCAACTGATCCAGAGGAGGAGCAGAACTTCCACAAGACCACCATTTGGTAGGATCTCGACCATCGCTCTGACCTACAGGCAGCCAGGTTGTACTCAATCTTTGTGGGTTAAAAGCAGTTTTCTCTGTATCATTGCATTTATTGTAATCTCTTCAGTGAATTGTTAGTCTGACCTGTAATGTCTGTTGGGGCAGTTGAGTGGGATTCATTTATCCTGACAGTTTAGTTTAAATAAGCACAGTGGTTTTGGATGTTTGGAGTATGAATTACTTCCAAGCTGTGCCAAAAACATCCCTTGGGGGGTGTTGGGGTGTCCCTGGGAGGTGTTTCTGGGTGTCCTGGTGGTGGCTGCCAGCAGAGCCCCAGTGGTGGGCAGAGGGATGCAAGCACCCCCCTTGCAGTGAGGGTTGGGTTTCCCAAAGCAAGCACTGCCACCTCCAGCCCAGAGCCAGGGGGCTGTGGGACCCCCAGGGAGAACCAGATGGGAGAAACCCTGGGATGTCCAGAGTGTGGAGGATGGAGAGGGCAATACCAGGACCAGGGGACTGCTGGCAGTCTGGAGGAGAGGGAGTCTGGAGGTGGGGAACCCTGTGACCCCAAGGACCCCGAAGCGGAGAGCCCAGAGAAGGGGGAAATGCCAGGACATCTGGAAAATTCAAAAGCCTGGGGTGGGGGAGAGAGGTGACTCCTTGGACACCCACACCCTGAAGCACTGAGGGGAGAAGCAACCTATGGAACACCCAAAACCCCCTGGCATCTCTAAGTGAGGGGACCCTGGAGGAGAGGGACCAGCATGACCCCAAAGTGGGGAGACTGGAGAGGAAGAAATTTGGGGATTCCAAGGATCCACAAAAGCAAACGGAGGCTGGGGTCCATCTAGATGTGGGAAGCCCAATACATGCAGAACCCCCAGCAGCCAGGATGGGAGGGACCCCCAGAATTATAAAGTGGAGAGACCAAAGAAGGGAACTCCTGGGATTGTTTTGGGGGTTTTTTTGTTGGTTTTTTTTTTCAAAATCATAGTGCTCTGGAGGTTTTTATGGACACCAGATGCCCTGTGACTTCTAGAAATGGACTCGAGCAGGAGGACCTTCAAACCTAACATACATGCTCACACCTTGTTTTCCCCCTCCAAACCAGGATTTCCCATTCCCAAACCTTGGCTGGATGGAGGAGAAGGCTGTGAGGAAGAGGAAGATGCCCCAGGACAGCCAGGCAGGTGAGGAGGAAGTCACTGCCCCATTCCCCCTCTTTTTTTCTCCATCTTCCAGCCCAACATCGTCCCTGGCTGCAGGACAACCCTGCTGCTGACACTGTCCTGCCAAGAATGGACTGAGGCGAATCTCCTTCCCCTTTCCTTTTGGCATGTAGGCAAATCTAAAATCCTCTCGTGTTTCCACCCCCAGCCAATGAGCTGGGAATGGAGACCACAGAGGAAAAATCCTCCCTGGAGAACCTCATGGAAGAGGCTGATTTGAACAGCTCCATGGTGCAGGAGTCCAATGGGGAGGAAAAGCCCCGGAGATCCCACACAAGGAGAGGCTCCAAACCAAGCCCAGGGTGCTGTGAGGAGCAAAGACCCACCCTGTGCCAGGAAATTGGCCAGCAATCAAGCCAGAGCTATGAGCAGGTGGCCCATGAGCAGCTTCCCACTGGGGAGAAGCCCTACAAGTGCTTGGAATGTGGGAAGAGCTTCAGGACAAGCTCTCTCCTGATCCGCCACCAGATGATCCACACTGGGGAACGGCCCTACAAGTGTGGGGAATGTGGGACGAGTTTCACCAGGAGATCCCAACTTATCTGCCACCAGATGATCCACACTGGGGAACGGCCATATGAGTGTGGGGAATGTGGGAAGAGCTTCAGAGACAGCTCGCACCTGATCCGCCACCAGAGGATCCATACTGGGGAGAGGCCCTACAAGTGTCCCAAGTGTGGGAAGAGGTTTCAGAGCAGCTCCCATCTCCTCCTCCATGAGCGGATTCACACTGAGGAGAGGCCCTTCCGCTGCCCTGACTGTGGGAAAGGCTTCAAGCTCAACTCCACCCTCATCATCCACCGGCGCATCCACACAGGGGAGAGACCCTATGAGTGTCCTGAGTGTGGGAGGAGCTTCACCCAGAGCTCTAAGATGACCAGACACCAACGGAGCCACCAGTAAGAGAAGCCCTGCACAAGCCCCGACTGCAGGAAGATCTTTTTCTTCTGCTCCAGCCTTATTACCTAAAGCCTCATGGTTTTACTGCTCTTTGGGAGGGGTGTTTGGTGTTCAGGAGCTATTCTGGATGATTTGGTGCTTCTGGGTATTTGGTACAGTTTCTTTCTCCATTTTGTGTTTGAAAAGCAAAGAGGGTTCATCCAGTACCTCAAAACCACTCAATTCCACTGGAAAGTATTCAATCTTAGCCCAACCCGGCTCAATCCCTGCCCAAAATGACTCAATTCCACAGCCCCTCAGGGTGGGATGACATTGGAAGGGATTGGGCAAAGTGGGATGCAGTTCCAGAGGGGTGAGATGGGCATTGGGTGGGGCAGGATGGGTGGGATGGGCATTGGGTGGAGTGGTGGAAGGGTGGAAATAGGGCTTGGGAAGGGGGTCTTGATGTCCAGGAGGGGTGGGATGTGTTGGGGTGGGGATTGGGAGTGTGGGACAGGGTCTGGAATGAGACAGACAAATGTTGGGGGTGATGAAGGGAGGGGAAACCTGTTCCTGAGTGGGTTTTTGGGTATTATATACCAGGATTATTTCTCATGAGCCTTGTGGCAATAAAGAAAAAGGAGGTTCATCCTTTTGGTGTGGTGCTGTGTGTTGGGATTTGGGTGTCCATTTCTTGTTATTGTTGTTACTATTATTTGTATTATTTATTAGTCTTACACTTCTAAATCCCACTGATTGTTAATAGTGGCTGGATGGCAGCTCACTGGGAAGATTCCATTCCTTCTTGCAGTGGGATTGAGCTGTAGTCACTTCCAAGTTGCCAGTGGCTTCTAAAGATGCAAAGTCCTGTTTATGGTGGTTTTGGTGTGGTTTGGAGTTGGGGAAGGGTCTCATCCCCTCCCAGAGGTGCTCTGAGCCTGCTCTGCACCACATCTGCACTTGTGGCACCTCACAGCTGCCCTGCCCTGGGGACATGGCAGGACTCCCTCCTGCCAGGGCTGAAGCTTTGCATGGCCTCTCATGACCCCTCATGTCCAAAGCTCTGTGCTGGCACTGTCCTGAGCGCCAACATCACTGCAGCCCCACGGCCTTTGCTGTCCCCCCGTGTCCATTCCCTGTCCCCGAGTCCCGCCCGGCTCTGGCAGCAGCAGGAGCCGCAGCGCAGTGGGCGCCAGCCTGGCCCAGCCGGGGCTCCCAGCAGGAGCAGCAGCAGCATTGCCAGCCCTTCCCAGCTGCTCCTGCCTTGGCTTCCCCAGGGGTTTTTCCAGGGCAATTCTGGAGTACAGCAACAATCACCCACAAACTGGTCACTGGGGTCAGCCCTTGGCCTTTCTGCTTCCTCCAACCAGCCCAGGCTTCTCTCAGCATTCCAGTTCCCTGCTCAGAGCCTTTGGCTCCCTGCAATCCTGGCCCCAAGGATCTGTTCTCACGAGTCCCTGGGGAGCCTTTGGCAGTCTCTGCCCTCAGTGGGGCTCATTGATGCTCCAAGGGACTTTGAATTTTGCTTCTGACTCCTTGAGCAGCTTCTTCAACCTTCTCTCAGTCCCTGAGGGTCACAGACTCAGCCCCAAGTCCACCTTGGGGTTCATTAAACTACAGAAAGCCCTCAAAAGTTCTTTGTCTGCCTTCCATCGTCTTCAAGTGTTCAGGGCTTGTACAGCTATTGGAGTCAGTTTGGTGTTCTTTTAAGGAGGAAGTTTTCAAAGTGCACCCATGACTTTTCTTTTACATCAAGGAATTATTTTTTTATTATTCATTTCAGAGACGAGTTGTTAGAAACATTCCCTAAGGGATCTTGATGCTGAATGTCTCCTTAGGAGGTCTGGGCATGTAGAAGAATGAGCCCCTTGAGGGCTGACCCTGTTGGGACAACCTGCTCCTCACCCCCAACCTCACCATGGCTGACATTGCCCACCTGGCACTGACATCCCTGTTCCCTGCATCACAAACTTGTCCCCTGAGCTCTGCAGCTGGCTGTCCCAGCCCATTGCTCCATGTCCCACCTGCTCACCTCAGGGCTCTGCCTGCACACAGGCCCAGGAGGAGTTTTCCTGTTTGTAAGGGAAGAATGGAAAAGCCTGAGCAGGTTTCCTAAACAACAAACCCCACTCGGGAGCCACATGCTCAGTACAGGCTGCCTCTGATGATGTCACCTTTCTACAAGGGACAGTGTGGCCAGAAGTGATCTCTGTAAGCAGAATTCTCTGTATCTTCAAGCAGAATTCTCTGTCCCTGTCCTTTCCCTTGATCTCAGTTGCAGATGGAAGTTCATGGTGCCATTCTCACCTCTAAACCCTCTTTGGAATACAAACAGATGTGTCCAGCTGTGTTAAGCAGGTGTTGCTCAATGTTTATGCAAAGCTTTTGTGTTCCCAATGGAATCACAGAGATCATTGTGACACTTTGGGGCCACATGGAACCATGGAGACCAAAGTGACACTGCAGGGCCTCATAGATGAAGGGAGACCATCGTGACTCTGTGGCACCTCATGGAACCAAGGGGTCATTGTGACACAGTAGGGCCTCATGGAATCCAGGAGTGCATTGTGACACTGCAGAACCTCATGGAATGAAGGGGACACTGTGTGGTGGTGGGTGATACCACCTCAGGAACTGCTGGGGAGCCAAGTGGTTCCAGTACAGCAGGGTTTCACTGGTGGGAAAACATCTCTGTCCAATTAACACGATAAGTCCCTCCCCAAATTATGTAAATCCCCCTAGCTGTAACCTAACCCCTGACTCCATCCCTCCCCTCTCCCCACTGGTTGTAGTGTTCCCCCCGCCTCCTCTCCCCTGACCCCAGGTGATCCTATATCTAGGGACACCTGGGGCTTCTCTTCCTCCTTCACCCTGAACCCTTTGGAATAAACATCTGGAACATCCAGCTGATTGAGCCTCTGGATTCTTTGTCTCTGGTAACGTGTGAGCTATCCAGCTCTCTGGGTGAGTGAGAATCTGTGCCTTACACTGGCTCGGGTGTGAGAAGGGTCTTTCTGTACAGCACCAGAGCAGTGCTGGCTGGAGTGATCTCTCGACAGCCTTAGAGACGCTTTCGGTAAACGCAGAGGCCTAATTTCCACCCCTCCCCCCTACTGCGTTAACACTGTGACACTGTGGGGCCTCGTTGGAACTCAGGAGACCATTGCTGACAGAACAGGAGCTCATGGAATGGGGAGAGCCAGGCCCAGGGGAGATGGCTGCAATGGTGATGGCTGTGAGGTCACTGCCACTGCAGCAGCCTGCTTGGCCCTCAGCTGACATTCTGGCCAGGAGCTGTGAGGTCACCCAGCACATCAGAGAACCCACACAACAGGAATTCCATCCTTGGGGAGAGGAGGGGTTTCACTATGTCAGGTTGCAAAAAAGTCCTGTCCTTGGACAATTCCTGGGATAGGGCAGCAACTTCACTGGAAAAACACTTGTAGTTTTGTGCCAATCTCATGGTAAAAAGTTCCCTCCTTATAACAAATCTAAATCCACTCTCATTTAGTTTAAAGATATTGACCCTTCTTCTGTTACTGCAACCTTTGGGAAAAAATGACACTCCATTTTCCTTGCCCTTTGCCCAAAATTTTTCCTTTCTCAAAAACCTTGGAGAAGACCAAAAAATCTCCCAAGATGGGGTTTGGAGGCCTCATCACATAAGCAAGCTGTGCAGTTACAGAGTGAGCTATGTAACATCATTGAGTGGGTGTATGACACCACAGAGCAGGCTGTGTGACATTACTGACTGGCTTGTGACACCACAGAGCAGGCTGTGAAATGCCAGAGCAGGATGTGATATGTGAAATCATACAGAGGTCTGTGGCAAAACTGGTTGGTTGTGTGACATCAAAGAGCAGGCTGTGACATCACAGCGTGGCTGTATGACATCACACAGCAGGCTGTGAGGTCATAGAATGGACTTGTGACACCACAGGGTGGTTATGTGACATCACAAATGGGGCTGTGAAATCATGGAATGGCTGTGTGATATCATAGAGCAGGCTGTGACATCATAGCATGGGCTGTGACACTACAGGGCAGATTTATGTGATCATAGCAAAGGCTGTGTGACATCACTGAGTTGCCTGTAAAATCCCAGAGTGGGCTGTGAAAACACAGGGTGGCTGTGTGACATCACAGAGTGGCTGTGTGACACCACTGGGGAGGTCACTCTGCCCCAGCCCCCCTCACAGCTCCCCCAGACAAGTCCAACGCTGCTCGTGCACAGCAGGGTCCCCTGTCCCCCCAGGTCCCCCCTGCCCCCCAGTGCCACAGCCTCCCCCACAGGATGTTCCACGAGATCGACCCCCAGAGCCTGACACGGGGACAGGGGGGACAGGGCCCTGAGGGGTAGGGCAGGGGAACAGGGACAAGGGGACACCCCCCAGCAGTGTCCCTGTGTCCCCCAGGGCGAGAGCCTGGCCCAGGGCTCCTTCACCCTCTTATGAACAAGGGCTTGAGAGCACTTAAAAAATCCCCAGCAAAGGATCAGCAAAAACCAGATTTATCATTAAAAGAGAGCATGACAAAGTTCCTTGGCAAGAGTCACTCTGCTCCTGACTGGACAGTTCAGGCACACCAAGGGAAAAAAGTAACAATGAAAGCAAGGAAATCCAGGCAATCAAACCAGTAATGAACTGAGAACTGTCCCTCTGTGTGTGTGTGTGTGTAAAGAACGGAGAGTGAGGGCAAGGATAAAGGGAATATGGCCTGAAAGTTTAACAGCCCTCACACTTAACAGAACTTAAATTCTATCTTAACGTTAACTTATACCTTAAACTCAACAACTTAGAAAAAGAACAACCCTTAGCAGCATTTCACTTAGCTCATACCTTATGACTGAACCTCACTTACAGGCCTAACTCACTCAGATATCCAAGGCACTTCAACACCTCCCAGAGCAGCATTTCTCCCCCATTTCCAGAGCACAGGCACACATGTGTGCACACAGACAGACAGAGGCAGTGCCAGGGAGCTGTCAGAAATTGCCCTGGAGGGCAGGGAAATGCTCACTGCGGATGCTTTTGCATCTCCCCAGCAGGCGAAGGGTTGAGCCTGGAGCAGTGGGGGGATCGGCCCAGGGTCCCTCGTTGTTCGGGGATGCCCCGAGTGCAGCAAACGGGAGAGTTCCCGGCTCGGAGAGGCCCCACTCAGAGGGAGCTCACTGCTCCAGGAGAGCTCCAAGGGGCTCCTTTTGGAGCCCTGTTGATAGGGCCCCAAGAGATGGGCTTTAGTCACAGCAATGTTCCATCCTGGCTGCACTTCGCATCAACAGCTTTCTTTGACACTGTGAGAACAGGGATGTTGTGCCACTGAGGGGAGAAAAACAGTTCCCAAGGCTGCTCCTAAAGAAAGCAGGAGCTGGTTGGACAGCAGCAGTGCCTGGGAGCAGACAGTGTTTGTGATCAGCTGCAGAGGAGCTGAGCCCAGGGGCTGTTGGCCAAGGCTGAGGCCTAACGAGCATTTCTCAGATCCAGGGCTGCCCTGGAAAGGTGGTGGTGGGGATAATTCACACCCTCAGTGTGCTCCCAGTTCCTCCCAGTATTTCCATGTTTGTGCTCCAAGTGCTGCTCACAGCCCTGATCCGTGGGGATGGGAATGTCCCGCTCCCTTCCCGGGGCAGTGTCACACCTGAGCCAGGTGTGCAGGGCAGGACCTTGCCCTGACCCCAAGCACTGTCCCACCTGCAGGATCTGCTTCCCATCGGCCTCTTCCTCCTGCAGCCCCAAGCCCAGGTTGGTGCTAAACAAAGGGCGCTGGCTCAGGGTCATCCCCCAGCGGGGGCTGTGCACCCCCTCTGCCCCCTCCCCACATTCCCTCCTGGGGGGAGCAGGAGCTGGGTCAGGAGCCCTGTGGGGAGGGAAAAAGAGGTGACACTGGGATGGGGGGGTCACACATGCTCTGGAGGACACACATGACCCCTGGGGACACCCTTCACGTTCTCCTACAGCACCAGGAGGAGGAACTCCAACATGGAGCCCCCAAACCCCAGCAGCATCTTGGGGGGTGGCATATGGTGGCAGCGTTGGGGGTCTGGGTTTGTCATGACCACTCAAAAATGCCCTCCCCGACCCACAGCCACTCCCAGGCCCCTCAAACCACCCAACAGCTCCTCCTAGGATGCTCCCAAACCACTCCCTGCAATATCAATGGGCCCAAGAGCCACCATAACCCCATTCCCATCTCCCCCTGCACACATCCAAATTCTCTCCAAGTCACACAGCCAGGCCAGGACCCCAAACCTCTCTCACAGAGCCTGCCAAACTCCGTCTCAGCACCACAAATGCCCACAAAAGCCCCTCCCAATTCCCCCAGGATTCCCTAAACTCCCTCCCACCCCCCAGGCACTGACCAGGAGAGGCTGGTGGACAGGAACATCCACAGCTGGGAGCAGCTCAGGCACTTCAGCAGTGATTTGGGCACTTTGTGGGGCACACCTCACCTGGGGAGACCCAGGCCAGGCACTGCGACAGAAAACCGGAATTGCTGAACAACACATGGGCTCAGGTGGACACATTCTGCCAGCACAACTATGAGACTGTTGTCCTGTCCCCCAGCCTGGGCAGCCCCGGGATATCCAAATCCTCATGGATATTCCCCTCAACCCCACATTCACCCCCAAAATGCACAGTAAAATGGTGCAGCTTTACATCTCTTCGTTTAATTTCTTTATTTTACCTCAGGTTTGGTTGTTGTGACAAGGTGATGAAGGAAATTATTTAGGTTGGAAAAGACCTCCAAGATCATCCAGCATTTCTTGATGCCACCAGAAGAAACAATTACACAGCAGGTAACAATTTTTAGGGTGTAACATTAATAAATCAGCTCTTCCCAATGCATTTTGGATGTCAGTCTGAGTCCCCATGGATGTTCCTGCCCCTGTGTTTGTCCAGGTGGCCACAGGGAATCAGGAGGACATGGAAGCCACCAGCCAGGTGCCTTCCCAACCTGAGTATGTTAGTTTTGCTTAGCCCAGAACATCAGCAAGCTATCTTTGGCATCTAGGAGAAACTTAAACCCTTCAAAAGCTGTTGTGGTAGGCCTGAAGAAGTGGCTGAAGGGTTGGGAGAAAACTCACCCCTGTGCTCATGAGTTTGTTTTGCTTAGCCCAGTTTTTGCTAGTGGGTGGGGAGGAGCACAAAAATGGCTCCTGTGTGTCCTGCGTGAATGTTCTAGAAGTTTTCACCATGTCCAGCAGAGCCAATCTCTGATGGCTCTGAAGATGATGGACATGCTGCTGGCCAAGTCTGGGCCAATTAGAGATGTTGGTTAGACCTCTGGGATATCATATTTAAGAAGAAATCAAAACAATGTGAGCAAGCAATTCTTTTTTGACAGAGGATGAGGAAGAGGTGAGAATATGTGAGGGAAAACAACATGGAGACACCAAAGTCAGTGGAGAAGGTGGGGGAGGAGGTGCTCCAGGCACCAGAGCTGAAAATCCTCTGCTGGCCGTGGTGAGGACCATGGGGAAGCAGGTTGTCCCCCTGCAGCCCATGGGGTCCACGAGGGGTGCAGAGATCCACCCACAGCCTGTGGGGAGGTGCTCACGCTAGAGGAGCAGGTGGATGCCTGGAGGAAGCTGTGATCCAGTGGGAGTCCCAGTGCAGGGAAAGGCCTTGTTCCTTGGGATGGAAACAGCCTGGCCTGGGCTCAGAGCTCTGAACCCTGTGGACAAGAACTCATGGGGCAGCAGATTCCAGCAGCTGCTGCTCGAGAGATTGGACCCACGGCAAAGAAGTTTGCAGAGGACTGTCTCCAGTGGGAGGGACCCATGGCTAAGTAGAGGACTCATCTCCCTGAACAACAGAAGAAATTCTGGTCATGGACTGACCAAAAAAGCCCCATACCCTGCCCGCCACAACCCCCTGTGCTATTGGTGGGAAAGAGGGAGGGGGGTGAGCAGAGAAACAGTGTATTAAGAGCTTATTTTTAGTTCTCATTTGCCTCCTCTGACTCTGTTTAGGGTTAGGTTACCAATAAATCACTTTGCAACTTTTAAGTTCTCAGCCTGTTTTACCCTTCAGTGCATCCTGCCCGGTTCATTATCTTGAGTCATGAGCCTTATGTGTGTGTGTGTGTTAGGGTTGGGGGTTTTTTCCCCTCCCCTCTGCACAGCTGCAGCAGGGGAGAGAAGAGAAAGCAGATTTTGTAGGTGCCTGGCATTTGGTCAGGGTCAGACCACAATACTGTGTCACTGGGAGTGTGGGTCACCAGGGGTCTTCCCAATTTGGGTCGTCTGATGGGGGATGAATACAGAGCAGTGCATGAAGCTCTTCCCCCACTCAGGGCACTCGCAGGGCTTCCCTCACCGGTGCCTCCTTTGATGTTTGGTCAAGTCAGAGCTCTGGGTGAAGCCTTTCCCACACTCGGGACACTCATATGGTCTCTCCCCAGTGTGGATCCTCTTGTGACGGATAAGGTGGGAGCTCTGGCTGAAGCTGTTCCCACATTCCCCACACTCATAGGGTCTCTCCCTGGTGTGGATGCGCCGGTGCCAGAGGAGGTAGGAGTTGCGCTTGAAACCTTTCCTGCAGTCAGGACAGCGAAAAGGTCTCTCCTCTGTGTGAATCCGCTCATGGATGAGGAGATCTGAGCTGCTCTGAAACCTCTTCCCACACTCAGAACACTCGTAGGGCCTCTCCCCTGTGTGGCTCCTCTTGTGACGGACCAGGTGGGAGCTCTGGCTTAAGCTCTTCCAACATTCCTCACACTCATAGGGTCTCTCCCCAGTGTGGATGCGCTGGTGGGTGATGAGGGTGGAGTTGTGTTTGAAGCCCTTTCTGCACTCAGGGCAGCGGAAGGGCCTCTCCTCTGTGTGAATCTGCTGGTGCTTGAAGAGATTGGACCTGGTTAGAAACCTCTTCCCACACTCGGAACACTCGTAGGGTCTCTCCCCAGTGTGGATCCTCTTGTGACGAATCAGGTGAGAGCTCTGGCTGAAGCTCTTCCCACATTCCCCACACTCATAGGACTCTTCCCTGTTGTGGGTCCGCTGATGGACCATAAGCTGGGAGATCTTTCTGAAGCTCTTCCCACATTCCCCACACTCGTAGGGCTTCTCAGTCTCACGAAGCTTCTCAGGAATCTCCAGCTCAGAACTCTGTCTGAAGCTCTTGCCAACTTCCTGGCACAGGGTGGGTCTTTGCCCTTCAGAGCACCCTGGGCTCGGTTTGCAGCCTCTCCTTGTGCAGCATCTCTGGGGCTTTTCCTCCTGGTTGGATTCCTGGGTCATGGAGCTGCTCAAAATGGCCTCTTCCATGAGGTTCTGCCATAAGGACTTGTCCTCCCTGGTCTCTCTCCTCAGCTCATTGTCTGGGGCAAAAAGGACAAGGAGAGGATTTGGGATTTACCTCCATGCCAGAGGGAAGGGGAAGGAGATCCCCCAGTCCGTCCCTACCAGGACAGAGTCAGCAGCTGGGTTGTCCTGCAGCCAGGGGCGATGCTGGGCTGGGAGATGGAGGAGAAGAGAGCAGGAAAGGGGCAGTGACTTCCTCCTCACCTGCCTGGCTGTCCTGGGGCATCTTCCTCTTCCTCACAGCCTCCTCCTCCATCTGGCCAAGATTTGGGAATTGGCTAATCCTCGTTTCGGTAAAAAAAAGGTGTGAGTGCCTTGGGTTGGGGGCTCCTCCTGCCCAAGTCTATCTCTGAAAGTCACCAGCTGTTTTGTCTCTATAAGATCCTCCTAACATAAGAATGAGTTCAGAAAAAGCCTCCCAGGAGTTCCCCCTTTCCAGTCTCCTCTCTTTGGGTTTCTGGGGTTTCCCATTCTCAAAGCTGCTAGGGCTCCCATGGGTCCTGGGGATCCCCCTTCTCCTGGGTCCTGCTTAGGGATGCTATGGGGTTTTGGTGCTCCCAGGGGTCCCTTCTTCCCTGATTGTGCTTTGGCTCCAAGGGCTCCCAGGGTCCCCCTCTTCAGGCTCCCCCAACTCCAGGCACTCGGGGCTTCCCCCTCTCCCCATTGCCCCTTTCAGTGTCACAGTGTCCCAGCCCTGCCTCATCTCCAGCCTCCCCCACCCCTCCAGGCTGCCAAGGACATGCAAAGATATCTGGGGCTCACTTCCAGAATCTGCGAGTTCCAAACACCCCTCAAAAACTAACACCCTCCCAGAGACCCCCCAAGAGCTTTGGGGTGAGCTCCCCCTCCCTGCTGACCTGTGGAATACAGGAGGGGCAATGATCCCAGAGCCATGGGTGCTGCAGACACAGTGGGTGGTGAAATCTCATGGTTCTCCTGCTCCTCCTTTTCCTGCTCCTCCTCCTCTCTCCCTCCTCTTCCTCCCGCTCCTCCTCTGCTCCCACCCCAGAACCCCATTCCCCACCCTCCTCTGCCCCACAGCTGCTGCAGCACTGGCTGCTGGGTGGGGGGAACCCCCCAATCAGCCCCAGGGATGGACAGGGGGCTTGGGGCTTGGGTATCAGCCGTGCCGGGCAATGCCCGCGGGGCTCCCCCCGCACTCGGCCCCCAGTTGCCGGGACAGCAAGGGGGGCCCGGCCTGGGTGCCCCCCACCTCCCCCCTCCCCAAATTCCGCTCTAGGGGGGTGCTGGGGTGAGGGGGGGTGCAGGTGGGGTCCAGAGGTGCCGGAGCCACGTGTCCCCCTGCTGCCAGCACCACCCCCGGAGGATCAGGGGTACCCCAAAACTCCCTCACAGGTGCCGGAGACCCCACAAGCCCCTAAGGAGTGGGGTCCCCCCGGCTTCATCACCCCCAACCTTCGGCTGCCTCATCCCAGGACCCATCCCACCCATCCCCCTCCCCCAGACTTCATCCCATCCCATCCCATCCCATCCCATCCCATCCCTTTTCCCGGCAGACGCCACTGGGATCCCCCAAAAATCCCACGTGCTGGGGACTCCCCCATATCCCCCCAAGGGGCATTTGAGACTCACATTTAGAGTCCTGCAAGATTAAATAATCAGCCCCCTCTCCCCCCCCCCAAAAAAAAAATCCCTACCAGGCAGCCAACAAAGATATTTGGGGTTAGGTGCTGCAGTCCTACAAGGTCCAAAAATCCCTCCCTCCCAAAAACAACCCCAGGCACCACCCAAGATATTTGGGCCGAGCTCCCCCTGCCCGCTCACCTGTGGGATGTCCCAGGGGGGCGATGCTCCCGGGCCGAGGGTTGCAGACACAAAGAACAATAACTCCTGCTCTGTACCTTTGGGTGCTCAGTGTGTCTGCTGGGAGCCTCCTCAAGGGCCTTCAGCCACTGCTCAGCCCATGGACAGCAGCAGCAGCACCTTTGCAGGGCCCAGCAGGGCTCTTGCCAGCTGCCCTTGCCCACCTGCACACAGAGCCTCCCCCAGGCAGGGCCCTGCAGACAGGCAGGTTTCTGTAGGGCCGGGCGAGTGCACAGAGGGTGGAATGGGCTCTGTGAGCGCTGACAGGGACAAGGCTCCTCTCAGGAGGAACATGTGCAGCACAGGGAGATGATGAGGGAAGGAGAGGAAGCTGAACAGAGCAATGCTGTGGGCAGGAGGGCACAGTTGGTGTGTGGGAGGTGCCATGCACAGCTGGGCACAGGGAACACTGTCCTGAGTGCCAGGCTGTCCCTGCCCTGCCCTCTCAGGCACAGCACCACAACATCTTCTCTTGTTTCTACATTCCTCTGATACTGTCACTGTTATCTGGTGCTCTCAGGGAGGCTCTGGGCTTTGCAGCAGCTGAGGCAGGCACTGCCCTTGGCATTCCTCCCAGGCAGCTGTGTCCATGGGAATGGGGTGTCCAAGCTTCCCTGTGACCTGTGGGGCTGTGGGCAAAGCAGTCCATGGGAAAGGGGAAGGAGCTGAGCCTCCCTCCCTGAGATGCCATCATGAGCACACCTGGGGATCTCCTTGCTGTGTCCTTCCAAGCTCTGAGCTTCCCTCCTGGGTGAAAATCTGTGCCAGAGCCTCTCAGAATTCCCTGAATGCCCCACGGGGAAGTGCAGAGATGCCACAAGTGAAGAAATGCTTTCGGGTTTGCCAAGGTAACAGTGAGTGTCCTTGGCAGAAGGAGGGGCTGAGACCTTGCTGAGAGACCTTTGGAGATGGTGAGACATTCAGTGATCCCTCTGCTCTCAGCAGGGTCTGGTTTCTTCCCAGGGTGACAGGGGAGTGTGATTGTGCTCTGATTGCATTAAAGGTGCAAACCCAGGGCAGTTGGGAACAAGCCCATCCAGCCCCTCACCTTTCCCTGAGCCACAGGCAATCCCTTTGCCTCTGACCTATCTCTGTGTCAAACTCTGAGTACAGCAGAAATGCTGGGGATTTCTTAACCTCTGAGAACCAGGAATGATGTATGGGTAGGAAAGCATTCCTTAAAACTCCCTCCTGCTATCCTGTGGAACTGCAAGTGAAAATGCTACCAAGCCTTTCTGCATTAGGAGGGATTCCCCTGACAAACCCTGAATATTCAGCCTTGTCCCTCTGCCCCATGGCCACAATCCCAGGGCAGCAGGGCAGGGATGGCTCCTGGAGAGCCCCACACACAGGCCTGGCTGCTCATGGCACACTCAGACAGCACCAGTGGAGCTCAGGCAGGGACCTGGATAAAGGTTTTCCCAGAGAAGGAACAAGGGTGGATAAGTCCCAGTGGGACAGTCTGCAGGGAATGGCACAGCTTTGGCTCAAAGCAGCCTCTCCTAACTTGTCACTGTCCTTTTCTCCATCAACAGGTCCCCATGGCCAGACACAGCAAATGTCCAACAGCAGCTCCATCAGCCACTTCCTCCTCCTGGCATTCACAGACACGTGGCAGCTGCAGCTCCTGCACTTCTGCCTCTTGCTGGGCATCTCCCTGGCTGCCCTCCTGGCCAACAGCCTCATCATCAGCGCCGTAGCCTGTGGCCACCACCTGCACACCCCATGTTCTTCTTCCTGCTCAACCTGGCCCTCACTGACCTGGGCTGCACCTGCACCTCTGTCCCCAAAGGCATGCACAATTCCCTCTGGGACACCAGGGACATCTCCTATGTAGGATGTGCTGCCCAACTATTTTTGGTTTTTTTCTTTATTTCAGCAGAGTATTATCACCTCACCATCATGTGCTACGACTGCTCTGTGTCCATCTGCAAACCCCTGCACTGTGGGACCCTCCTGGGCAGCAGAGCTTGTGCCCACATCGCAGCAGCTGCCTGGGCCAGTGGCTTTCTCACTGCTCTGCTGCACACAGCCAATACATTTTCCCTGCCCCTGTGCCAGGGCAATGCCCTGGGCCAGTTCTTCTGTGAAGTGTCCCAGATCCTCAAGCTCTCCTGTTCACACTCCAGCCTCAGGGAGCTTTGGCTCATGGTCATTACTGCTTGGATAACTTCTGGCTGTTTTGTGTTCGTTGTTTTCTCCTATGTGCAGATGTTCAGGGCTGTGCTGAGGATCCCCTCTGAGCAGGGACAGCACAAAGCCTTTTCCACATGCCTCCCTCACTTGGCCATGGTCTCCCTGGTTATCAGCACTGCCATGTTTGCCCTTGGTGCTGCAGAGAGCTCAGGGCAGCTGGGAGAGCTTGGAGGGAGCTGGGCTGGGCTGAGAGAAGCTGGCAGAGAAACCCATCAGTGTCCATCTCAGCCTGTGTGAGCATGCAGGGGTAGGATTGAGCCCAGGGCTTGTGGGGCAGAGCCAGGGCCTGGGGAAGGGATGGAAAACAGGCAGGTGGCCGAGAGAGGAGGCTGCTCTGTGCCCTTGGTGGCACGGACAGAGCAGGGAGGGGGCCCAGGACATTTGTCAGCCCAGCCTCTGTCCCCAGCTGTTGCCAGCCCTGGCTGCTCAGCCCAGGTTTGCAGGTGAGTTTGGCTGTGCCCCACCTCCATCCTGCTGCGGGGCTCAGGGCCTGTTCCCGGCAATGGCCAGCCCTGCCCGGCCTCTCTCCTGGCCCTGAGCCTGGCAAAGCTATTTTGAATATTAATGTGCCCTTAAGCACTGAATTCCTGAAGATCTGAAATCTGAACAAGCCTCTGGAGAAGTAAAATTCAGCAGCAACCACCAAGTTGCTGAGGATGTCAGCAGTCCCCACTGAGGCCATCCCTGCCAAGAGACTGTGGGGGCAATGAGTAGACAGAAGCAGAATGCGATGGCACCACCGGGTCCAGGTGGGAAATGAACTGTGGAATGTGGCTGTGAAAGCCCTGCCTGGGCTGTGCCAAGCAGGACAGCCAAGCCCTGACTCCCATGCCCTGGGAATGGGGCTCTGTGGCCTCACAGGATGCTTGTGGAGGGAGCAGTGGGATGTGGGCTGTGGAATGGTGAGTGCAGATGTAAGGCCCCAAACAACTCTCTCAATTAGACCTTTGAAAGCAATTACAGTTTGTGGACTCTGAGTACAAGGCAATATTGCTGTGGGAACAATCCCTGGATAGAAGGAAATATATTGGTGCAATCCCAGTTCTTGCCATGGGTGCCTGGAGGAGAAGGACAGTTCTTTTCCACAGGAAGGAAGGCAGAGAGCCCCAGTGTTTCAGTGGCAGATGAGAAGCGACTCTCAACATGTCAAGGTTGGCTGGAGCAGTCAGGCAGCCCCTGGGAGTCCAAACTCGGCAGACCTGTGCCATGTTCCCTTGGTTTTATGGGGCCCTGTAGTGTCACAATGGGCCCTTGGTTCCATGGGGGTTCACAGTGTCACAATGGTCTTCTTTGGTTCCACAATGTCACAATTAATCATTGATTCCATGAGGCCACTCTGTGTCACCATGGAGCTTTGGTTCCATGCAGCCCTGCTAAAAGAGAAATGACGAGAGGGAACTCACGGCACTCTCAATATGAGATATAAAGTAAGCTCCATTTTATTTCACCAAACGAGAGACTTATATACTGTTACAGACATTTCTAATTATAGATACACACACCTGCAGTCTGCTTCTCACACATTCAGGGATCCTCCTGTTAACTCCCTTATTCCTTTCTCATAACACTTCTGACTCCTAATCTTTCTCATGACATTCTTCCCACAGAACATTCTCAGGCAAACAAACCACTGCAGCTTGTTGGAATTTTACTGAGGCCCGACCATGTTAAAGCCTTGCTCAGGCTTGTTTAGTTAGCATGAGTTTTGCTGGAAAACTGCGTTTTCCAACACCCTGCAGTGCCACAAAGGCCTTTTGGTTCCATGGGGCCTCACAGCATCAAAATGTTCTCATTGGTTCCACAGTGCTTTGCACTGTCACAATGTCCCCTTGGTTCCATGAAGCTATGCAGTGACTTAATGGTCTCTGCATGGTTCCATGAGGCCTTGCAATGTCACAATGCACCTTAGGCTCCATGGGGTCTCACAGTGTCACAATGGTCTCCTGTGGTTCCGCAGTGTCACAATGGACCCTTGGTTCTGTAAGGCACTGCAGTGTCCCAGTGGCCTCTTGGTTTGATGAGGTCCTGTAGGGTCACAATGGCCCCTTTGCTTCCATGAGGCCCAGCAGTGTCAAATTGGCCCTTGGTTCCACAAGCCCTGCAGTGTCACAATGGTCCCTTGGTTCCATGGAGCCACACACAGTCACTATGGTCCCCTTGGTTCCATGAGGCCCTGCAATGTCACAGTGGTCTCCATGATTCCATGAGGCTCAGCAGTGTCACAATTGTCTCTCGGTCCCACAAGGCCCCAAAGTGTCACAATGGTCTCCTTAGTTCCATGGGGCCCTGGGGTGGTGCATTCCTCCCTCCCCTTCTCAGGCTGCCCTGAGATGTGAGAAATGCTCATTAGGCTTCAGCCTTGGCCAACAGCCCCTGAGCTCAGCTCCTCTGCAGCTGATCACAAACACTGTCTGCTCCCAGGCACTGCTGCTGTCCAACCAACTCCTGCTTTCTTTAGGAGCAGCCTTGGGAACAGTTTTTCTTCCCTCAGTGGCACAACATCCCTGTTCTCACAGTGTCAGAGAAAGCTGTTGATGCAAAGTGCAACCAGGATGAAACATTGCTGTGACTAAAGCCCATCTCTTGGGGCCCTATCAACAGGGCTCCAAAAGGAGCCCCTTGGAGCTCTCCTGGAGCAGTGAGCTCCCTCTGAGTGGGGCCTCTCCGAGCCGGGAACTCTCCTGTTTGCTGCACTCGGGGCATCCCCGATCAACGAGGGACCCTGGGCCGATCCCCCCACTCCTCCAGGCTCAACCCTTCACCTGCTGGGGAGATGCAAAAGCATCCGCAGTGAGCATTTCCCTGCCCTCCAGGGCAATGTCTGACAGCTCCCTGGCACTGCCTCTTTCTGTCTGTGTGCACACATGTGTGCCTGTGCTCTGGAAATGGGGGAGAAATGCTGCTCTGGGAGGTGTTGAAGTGCCTTGGATATCTGAGTGATTTAGGCATGTAAGTGAGGTTCAGTCATAAGGTATGAGCTAAGTGAAATGCTGCTCAGGGCTGTTCTTTTGCTAAGTTGTTAAGTTTAAGGTATAAGTTAAGGTTAATGTAGAAGTTAAGTTCTTTTAAGTTTGAGGCCGGTTAAGCTTTCAGGCCATATTCCTTTTATCCTT
Organism: Lichenostomus cassidix; assembly: GCF_008360975.1. Lineage (NCBI taxonomy): Eukaryota > Metazoa > Chordata > Aves > Passeriformes > Meliphagidae > Lichenostomus > Lichenostomus cassidix. The sequence continues at coordinate 2,815,401 of NW_028147635.1, read as the reverse complement.
GCCCTCACTGTCCTTTTGTGTCACACACCCACCTAAACACACACACAGGGACAGTTCTTGGTTCATTTCTGGTTTGATTGCCTGGATTTCCTTGCTTTTGTTGTTGCTTTTTTCCCTAGGTGTGCCTGAACTGTCCAGTCAGGAGCAGAGTGACTCTTGCCAAGGAACTTTGTTGTGCTGTCGTACTTAATATTAAATCTGGTGTTTGCTGATCCCTTGCTGGGGATTTTTTAAGTGCTCTCAAGACCTTGTTCATAACAGGGTGAAGGAGCCCTGGGCCAGGCTCTCACCCTGGGGACACAGGGACACTGCCAGGGGGTCTCTGTCCCCTTGTCCCACCCCCCAGGGCCCTGTCCCCTCTGTCCCCGTGTCAGGCTCTGGGGGTCGATCTCGTGGAACATCCTCTGGGGGAGGCTGTGGCACTGGGGGGCAGGGGGGACCTGGGGGGACAGGGGACCCTGCTGTGCACGAGCAGCGTTGGACTTGTCTGGGGGAACTGTGAGGGGGGCTGGGGCAGAGTGACCTCTTCAGTGACCTCACACAGCCACCCTTTGATGTCACACAGCCCTCCTGTGATGTCACACATCCATCCTGTGATGTCACACTTCACCCTGTGTTTCCAGCCCCCTCAGTGATGTCACACAGCCTTTGCTATGATCACATAATTCTGCCCTGTGATGTCACAGCCCATTCCATGATGTCACAACCTACTCTATGATGTCACACAGCTGTTTTCACAGCCCCCTTTGTGATGTCACATCACCACCCTGTGGTGTCACAAGTCCACTCTATGACCTCACAGCCTGCTGTGTGATGTCATTCAGCCACACTGTGATGCCACAGACCACTCTATGATGTCACATATCACACCCTGCTGTGGGCTGTCACAGCCTGCTCTGTGGTGTCACAAGCTAGTCAGTAATGTCACACAGCCCACTCTGTGGTGTCATACAGCCACTCAATGGTGTTACACAGCCCACTCTGTAACTGCACAACTTGCTTATGTGATGAGGCCTCCAAACCCCATCTAGGGAGATTTTTGAGTCCTCTCCAAGGTTTTGACAAAGGAAAAATATTAGTCAAAGTGCAAGGAAAATGGAGTGTCATTTTTTCCCAAAGTTTACAGTGACAGAAGAAAGGTCAATATGTTTAAACTAAACGAGAGTGGATTTAGATTTGTTATAAGGAAGGAACTTTTTACCATGAGATTGGCACAAAACATCAACTGTTTTTCCAGTGAAGTTGATGCCCCATCCCAGCAATTGTCCAAGGACAGGAGCTTTGTGCAACCTGACATAGTGAAACCCCTCTCCTCCCCAAGGATGGAATTCCTGTTGTGTGGGTTCTCTGACATGCTGGGTGACCTCACAACACTCCTGGCCAGAATGTCAGCTGAGGGCCAAGCAGGCTGCTGCAGTGGCAGTGACCTCACAGCCATCACCATTGCAGCCATGTCCCCGGGCCTGGCTCTCCCCATTCCATGAGCTCCTGTTCTGTCAGCAATGGTCTCCTGAGTTCCAACGAGGCCCCACAGTGTCACAGTGTCCCCTTCATTCCATCAGGTTCTGTAGTGTCACAATGCACTCCTGGGTTCCATGAGGCCCCACTGTGTCACAATGACCCCTTGGTTCCATGAGGTGCCACAGAGTCACAATGGTCTCCCTTCACCTATGAGGCCCTGCAGTGTCACTTTGGTCTCCATGGTTCCATGTGGCCACAAAGTGTCACAATGATCTCTGTGATTCCATTGGGAACACAAAAGCTTTGCATTAACATTGAGCAACACCTGCTTAACACATTCTTGGGCACATCTGTTTGTATTCAAAAGAGGGGTTAAAGGTGAGAATGGCACCAGCAACTTCCATCTGCAACTGAGATCAAGGGAAAGGACAGGGACAGAGAATTCTCCTTCAAGATACAGAGAATTCTGCTTACAGAGATCACTTCTGGTCACATTGTCCCTGGTAGAAAGGTGACATCATCAGAGGCAGCCTGTACTGAGCATGTGGTTCCTGAGTGGGGTTTGTTGTGTAGGAAACCTGCTCACGCTTTTCCATTCTTTCCTCACAAACAGGAAACTCCTCCTGGGCCCGTGTGCAGGCAGAGCCCTGAGGAGAGCAGGTGGGACATGGAGCAATGGGCTGGGACAGCCAGCTGCAGAGCTCAGGGGACAAGTTTGCGATGCAGGGAACAGGGATGTCAGTGCCAGGTGAGCAATGTCAGCCATGGTGAGGTTGGGGGTGAGGAGCAGGTTGTCCCAACAGGGTCAGCCCTCAAGGGGCTCATTCTTCTACATGCCCAGACCTCCTAAGGAGACATTCAGCATCAAAGTCACTTGGGGAATGCTTCTATCATGTCTTCTCGGAACAGAAATATAAAAAAATATTTCCTTGACGTTAAAGAAAAGTCATGGGTGCACTTTGAAAACTTCCTCCTTAAAAGAACACCAAACTGACTCCAATAGCTGTACAAGCCCTGAACACTTGAAGACGATGGAAGGCAGACAAAGAACTTTTGAGGGCTTTCTGTAGTTTAATGAACCCCAAGGTGGAGCTGAGTCTGTGACCCTCAGGGACTGAGAGAAGGTTGAAGAAGCTGCTCAAGGAGTCAGAAACAAAACTCCAAGTCCCTTGGAGCATCATTGGGTGCCACTGAAGGCAGGGACTGCCAAAGGCTCCCCAGGGACTCGTGAGAGCAGATCCTTGGGGCCAGGATTGCAGGGAGCCAAAGGCTCTGAGCAGGGAACTGGAATGCTCAGAGAAGCCTGGGTTGGTTGGAGGAAGCAGAAAGGCCAAGGGCTGACCCCAGTGACCAGTTTGTGGGTGATTGTTGCTGTACTCCAGAATTGCCCTGGAAAAACCCCTGGGGAAGCCAAGGCAGGAGCAGCTGGGAAGGGCTGGCAATGCTGCTGCTCCTGCTGGGAGCCCCGGCTGGGCCAGGCTGGCGCCCACTGCGCTGCGGCTCCTGCTGCTGCCAGAGCCGGGCGGGACTCGGGGACAGGGAATGGACACGGGGGGACAGCAAAGGCCGTGGGGCTGCAGTGATGTTGGCACTCAGACCAGTGCCAGCACAGAGCTTTGGACATGAGGGGTCATGAGAGGCCATGCAAAGCCTCAGCCCTGGCAGGAGGGAGTCCTGCCATGTCCCCAGGGCAGGGCAGCTGGGAGGTGCCACAAGTGCAGATGTGGTGCAGAGCAGGCTCAGAGCACCTCTGGGAGGGGATGTGACCCTTCCCCGGCTCCAAACCACACCTAAACCACCATAAATAGAACTATGGGTCTTCAGAAGCCACTGGCAACTTGGAAGTGACCATACAGCTCAATCCCACTGTAAGAAGGAAGGGAATCTTCCCAGTGAGCTGCCATCCAGCCACTATTAACAATGGGTGGGATTTAGAAGTATAACACTAATAAGTAATACAAACAAATAATAGTAACAACAATAACAAGAAATCAACCCCCAAATGCCAACACACAGCACCACACCAAAAGGATGAACCTCCTTCTTCTTTATTGCCACAAGGCTCATGAGAAATAATCCTGTTATATAATACGAAAAACCCACTCAGGAACAA
>NW_028147635.1:2737626-2811327 GCF_008360975.1 Lichenostomus cassidix | reverse complement strand
CTTCCCACATTCCCCACACTCGTAGGGCCTCTCCCCAGTATGGATCCTCTGGTGGACAATCAGGCTGGAGCTCGTGCTGAAGCTCTTCCCACATTCCCCACACTCATAGGGTCTCTCCCCAGTGTGGATCCTCTGGTGGCAGGTAAGTTGGCATCTCCTGGTGAAACTTATCCTACATTCCCCACACTCGTAGGCACGTTTCTCACTGTGGATCATCTGGTGGCGGATCAGGTGGGAGCTCTGGTTGAAGCTCTTCCCACATTCCCCACACTCATAGGGTCTTTCCCCAGTGTGGATCATCTGGTGGCGGATGAGGAGAGAGCTTGTCCTGAAGCTCTTCCCACATTCCAAGCACTTGTAGGGCTTCTCCCTGGTGTGAAGCTGCTCATGGGCAACCTGCTCATAGCTCTGGCTCGATTGCTGGCCAATTTCCTGCCACAGGGTGGGTCTTTTCTCCTCACAGCACCCTGGGCTTGGTTTGGAGCCTCTCCTCGTGTGAGATCTCCGGGGCTTTTCCTCCCCATTGGACTCCTGTGCCATGGAGCTGTTCAAATCAGCCTCTTCCATGAGGTTCTCCAGGGAGGATTTGTCCTCCATGATCTCCATTCCCAGCTCATTGCCTGGGGGTGGAAACACAAGGAGAAGATTTTAGATTTGCCTACGTGCCAAAAGGAAAGGGGAAGGAGATTTGCCTCAGTCCATTCTTGGCAGGACAGAGTCAGCAGCAGGGTTGTCCTGCAGCCAGGGCTGATGTTGGGCTGGAAGATGGAGGAAAAGAGAGGGGGAAAGGGGCAGTGACTTCCTCCTCACCTGCCTGGGTGTCCTGGGGCATCTTCCACTTCCTCACTGCCTTCTCCTCCATGCAGCCAAGGTTTGGGAATGGGAAATCCTGGTTTGGAGGAGAAAAACAAAGTGTGAGCACATTGGGTTTTAAGGTTCCCCTGCTCAAGTCCATTTCTAGAAGTCACAGGGCATCTGGTGTCCATAAAAACCTCCAGAGCAATACGATTTTGAAAAAAAAAAACAAAACCCAAAAACCCCAAAAACAATCCCAGGAGTTCCCTTCTTTGGTCTCTCCACTTTGGAATTCTGGGGGTCCCTCCCATCCTGGCTGCTGGGGGTTCTGCATGTATTGGGTTTCCCACATCTAGATGGACTTCAGCCTCTCTGTGCTTTTGTAGGTCCTTGGAATCCCTGAATTTCTTCCTCTCCAGTCTCCCCACATTGGGGTCATGCTGGTCCCTCTCCTCCAGGCTCCCCTCACTCAGGGATGCCAGGGAGTTTTGGGGTTTCCATGGGTTGCTTCTCCCCTCAGTGCTTCAGGGTGTGGGTGTCCAAGGAGTCACCTCTCTCCCTGACTCCAGGCTTTTGAATTTTTGAGATGTCCTGGCATTCCCCCCTTCTCTGGGCTCCCCATTTCGGAGTCCTTGGGGTCACAGGGTTCCCCACCTCCAGACTCCCTCTCCTCCAGACTGCCAGCAGTCCCCTGGTCCTGGTATTGCCCTCTCCACCCTCCTCACTCTGGACATCCCAGGGTTCCTCCCTTTTGGTTCTCCCTGGGGGTCCCACAGCCCCCTGGCCCTGGGCTGGAGGTGGCAGTGCCTGATTTGGGAAACCCAACCCTCACTGCAGGGGGGGTCCTCGCATCCCCCTGCCCACCACTGGGGCTCTGCTGGCAGCCACCACCAGGACACCCAGAAACACCTCCCAGGGACACCCCGACATCCCCCAAGGGATGTTTTTTATACAGCTTGGAAGTCATTCATACTCCAAACACCAAAACCACTGTGGCCCCTTTAAAAGTAAACTGGCAGGAGAAATGAACCCCACTCAACTGCCCCAACAGACATTACAGGTCAGAGTAACAATTCACTGAAGAGATTACAGTAAATACAATGATACAGAGAAAACAGGTTTTAACCCACAAAGATTGAGTACAACCTGGCTGCCTGTAGGTCAGAGCGATGGTCGAGATCCTACCAAGTGGTGGTCACAGTCCTGTTGAAATTGTGGTCTTGTGGAAGTTCTGCACCTCCTCTGGATCTGTTGAGTGAAAGTTGTGTCCCACATCCCCAAAGCCAGATTTTATATGCTCAGGTTCAGGTGGGAATGCTCAGTACCTCCCCCAGGGCAGGGAGTTTCACAATGCAATGATGTCATCCTGTGAGTCATGGGATATTTGGGGAGTCTTTGATGGTCTCAGTCGTTCCAGCTGCCCATTGTGCTGGTGCCATTGAGTCCATGATGGCCCATTAGCAGAGATGACCCCTCAGGGTAGGTGGGACTGTGCTGGTGCTTCCCTGGAGGGAGTCATCTCAGCTGAGTCATTGGTGTGAAGAAACAGAAACACTGCCTTGCCTCACAGGGTTTGCCTCTTCTTCCTTATCTCATTTACCACCCAGCTCGTAGCCTGAGGGATCAGGGGTGCACTGGGCAGCTCCTGCAAACGACCTCTCATCAGCAGCTCATCAGAAATGACCTAAGGGGAGTAGAATGCCTAGTTTGGTCACACCCACAGAGTGCTAAACTGGTGCCCTGCTCCTATAACCAGGACAGACTGGCAGTGAAATGTAATTGCAAGATGTTGTTCCACTTGACTTTCAGCCAAATAACCCATGGGCAGAGTTCCTTCCAGCTGCAATCATTCCTTGATTCCCTCAGGGACACGCTTCCCTTTCCTTCTTCCTTCTGCTTCAAGCTGGGAATGTGCTGGAAAATGTTCAGCAAAGCAAACTTTGCTGCATGCTCTTGGGATCCCAAAAAGCAGCTGGACCTTGTCACCTGGCCCTGCACAGCTCCCTTGGGATGAAAAGCAGAGCCAGGACTCTAGGAACCTCGGGAATTGTCCTCTGGGATCCATGGATTTACAGGGGTAGAAGTTACTAATTTAGGGGGGCTAGAAGCTGAATAATAATCTTCTGGAACTTACTTAGGAGGCCTGAGTTTGGATAATGATTTACTAAGAACTGCTTGCTGAAAACAATATATCACTTGCTAAATGATTTTTGCCTACCCAGTACAAGGGAGGATACGGAAAGGAAAGCCAAATAATTGATAAAAATTACTGAGTTTGACTGAACATCCTGCTCTCAGACCCCAGAACTGGCTCAAGTGAGTTCTAAGTTTTGGACTTGGACCAAGAACCAAGGGGTCATGTGCAAGGAACCAAGGTGAAGAGTTCATCCTGAGGAAGACTACTAACTTTATCCCTCATTTATTTTCAGGACCCTTGCCCACAATTAATCTGTGACACTGCGCTTGCGCGAGCATATTTAAATGAACTTTGAACTCATTATAATACAAAGCTCGGATAGGTAATGAGTATGTATAGGAGCATTGTGTAACTTTATGCATATGTAACCTAATATAAACCAAGTGAAGAGCTGCTGACAGTGTGCATGCCTTTGGAGGGGCTGCTGCCCATGCACCCCAGCTGGAATAAAAGCATACCTACTTCATAACTTTCTGAGTTGTGGAGTCTATTGGCACCTCACCAGGGCAGACACTGCAATGGGCTGGGATTCCAGTTTCCAGCAAGGAAAAGATGTTCCTGCCCTTGAAGGCAAAGCTCTTGTGGGACTGAAAGCCAAGTGGAGCAAGATACTGCAATGAAATTTTACTGCCTATCCTAGCAATGACTCAGCTGTGATAACTCCCTTTGAGGAAGCACCAGCACAGTCCCACCCAGCCTGAGGGGTCATCTCTGCTAATGGGCCATTGTGAACTCATGGAAACAAGGGGTCATTGTGACACAGTGGGGCCTCATGGAACCCAGGAGTGCATTGTGACACTACAGAACCTCATGGAATGAAGGGGACACTGTGACACTGTGGTGCCTCGTTGGAACTCAGGAGACCATTGCTGACAGAACAGGAGCTCATGGAACCCGTGGGGCATTGTGACACTGCAGGGCCTTGTGGAAGCAAGGAGACAGTTGTGACACTGAAGAACTTCACAGAACCAAATATCCACTGGGACACGGAAGGGCATCATGGGAACCAATTAACCATTTTTGGCAGTACAGAAGGTCATTGGATCAAGGACACATGGTGATAAAATGTGATCTTAAATGTCCATTGTGACCCTGAGGATCCAAGAAGACCATGGTGACAATACAGAACCTCATGGAACCATTATTCCATTGTGACACTGCTGGGCCTCAGGGAGACAAGGAGATCATTGTGACACTGGGGAACCAAGGAGTCCATTGTTGACAGGATGGAAACTCGTGGAACAAATGGACCATTGTGACATTGCAGAACTAACACAGCTGCTGGACCTTGTCACCTGGCCCTGCACAGCTCCCTTGGGAGGCATGGCAGGACCAGCACCCTGGGAGCCCCAGGAATTCTGCTCTGGGATCAATGGCACATACTGCAAGGGTCTGGAATTCCAGTTTGCAGCAAGGAAAAGATGTTTCTGCCCTTGAAGGCAAAGCTCCTCAGAAGGAGGAGCCAAAAGCCAAGTGGAGTAAAATCTTACAATGACACTTCACTGCCAGCCTTCATCACTACATCCATGGTTGTTTTAGCTCATGGACTGGGAACAAATATCATGGCAGGGTCTTTGGCTTGGATTTGCCCTGGCTAAAGAGAGACACTGTGAGAGAAACAGAGCAGGCCAAGAGAGGCAGAAGAGAAAGGAGGACACAAAGAGCAATCAGCTGAGAAGGTGGAACTCTGAAAATAGAACTGGAACTAACTGAAAATGAATGGAACAGAAATCAATAATTCTGGGTGATTTATTTACTCTCAAAACACAGCCCATCCACCCTGTCCTGCACAATTCTGATCCCATCCCTCCAATTTTGGATTCTTCATCCAAATTCTGTGCTGGTGCTTCCCCGGAGGGAGTTATCACTGCTGAGTCTTTGCCAGGACAGGCTGGCAGTGAAGTGTCATTGCACTACTTCCACTTGCCTTTCAGCCCCACAAGAGCATTGCCTTCAAGGACCGGAACATCTTTTCCTTGCTACAAAATCTGGAATTCCAACCCGTTGCAGTGTGTGCCATGGATCCCAGGGGACAATTCCCGAGGCTCCCAGAGTCTGGCTCTGCCGTGCATCCCAAGAGAGCTGTGCAGGGCCAGGTGACAAGGTCCAGCTGCTTTTTGGGTTCCAAGAGCAAACAGCAAAATTTGCTTTGCGGGACATTTTCCAGCACATTCCCAGCTTGAAGCAGAAGGAAGAAGGAAAGGGAAGCAAATCCCTGTGAAAATCAAGGAATGATTGCAGCTGGAAGGAACTCTGCCCATGGGTTATTTTGCTGAAAGCCAAGTGGAACAACATCTTGCAATTACATTTCACTGCCAGTCTGTCCTGGTTATAGGAGCAGGGCACCAGTTTAGCACTCTGTGGGTGTGACCAAACTAGGCATTCTACTCCCATTAGGTCATTTCTGATGAGCTGCTGATGAGAGGTCATTTGCAGGAGCTGCCCAGTGCACCCCTGATCCCTCAGGCTACCAGCTGGGTGTTAAATGAGATAAGGAAGAAGAGGCAAACCCTGTGAGGCAAGGCAGTGTTTCTGTTTCTTCACACCAATGACTCAGCTGAGATGACTCCCTCCAGGGAAGCACCAGCACAGTCCCACCTACCCTGAGGGGTCATCTCTGCTAATGGGCCATCATGGACTCAATGGCACCAGCACAATGGGCAGCTGCAACGACTGAGACCATCAAAGACTCCCCAAATATCCCATGACTCACAGGATGACATCTTTCCATTGTGAAACTCTCTGCCCAGGGGGAGGTACTGAGCATTCCCACCTGAACCTGAGCATATATAATCTGGGTTTGGGGTTGTGGGACACAACTCAACAGATCCAGAGAAGAAGGAGCAGAACTTCCACAGGACTGCAGCCACTGCTTTAGACAAGACTGCAGCTACCACTTCAGAAGGACTGTGACCAACACTCAGACCAACAGGTTTGGTTTCCTTTTGCTTTTTCTTTGCATACAATGGGGCCATGTGACGCTCAGCACAGGAACTAAGGAACACCATGCTGTTCTTCTCCGAGGGTGCCTGGTTATACTCTGCCTTTGTGAGTTAAAACTGTGTCATTGTATTTCTTGTAATCTCTTTAGTGGATTGTGACTCCCATCTTAATCTCTCTTGGGGCAGTTTGGGGGAATCCATTTCTCCTGCCAGTTTAAACCACCACAGTGTTTCAGAGGGTTTTTACAGTGACTATACAGCCAGTGATTTCTAGAGATGGACTGGGGCAGGAATAACCTTCAAACCCAATGAACTCACACCTTGTTTTTCCCTCCAAAACAGGATTTCCCATTGCCAAACTTGGCTGGATGGAGAAGGAGGCTGTGAGTAAGAGGAAGATGCCCTGGGACAGCCAGTCAGGTGAGGAGAAAGTCACTGCCCCTTTCTCTCTCTCTCTTCTCCTCCATCTCCCAGCCCAGCATTGCCCCCAGCTGCAGGACAACCCTGCTGCTGACACCGTCATGCCGAGAATGAATTGGGGGGATCTCCTTCCCCTTCCCTCTGGCACCGAGGCAAATCCCAAATCCTCTCCTTGTCCTTCCTCCCCCAGGCAACGAGCTGAAGACAGAGAGTAAGGAGGACAAATCCTCCCTGAAGAACCTCATGGAAGAGGCCATTTTGAGCAACTCCATGGTGCAGGAATCCAATGGGGAGGAAAAGCCCTGGAGATCCCACATGAGGAGAGGCTCCAAACCAAGCCCAGGGTGCTGTGAGGAGCAAAGACCCACCCTGTGCCAGGAAATTGGCCAGCAATCGAGCCAGAGCTATGAGCAGGTGGCCCATGAGCAGCTTCACACCAGGGAGAAGCCCTACAAGTGCTTGAAATGTGAAAAGAGCTTCATGACAAGCTCTCACCTGATCATCCACCAGATGATCCACACTGGGGAACGGCCATACGAGTGTGGGGAATGTAGGATGAGTTTCACCAGGAGATCCCACCTGACCCGCCACCAGAGGATCCACACAGGGGAGAGGCCCTATGAGTGTCCCAAGTGTGGGAAGAGGTTTCACACCAGCTCAGCTCTCCTCCTCCATGAGCAGATTCACACGCAGGAGAGGCCCTTCCGCTGCCCTGACTGCAGGAAAGGCTTCAAGCTCAACTCCACCCTTGTCAGGCACCAGCGCATCCACACTGGGGAGAGACCCTATGAGTGTGGGGAATGTGGGAAGAGCTTCAGCCAGAGGTCCACCCTCATCACCCACCGGCGCATCCACACAGGGGAGAGACCGTATGAGTGTCCTGAGTGTGGGAAGAGCTTCACCCAGAGCTCTACCTTGACCAGACACCAACGGAGCCACCAGTAAGGGAAGCCCTGCACAAGCCCCAACTGCAGGAAGAGCTTTGTCTTCTGCTCCAGCCTTATTACCTAGAGCCTCATGGTTTTACTGCTATTTGGGAGGGGTGTTTGGTGATCGGGAGTTATTCTGGATGATTGGGTGCTTCTGGGGTATTTGGTACAGTTTCTTTCTCCATTTTGTGTTTGAAAAGCCAAGAGGGTTCATCCAGTACCTCAAAACCACTCAATTCCACTGGAAAGTATCAATGTTACCCCAAAATGGCTCAATCCCTGCCCAAAATGACTCAGTTCCACAGCCCCTCAGGGTGGGATGACATAGGAAGGGGATTGGGCAAAGTGGGATGCAGTTCCAGAGGGGTGAGGTGGGCATTGGGTGGGGCAGGATGGGTGGGATGGGAATTGGAGGGGTGGAAGGGTGGAAATAGGGCTTGGGAAGGGGGTCTTGATGTCCAGGAGGGGTGAGATGGGTTGGGGTGGGGATTGGGAGTGTGGGACAGGGTCTGGAATGAGACAGCCAAAGGTTGGGGTTGATGAAGGGAGGGGAAACCTGTTCCTGAGTGGGGTTTTTGGGTATTATATAACAGGATTATTTCTCATGAGCCTTGAGGCAATAAAGAAAAAGGAGGTTCATCCTTTTGGTGTGGTGCTGTGTGTTGGGATTTGGGGATTCATTTCTTGTTATTGTTGTTACTATTATTTGTATTATTTATTAGTGTTATATTTCTAAATGCCACCCATTGTTAATAGTGGCTGGATGGCAGCTCACTGGGAAGATTCCCTTCCTTGTCGCAGTGGGATTGAGCTGTATGGTCACTTCCAAGTTGCCAGTGGCTTCTAAAGATGCAAAGTCCTATTTATGGTGGTTTTGGTGTGGTTTGGAATTGGGGAAGGGTCTGATCCCCTCCCTGAGGTGCTCTGAGCCTGCTCTGCACCACATCTGCCCTTGTGGAGCCTCACAGCTGCCCTACCCTGGGGACATGGCAGGACTCCCTCCTGCCTGGGCTGAGGCTCCTCATGGCCCTTCATGACCCCTCATGTCCAAAGCTCTGTGCTGACACTGTCCTGAGCACCAACATCACTGCAGCCCCACGGCCTTTGCTGTCCCCCCGTGTCCATTCCCTGTCCCCGAGTCCCGCCCGGCTCTGGCAGCAGCAGGAGCCGCAGCGCAGTGGGCGCCAGCCTGGCCCAGCCGGGGCTCCCAGCAGGAGCAGCAGCAGCATTGCCAGCCCTTCCCAGCTGCTCCTGCCTTGGCTTCCCCAGGGGTTTTTCCAGGGGAATTCTGGAGTACAGCAACAATCACCCACAAACTGGTCACTGGGCTCAGCCCTTGGCCTTTCTGCTTCCTCCAACCAGCCCAGGCTTCTCTCAGCATTCCAGTTCCCTGCTCAGAGCCTTTGGCTCCCTGCAATCCTGGCCCCAAGGATCTGCTCTCACGAGTCCCTGGGGAGCCATTAGCAGTCCCTGCCTTCAGTGGGGCCCAATGATGCTCCAAGGGACGTGGAGTTTTGCTTCTGACTCCTTGAGCAGCTTCTTCAACCTTCTCTCAGTCCCTGAGGGTCACAGACTCAGCTCCACCTTGGGGTTCATTAAACTACAGAAAGCCCTCAGGAGTTCTTTGTCTGCCTTACATCGTCTTCAAGTGTTCAGGGCTTGTACAGCTATTGGAGTCAGTTTGGTGTTCTTTTAAGGAGGAAGTTTTCAAAGTGCAACCCATGACTTTTCTTTAACGTCAAGGAAATATTTTTTTATTTTTCCGGTCCGAGAAGACATGATAGAAGCATTCCCCAAGTGACTTTGATGCTGAATGTCTCCTTAAGAGGTCTGGGCATGTAGAAGAATGAGCCCCTTGAGGGCTGACCCTGTTGGGACAACCTGCTCCTCACCCCCAACCTCACCATGGCTGACATTGCTCACCTGGCACTGACATCCCTGTTCCCTGCATCACAAACTTGTCCCCTGAGCTCTGCAGCTGGCTGTCCCAGCCCATTGCTCCATGTCCCACCTGCTCTCCTCAGGGCTCTGCCTGCACACAGGCCCAGGAGAAGTTTTCCTGGTTGTGAGGAAAGAATGGAAAAGCCTGAGCAGGTTTCCTAAACAACAAACCCCACTCAGGAACCACATGCTCAGTACAGGCTGCCTCTGATGATGTCACCTTTCTACAAGGGACAATGCGACCAGAAGTGATCTCTGTAAGCAGAATTCTCTGAGTCTTGAAGCAGAATTCCCTGTTCCTGTCCTTTCCCTTGATCTCAGTTGCAGATGGAAGCTGCTGGTGCCATTCTCACCTTTAACCCCTCTTTTGAATACAAACAGATGTGTTTAGCTGTGTTAAGCAGGTGTTGCTCAATGTTTATGCAATGCTTTTGTGTTCCCAATGGAATCACAGAGATCATTGTGACACTTTGGGGCCACATGGAACCATGGAGACCAAAGTGACACTGCAGGGCCTCATAGATGAAGGGAGACCATTATGACTCTGTGGCAGCTCATGGAACCAAGGGGTCATTGTGACACAGTGGGGCCTCATGGAAACCAGGTGACACTACATTGAACCCATTGTGACACTACAGAACCTGATGGAATGAAGGGGACACTGTGACACTGTGGGGCCTCGTTGGAACTCAGGAGACCATTGCTGACAGAACAGGAGCTCATGGAATGGGGAGAGCCAGGCCCAGGGAACATGGCTGCAATGGTGATGGCTGTGAGGTCACTGCCACTGCAGCAGCCTGCTTGGCCCTCAGCAGACATTCTGGCCAGGAGTGTTTTGAGGTCACCCAGCACATCAGAGAACCAACACAACAGGAATTCCATCCTTGGGGAGGAGGGGGTTGCACAAAGCTCCTGTCCTGGGACAATTCGTGGGATGGGGCAGCAACTTCACTGGAAAAACAGTTGATGTTTTGTGACAATCTCATGGTAAAAAGTTCCCTCCTTATGACAAATCTAAATCCACTCTCATTTAGTTTAAACATAATGACCCTTCTTCTGTCACTGCAAACTTTGGGAAAAAATAACACTCCAATTTCCTTGCACTTTGACCAAAATTTTGCCTTTCTCAAAAACCTTGGAGAGGACCAAAAAATCTCCCAAGATTGGGTTTGGAGGCTGTTGTAACGTGTGTCCTTCCTGTCCCTGACCCCGCCCCCCTGACCCCTTCTGACTGGATGTGAGTCAGGACCGCCTCCCATCCCTAGAGATGAAAACCCCAGCCAGATCCGGAACGGGCCTCTTTGGTTCTGGGCTCGTATGGAACCTGTACCCGCCCTCGCCTTCCCTTCCCCCTCCTCAGTCTCCCCATTCCTCCCCTGTTTTCCTCAATAAAAACACCATGGAGACCAGGAACCAAACAGCTGCCTTTCTAAACCTGCAACACTTCTACAAGAACCGCGTCTGACCAGCCCCACAGCTCGTGGCCATGGAATGACCATCCTGCGTGTTCCGGTTCTGGGGCAGCCCTCCCCCCGCAGCAGGGGAGAGCAGCTTTCAGGTTCTGCACTGCTGCAGGAGGCCTCATCACGTAAGCAGGCTGTGCAGTTAGAGTGAGCTGTGTATCATTGAGTGGCTGTATGACACCAGAGAGTGGGCTGTGTGACATTACTGACTTGCTTGTGACACCACAGAGCAGGCTGTGACATCCCAGAGCAGGGTGTGATATGTGACATCATAGAGAGGGCTGTGGCATAACTGGTTGGTTGTGTGACATCAAAGAGCAGGCTGTGACATCATGGTGTGGCTGAATGACATCATACAGCAGGCTGTGAGGTCAGAGAGTAGACTGTGTAACACCATAGGGTGATGATGTGACATCATCAAATGTGCTGTGACATCACAGGACAGCTTTATGTGGCCATAGTGAAGGCTGTGTGAAATCACAGGGTAGCTGTGTGAGGTCACTGGAGAGGTCACTCTGCCCCAGCCCCCCTCACAGTTCCCCCAGACAAGTCCAAAGCTGCTCATGCACAGCAGGGTCCCCTGTCCCCCCAGGTCCCCCCTGCCCCCCAGTGCCACAGCCTCCCCCAGAGGATGTTCCACGATATCGACCTCCAGAGCCTGACATAGGGACAGGGGGGAGAGGGCCCTGGGGGATGGGACAGGGGGACAGGGATGCCCCAGCAGTGTCCCTGTGTCCCCCAGGGCAAGAGCCTGGCCCAGGGCTCCTTCACCCTCTTACGAACGAGGGCTTGAGAGCAATTAAAAAATCCCCAGCAAAGGATGAGCAAAACCAGATTTAATATTCAGTGACAGCACAACAAAGTTCCTTGGCAAGAGTCACTCTGCTCCTGACTGCACAGTTCAGGCACACCAAGGGAAAAAAGCAACAACAAAACCAGGCAATCAAACCAGAAATGAACCGAGAACTGTCCCTGTGTCTTTCTGTGTCTGTAGGTGTGACAAAAGGATAGTGAGGGCAAGGATAAAAGGAATACAGCCTAAGAGCTTAACAGCCCTCAAACTTAACAGAACTTAACTTCTACATTAACCTTAACTTATACCTTAAACTCAACAACTTAGCAAAACAACAACCCCTAGCAGCATTTCACTTAGCTCATACCTTATGACTGAACCTCACTTACAGGCCTAACTCACTCAGATATCCAAGGCACTTCAACACCTCCCAGAGCAGCATTTCTCCCCCATTTCCAGAGCACAGGCACACGTGTGTGCACACAGACAGACAGAGGCAGTGCCAGGGAGCTGTCAGAAATTGCCCTGGAGGGCAGGGAAATGCTCACTGTGGATGCTTTTGCATCTCCCCAGCAGGCAAAGGGTTGAGCCTGGAGGAGTGGGGGGATCGGCCCAGGGTCCCTCGTTGTTCGGGGATGCCCCGAGTGCAGCAAACGGGAGAGTTCCCGGCTCGGAGAGGCCCCACTCAGAGGGAGCTCAGTGCTCCAGGAGAGCTCCAAGGGGCTCCTTTTGGAGCCCTGTTGATAGGGCCCCAAGAGATGGGCTTTAGTCACAGCAATGTTCCATCCTGGCTGCACTTCGCATCAACAGCTTTCTCTGACACTGTGAGAACAGGGATGTTGTGCCACTGAGGGGAGAAAAACAGTTCCCAAGGCTGCTCCTAAAGAAAGCAGGAGCTGGTTGGACAGCAGCAGTGCCTGGGAGCAGACAGTGTTTGTGATCAGCTGCAGAGGAGCTGAGCCCAGGGGCTGTTGGCCAAGGCTGAGGCCTAACGAGCATTTCTCAGATCCAGGGCTGCCCTGGAAAGGTGGTGGTGGGGATAATTCACACCCTCAGTGTGCTCCCAGTTCCTCCCAGTATTTCCATGTCTGTGCTCCAAGTGCTGCTCACAGCCCTGATCCGTGGGGATGGGAATGTCCCGCTCCCTTCCCGGGGCAGTGTCACACCTGAGCCAGGTGTGCAGGGCAGGACCTTGCCCTGACCCCAAGCACTGTCCCACCTGCAGGATCTGCTTCCCATCAGCCTCTTCCTCCTGCAGCCCCAAGCCCAGGTTGGTGCTAAACAAAGGGCACTGGCTCAGGGTCATCCCCCAGCAGGGGCTGTGCACCCCCTCTGCCCCCTCCCCAAATTCCCTCCTGGGGGAGCAGGAGCTGGGTCAGGAGCCCTGTGGGGAGGGAAAAGGGGGTGACACTGGGATGGGGGGTCACACAAGAACCCTGGGGACCCCCCTCACCTTCTCCTGCAGTACCAGGAGGATAAACCCCAACATGGAGCCCCCAAAGCCCAGCAGCATCTTGGGGGGCAGCATGTGGTGGCAGCTTTGGGGGTCTGGGAGGTCATAACTGCCCTAAAACTCTCTACCAGCCCCACAGCCACACCCAGACCCCTCAAACCACCCCAGAGCGCACAGACAGGACCCCCAAACCACTCCCTGCAATATAAATGGGCCCAAAACCCACCAAACACCCTTTCCATCTCCCCCAGTTGACTCACCCAAATTCTCTCCAAGTCACACAGCCCTGACAGGACCCCAAAACTCTCTCACAGACATCGCCAAACTCTCTCTCAGCGCCAGAAATGCCCCCAAAAGCCACAAAAGCCCCTCCCAATCCCCCCAGGATTATCTAAACCCTCTCCCACCCCCCATGGCACTGACCAGGAGAGGTTGGTGGACTGGAACATCCTTAGCTGGGAGCAGCTCAGGCACTTCAGCAGTGATTTGGGCACTTTGGGGGGCACACCCCACATGGGGAGACCCAGGCCAGGGACTGGGACAGAAAACCAGAATTCCTGAACAACAGATGGGCTCAGGTGGACACATTCTGCCAGCACAACTATGAGACTGTTGTCCTGTCTCCCAGCCTGGGCAGCCCCAGAACATCCAAATCCTCATGAATATTCCCCTCAACCCTAAATTCACCCCCAAATCCACAGTAACTTCTTGCAGCTTTGGATCTTTTTTTTTCATTTCTTTATTTTACCTCAGCTTTGGTTGTTCTGACAAGGTGATAAAGGAAATTATTTAGGTTGGAAAAGACCTCCAAGATCATCCAGCATTTCTTGATGCCACCAGAAGAAACAATTACACAGCAGGTAACAATTTTCAGGGTGCAACATTAATAAATCAGCTCTTCCCAATGAATTTCAGATGTCAGTCTGACTCCTGATGGATGTTCCTGCGCCTGAGTTTGTCCAGGTGGCCACAGGGAATCAGGAGGACATGGAAGCCACCAGCCAGGTGTCTTCCCAACCTGAGTATGTTAGTTTTGCTTAGCCCAGAACATCAGCAAGCTATCTTTAGCATCTAGGGGAAACTTAGACCCTTCAAAAGCTGTTGTGGTAGGCCTGAAGAAGTGGCTGAAGGGTTGGGAGAAAACTCACCCCTCTGCTCATGAGCTGGTTTTGCTTAGCCCAGATTTTGCTAGTGGGTGGGGAGGAGCACAAAAATGGCTCCTGTGTGTCCTGAGTGAATGTTCTAGAAGTTTTCACCATGTCCAGCAGAGCCAATCTCTGATGGCTCTGAAGATGATGGACATGCTGCTGGCCAAGTCTGGGTCAATTAGAGATGTTGGTTATACCTCTGTGATATCATGTTTAAGAAGAAATCAAAACAATGTGAGCAAGCACTTCTTTTTAGACAGAGGATGAGGAGGAGGTGAGAATATGTGAGGGAAAACAGCATGGAGACACCAAGGTCAGTGGAGAAGGTGGGGGAGGAGGTGCTCCAGGCACCAGAGCTGAAAATCCTCTGCTGGCCATGGTGAGGACCATGGTGAAGCAGGTTGTCCCCCTGCAGCCCATGGGGTCCACGAGGGGTGCAGAGATCCACCCACAGCCCGTGGGGAGGTGCTCACGCTAGAGGAGCGGGTGGATGCCTGGAGGAAGCTGTGATCCAGTGGGAGTCCCAGTGCAGGGAAAGGCCTTGTTCCTTGGGATGGAAACAGCCTGGCCTGGGCTCAGAGCTCTGAACCCTGTGGACAAGAACTCATGGGGCAGCAGATTCCAGCAGCTGCTGCTCGAGAGATTGGACCCATGGCAAAGAAGTTTGCAGAGGACTGTCTCCAGTGGGAGGGACCCATGACTAAGCAGAAGACTCCTCTCCCTGAACAGCAGAAGAAATTTTGGTCATGGACTGACCAAAAAAACCCATATCCTGCCCGCCACAACCCCCTGTGCTATTGGTGGGAAAGAGGGAGGGGGGTGAGCAGAGAAACAGTGTATTAAGAGCTTATTTTTAGTTCTCATTTGCCTCCTCTGACTCTGTTTAGGGTTAGGTTACCAATAAATCACTTTGCAACTTTAAGTACTCAGACTGTTTTACCCTTCAGTGCATCCTGCCCGCTTCATTATCTCGACTCATGAGCCCTGTCTCTGTGTGTGTGTGTGTGTGTGTGTGTTAGGGGCTTTTTTTTCCCTCCCCTCTGCACAGCTGCAGCAGGGGAGAGAAGAGAAAGCAGATTTCATAGGTGCCTGGCATTTAGGAAGGATCAAACCACAACACTGGGTCACTGGCAGTGTGGGTCACCAGGGCTCTTCCCAATTTGGGTCCTACAATGGGGGATGAATAAGGAGCAGTTCACAATGCTCTTCCCCCACTCGGGGCACTCGCAGGGCTTCCCTTAATGGTGCCTCTCTTGGTGTCTGGTCAAGTTAGAGCTCTTGGAGAAGCCTTTCCCACACTCGGGACACTCATAGGGTCTCTCCCCTGTGTGGATCCTCTGGTGGCAAATCAGGCTGGAGCTGTGGCTGAAGCTCTTCCCACATTCCCCACACTCATAGGGTCTCTCCCCAGTGTGGATGCGCCGGTGGGTGATGAGGGTGGAGTTGCGCTTGAAGCCTTTCCTGCAGTCAGGGCAGTGGAAGGGCCTCTCCTGTGTGTGAATCTGCTGGTGCTTGAGGAGATCTGAGCTGGTGTGAAACCTCTTCCCACACTCGGAACACTCATAGGGCCTCTCCCCAGTGTGGATCCTCTTGTGACGGATCAGGTCAGAGCTCATGCTGAAGCTCTTCCCACACTCGGGACACTCATAGGGTCTTTCCCCGGTGTGGATACACCGGTGCCTGATGAGGTGGGAGTTGTGCTTGAAGCCTTTCCTGCACTCAGGGCAGCGGAAGGGCCTCTCCTCTGTGTGAATCCTCTGATGACTGAGGAGATCTGAGCTGGTCTGAAACCTCTTGCCACACTTGGGACACTCGTAGGGCCTCTCTCCGGTGTGGATCCTCTTGTGATGGTTTAGGTTGGAGCTCTCGCTGAAGCTCTTCCCACATTCCACACACTCATAGGGCTTCTCCCCTGTGTGGATCCTCTTGTGACAGATCAGGTGGGAGCTCTGGCTGAAGCTCTTCCCACATTCCCCACACTCATAGGGCTTCTCCCCAGTGGGGATCCGATGGTGGTCCATAAGGTGGGAGATCTTTCTGAAGCTCTTCCCACATTCCCCACACTCATAGGGCCTCTCCCCTGTGTGGATCCTCTTGTGACGGATCAGGTGGGAGCTGTGGCTGAAGCTCTTCCCACATTCCCCACACTCATAGGGCTTCTCCCCTGTGTGGATCCGATGGTGGTCCATAAGGTGGGAGATCTTTCTGAAGCTCTTCCCACATTCCCCACACTCGTAGGGCTTCTCGGTCTCATGAAGCTTCTCAGCAATCTCCAGCACTGAACTCCAGCTGAAGCTCTTGCCAACTTCCTGGCACAGGGTGGGTCTTTGCTCTTCAGAGCACCCTGGGCTGGGTTTGCAGCCCCTCCTTGTGCAGCATCTCTGGGGCTTTTCTTCCCAGTTGGATTCCTGGGTCATGGAGCTGCTCAAAATGGCCTCTTCCATGAGGTTCTGCTGCAATGATTTCTCCTCCCTGGTCTCTGCCTTCAGCTCATTGCCTGGGGCAGAAAGGACAAGGAGAGGATTTGGGATTTGCCTCTGCGCCAGAGGGAAGGGGAAGGAGATCCCCCCAGTCCATCCCCAGCAGAACAGAGTCAGCAGCAGGGTTGTCCTGCAGCCAGGGGTGATGCTGGGCTGGGAGATGGAGGAGAAGAGAGCAGGAAAGGGGCAGTGACTTCCTCCTCACCTGCCTGGCTGTCCCTGGGCATCTTCCTCTTCCTCGCAGCCTTCTCCTCCATCCAGCCAAGGTCTGGGAATGGGAAATCCTGGTTTAGGGGAAAACAAGGGGTGACTTATTATACATTGTCTTTGAAGGTCACCCTTTCCGATTGCATCTCTAGAAGTCATTAGGCATCTGAGGTCCATAAAACCCTCCAGATCACAACAATTCAGCACCAAAAACACTCCTAGCAGTTCCCTGTCTCTGGTCTGTCCACTTTGGGGTTCTGGGCCTCCCCACTGTGAGGGCTGCAGGGGTCCCATGTATACTGGGGGTCCTCACTCTCCAACATCCCCACTCTCCCCAGACTGCCGGGGGTCCCAGGAATCCCAGGGGTTCCCCCTCGCCAAATTCCCCATTCTGGGGGTCTCCTCTTACTGCAGTCCTGCTTAGGGAAGCCTGGGGTTCTGGGGGTCCCAGGGATCCTCTCTCCCGTCTCTTTCCAGGCTGCCAGGGCTCTTGGTGGTCCCCCCTCTGGGAGTCCCCATTTGTCAGAGACTGAAATAGTTCATGCCTCAAACATTGATATAAAGTTTTGCTCATTAGAACAAAAACTGTATAAAGAAGCCACAATCAAAGAAGCCTCCCTGAAGATACCTGACTGGGACTTTGGACTGAAAGTCAAACTGCTGAGATTAGATAAAGGGAAACCTATTGTTCAGTCATCTCAGGCTGAGGGAAAGGAATGCATCCACAAAGGCCAAAGCCACCAGCTGCTCTGAGAATCATCCCTGGCTGAGTTTGGAGTGAGGGCAGAGCACAGCTCACAGAAGCCAGGTTTCTGTGAGCACAGCTCACCTCCAGCCGACGTGGAGGAGGTTGGGGGTGCATGGTGTAACCTCTGGTCAGAGGCAATAAACACACATCCTCCGTTACACAAACTGTCCAGCTGTGGAACCCCCAACCCCACAAGCCACATCCACGGGACTTTCACGTGAGAGGCAGCTGAGGGGGAGTCACAATCCATCAAAGACCCCCCAAATGCTAGGCCTTGCACCACAGGAGTGCACGTGATGCAAGCAGAGTCTGCTGCTAGAGACTGCCCCCTGCCCCGGGGGGACATGCCTGGACATTGCCACCTGGCCTGAGTCCATATTAACCCATGGCATTCTGTGCTTTCGGGGGACCATCACCACCGAGAAGAGCAGCTGGAGAGGATCAATGCAACATTGTTGGGATCCAGGATGGTGATATTTTCTTTATTCTGTCTCTGTCACCCTCTTTCTGTCCCCCCCACCTCTCTTCCTACTTCTCTTTTCTCTCTTCTTCACTCTCTCTCTCTTATTTATAATCAAATAAAACTCATACTATTGACTGGCATATGGTCTCATTTGCACCTTAATTCGGGCACAGGTATTTCCAAAGAACCTTCCTTACTGGACTATAACACCATTTTAGGGTCCCAGTGGTCCCCCCTCCAGGCTGCCAGGGGTTCCCCAGCTCTGCTATCACCCCTCTAAGTTGTCCCCTCCCATGGCTCTCCCGGGGGGCCCCAAAACCAGTGTCCCCCATCACCCCACCTCCTGTCAGGGCCTCTGCCAGCACCGCTATCAGGACCCCCCAGAAACACCTCCCAGGGACCCCCCAATGTGTCCCTGAGGAGCATTGTAATCAGTAACCTGACTGGGGTTACTGAGCCCATTTGGGAGGAAACTGGGGACACATTGAGAGCAACTGGCATCAACTGGGAGCTACTGGAACCATGCTGAGGGAGACTGAGACCACAACTGGGGCAACTGGCATCATGCTGGGAGAAACTGGGACAACACTTTGGGACACTCACTGAAACTGGGACCATGCTGGAGGCAACTGGGAGTAACTGGGATCATTGTGAGGGAACTAGAACCTTACTGGGGCAGCTGGGAGTGCCTGGGAATGACTATGAGCATGCTGAGGGCAACTGGGATATACTGGGAGTGTCTGTAACCAAACTGGGCAGGCTGGAATCACACTGGGAACAGTTGGGACCATGCTGGGGACAACTGGGAGCAAGTGAGAGTATCTGGGACCACAGTGGGCATGACTGGGAACCTGCTGAGAGGGACTTGAACTATACCAGGGGCCACTGGGATTATACTGGGAGAAACTGGGAACAAATGGAACTATGCTGGGGCAACTGGGATCATACTGGGATCAGAGTGGAAGCAGCTGGCCTCATGCTGGGGGACACTGGGATCACACTCAGATGACTGGAATCTTACTGGGATTTACTGGGAGTGGCTATGGGCAACTGGAATCATGCTGAAGGTAACTGGGAGGAAGTGGGAATGACTGCAAGCATGCTGGGGGCAACTGGGATATACTGGGAGAGACAGGGAGACATGGGGATCACACTGGAGACTACTGGGATCATGATGGAATTGACAAGGAGCAACTGGGATCCCACTGGGGGCCACTGCCATCGTACTGGGAGGGATTGGGATCACACTGGGATTATAGTGGGTGTCAATGGACTCTGACTGGGGCTTACTGGGAGCTACTAGGCCCACGCTGGGAGCCAGTTGGGGATACACTGGGAGCAACTGGGAATGACAAGGTGCATGCTGCTGACAACTGGGATGTACTGGCAGTGACTGGGATAATCCTAGGGACAACTGAACCATGCTGAGGTAACTGGGAGTGCCTGGGAGTGACTATAAGAATGCACATGGCAACTGGGATATACTGGGAGTGTGTGTGAGACCATGCAGGTGGTGGCTGGGACCATACTGGCAGTGATGAGGAAAATGGAACCACTCGGGGCAGGGGGGCAACTGGACTCATACTGGGAGCAGCCACTTGCAGGACCCGGGAGTTCTGAACCCCTTTCCCGGCCATCCCGCCCCTCCAGCCCCCAGATTCCCCTGCCGGGTGTCCCAGCAATCCCAGGCATTCCCCCTCGCAGACTCCCCGCTCCGGGCTTCTGGGGGTCTCCTCTCCCTGGGGTTCTGAAGAGAAGCCGAGGCTCCCGCAGGTCCCCAAAACCGGTGTGTCCCCAATCCCGCCCCGCTCCGGCGCGGTCACCACGTGGCCCCAGGCAGAGCTTGGAGGGCCCGGGCAGAGCCCAACCCCCACCGCGGGGAGACCCGCATCCCCCCGCCCCCCATCGGGGCTCTGCCGGCACCGCCACCGGGACCCCCAAAAACACCTCCCGGGGAACCCCCCATGTCCCCCCGAGGGGCATTTGCAGCTCGGCTTTGGAGTCCCGAAAACTCCAAACATCCCCCAAAAAACCCCAAACCCAGGGATTCCCTGGATATTTGGGGCGAGCTCCCCTTCCCCGCTCACCTGCGGGATGGGGGCGGCGATGGTCCAGGGGGGCTGCGAATTCAGGGAATCCCAGACCGCGTGGCTCCTTCCCGATCCTCCTTTGTCCTTTTTCCCTCCTCTTCCTCCCGCTCCTCCCCCTCTGTCTCTCCTCCTCCTTCTCCGCCCTAATCCCACCTCCTTCTCCTCCTTTCCCCAATCCCTTCTCCCGCTCCTCCTACTACCATCTCTTCCCGGGCTCCTCCTTCCTCCCTCCTTCTCTTCCCTCCCCCCTCCTCCTCTTTCCCCATTCCCCGAAGTCCATCAAGCCCGTGGGAAGGTCGGGAATGGAGCCGGGACAGTGCGATGGTTTGGGATATTCAAACCCACATTTCCTCGCCTCTTCTCATTTTTCCCACCACCTCTCTCCCTCCCTTCCCGCTCACTCCAGAGCTCCGTGCCCACAGCCGGGGGGACTCCCAGCACCACCAGTGCCACCAGTAGGGCCCCAGCTGCCCCCACACGCTCTTGCCGTGCCCAGTGCCGGTTTTGCAGGTGCCCAGAGCCCCAAAGCAGCCCAAAGCGCTCTGCCCTGGGGGGTCCCCAAAGCGGCCCCGCCCCGCGCGGCACTGGCAGCACCAGTCCGGAGCTGTCCACCCTGGTCCATCCCGTGCTCAGCAGAGCATCCTGTGCTCTGTCAGCACTCTCTGCTCCTTCGGCAAGGATTTGGGATTCATGCCAGGCACAGACACTGAACCTCACCCCAAACTGCCCCGGTGCCATTGCTGTCCCCTCGGCGCTGGGCAGCTGCTGTCCCAGGGGAAGCAGGGACACAAAGGAAGCCAAGTGCAGCCCAGCTGCCCGCGCTGATCCAGACGAGCCCCAGGGACAAGGTCCTGCAGAGCCACACGGAGCCCTCGGCTCCTGGCTGGCAACGGCTTGTGTTGTGGCTGCCCCAGCGGCCAGAGCGAGTCCTGGAGCTCCGCCAGCTCCTGCAGAAGGACCCAGGTTCCACCTGCTCTGCCAGGCCCTGCCCAGGGGCCAGCAGATCCACTGGCTCCATGCAAAGGGGGAAGACAAGAAGAATGCATTGGATGCAGCCCCCAAGTTCCTTGAGCAAATTGTTCAGGAACATCCAGACTTTGACCTGATGTTTGCAAAGCTGCAGCTGGCAGAGTTCTGTGGTTCAGGAGAACCAGCACGGGAATCGGAGATCTACAAGGAGCTGCAGGAGAAACACCCTAAGCCTCAAAGGCTGTCACACTCCAAATCTCTGCTGGAGAAAGTTCTTCCTCTGCAGGAAGAGATCCTGAGATGAGGCTAAAGCAAAGTTTGTGGCTGGTGACAAATTTCCAATTGCAGAGAAAGCAGAGGAGGGACTGCAGGTGGAGGCTGGGAGCCTGGGAAGGAGGAAGGAGTGGGGAAAGTGTTTTGTTAGGGTTTGTTTTAGTTCTCCTTCTCATACTGTGATTTCCTTAGAAATCAATTCCATTAATTTCCCTAGCTTGTGTCTGTTGTGCCCCTGACAGTGACCAGTGAGTGACCTCTCCCTGCCCTTATCCCAGCCCATGAGCCTTTCCTCCTGGGTTCTGTGTCCTGCACCTGTGAGGAGAGTGACAGAGCGGCTTTGGTGGCACCAGGCACCCGGCCAGGGCCAGTGCAGCCCAATAATTCCTGCAATTCATTCCCTCCAGGAAAGGTTCTTGAAAAGAGCAAACAGGACTGTGGAGAAGATTCCTGGAAAACTGAAACAGCTTTCAAGAAGTGAAATGAAAATGTAAAGAAACAATCTGAGATGTTTTCCTCTATTTATTTATGTGCTCTCCTTTTCCATGTTGCACTACTTCTCCATGCCATTAATTGCAAATGGATCTCACCTCGAAGCTCTATGACTTAGCATGTTTTAGACTCTCTGTAATACCATGAGTTACACACAGTTTGTCTTTCCCCGTTCTGCTTGGAAAGCAATGCTGGAGACACAAGTGCAGTGCTTGGTTCAGGTATGAATTCTAGAGACAGGGAATGTGCTCCGCTAGTGTTTGACCCTCAGCAGGGACAATGCACAGAGCAGCCAAGGGGATTGCTGTGCCACTGTGCAGCAGTCAAGCCTCTGGATGTCAGCTGAACACGGCAAAGTTCCCGTGTTTGGACAGACTCAGGGGCTGCCCCCGGGGGCGCGCGGGGCTCGGCCGTGGGGCGCGCGGGGCGAGCGGGGAACGGACTAACGGCCACTCGGACAAACGGCCACTCGGACAAACGGCCACTTGGACTAACGGAGACTCGGACTAACTGCCCCGGAGCTTCAGTTGCAGCGGCGGCAGCGGCGGCAGCGGCGGCAGCGGCGGCAGCGGCGGCAGCGGCGGCAGCGGCGGCAGCGGAACAGTTTCTAGGACCCTCTCCTTCCCTTTCTCCTGCTCCTCCTCTCCCTCTCCCCCTGTCCCGCCTCCTCTCCGTGTGTCCCTTTCCCTTTGTCCCCTCCCTTTCGCGGGCTCCCTCTCCCCCTGCCGGGCGGGGCCATGCGCCCGGCCCGCCCCCAGCCCCGGCCGGGGCTGCCCCCTTCCCGCCCCCGGGCGGCCCGCCGCGCTCTCGGCTCCGCCCGGCGGTCGCCGGCATGGCTGTGGCGCTGCTGGGCGGGCCTCAGTGGCCACGGCTGGGGTAGCATCGCCTGTCCTTGGCTCCGCCTGTGCGGGCGGCGGTCCCGGCGGCGGCCCCGGCAGCCCCGGCAGCCCCGGCCCCAAGCCCGGCGGCGGCCCCGGCTCCAAGCCCGGCGGCGGCCCCGGCTCTTCCCGGGGCCCAAGGAGGACACACACGGCGCGGCCGCTCCCGCCGCCTCCGCTGCGCCTTCCCCGGCCCGAGCTCCGCCGCTCGGCAGTCCAGCCGCTGGCCCCGAGCCGCCCATGCCCCGCTCAGAGGGGGATGCCCGGCCCGGGGCGGTGCAGAGGCGGTCGGGGGCCGTGTGTGGCCCCGGGCCGAGCACTGACGGCCGCGTGTCGCCCGCAGGGAAGGCGCAGGAGGCCCTGCAGGAGCGGTACCGGCTGGGTGCGCTGCTGGGCACAGGCGGGTTCGGCAGCGTCTACGCGGGGACGCGGCTAGCGGACGGCGCCCCGGTGAGTGGCGGGGCTGGCGGCGGGCGGAGGAGGAGGAGGATAAGGAGGAGGAGGAGGAGGAGGAGGAGGGTGGGGCTCGGCAGGGCGGGCGGCGAGCTGAGCCCGCTGCTCTCTCTTGCCCGCAGGTGGCCATCAAATGTGTGTCTCGGAACCGCATCCATCATTGGGGCGAGTTGGTGAGTGAGCGGGGCCAGCGGCAGAAGCCGGGCTGTGCCGGGCGGGGATAAGCCGGGGCCCGGCAGGGTGGGAGCTGCCAGGACGCCTCGAGGGAGGTAGAGCGGGCGTGGGGTGAGCGGGGGGCGCAGAGCATCCCGGGCTGGGTGAGGGGTCCCAGCGCCCTGGTATGGCCTCAGCCCCACTGATGACATCGTGTTCCTCCCGCAGCCCGATGGCACCCGTGCGCCCCTGGAGATCGTGCTGCTGCACAAGGTGTCCACTGGCTGTGCTGGTGTCATCCAGCTCCTGGAGTGGGTTGAGCTCCCCAGCGATTACCTGTTGGTGCTGGAGCGTCCGGAGCGCTGTCAGGACCTCTGGGATTTCCTGGCGGAGCGGAGGTTCCTGCCGGAGGAGGAGGCACGGGGGATGTTCCGGCAGGTGCTGGAGGCCGTGCGGCACTGCACCAGCTGCGGGGTGCTGCACAGGGACATCAAGCCCGAGAACATCCTGCTCGACCTGGACACCATGCAGCTGAAACTCATCGACTTTGGCTGTGGCACCTTCCTCCAAGACACAGCCTACACCCAATTTGCAGGTGAGCCTTCCCAGGGGATGCTCCTGGGCATCTCATGGTCCAGCCTGGGTGTAGCACCGGGGCTTCTCCTGTAGCTGCCAGGCATGGGATTAACTCTTCAGGCAAGTTACTTTTGGGTGGGGGTCGAAGGGGGCAGCTTGCAGCCCTGTTGACCACCTTCACCACCCACTCTGCCCTTGGCAGGGCTGGGGCTGGGGCAGTCAGTCTGACAAAACCCCAATGAGTGTAGCAGTGAGGGGTGTCAGACCCCATGCCCCAGCCAGTTTGGTAGGCAGGCGAGAATGGTCTTGGACTGCTGCACTCCCCTTGTTTGCCTTGACTTGTAATTGTTTTTTGGGGGCAATGCAGGCAGGGATGAGAGTGGTTTTTCCCACCTCTGGGAATGGTTTTATTTTGCGTGTCATGGTTGGACCTCCCCAGGGCTTCTGCTGCCTCATTCCAACACCAGTGGCTTCTTTTCCAACCCCAAGTTTGTACATGAGTCACAGGTGCTGGCGAGAGGGCAGCAGGTCACCCTGTGTGCCACTGGTGCAGCCCCTGCATGCCCAGGGATGTGGGGTGAGGCTCTGGGAGCAGCAGCATCCCCTGATGAACTCCATCTGTATTCCATAGGAACCCTGTCCTACAGCCCACCAGAGTGGATCCACCTCAAATTCTACAACGGTGGGGCAGCAACGATCTGGACCCTGGGCCTCCTGCTGTACCACCTGGTCGTCGGGAAGCACCCATTCAGGAGGGGCCAGGAGATCATCTGGGGGCGGATCTTGTTCCCACGACGGCTCTCTCAAGGTGGATCCTCATCTCTGTGGCACAGGGGGAATACCAGTGCTGGGAGAGAGCAGCAGGCTCATGAGCATCCTGCTCTGGCAGCTGCTGAGGAGGAGGCACATGTCCTGCTCTCCTGCTCTCCTCCAAAACAGAGAATGCCTGGGGAAGTTTAGGCACAGTTCTAGTACACCCAGGATGGCCTGAGCATGGGAACAGGGAGGGAAAAGTGGACAGGAGCCTTCTCCAACTGACTGGCAGTTTCTGGTTTTTCTTCTCAGAGTGCCAAGATGTCATTAGGAGGTGTTTGTCCATGCAACCCTTGGACAGGCCATCGCTGGAGGACCTCTTCAACGATCCTTGGATGCAGGATCTTCATCTGCCCTAGAAGACGGGAGAGATGCACGTGCACAGTTTGATCCAGGGGCCTGGCAGGTAACAGCTCCACACATCTTTTGGCAATCAGAAGCAAAGCAAACCAGACGTTTTTTGACCTGCCTGTAGCTCTGAGCAGGGATCATCAGAAGGGAACTCATAGCTCTTGTGCTGGAGCTGAGCTGGAGATCTGCTCTGGCAAGCACTGGTGGCCACCATCCACCCTGGTTTTGCTTGTCCTGGTTCATTGTTGTCTGGGGCCCTGGGCAGAACACTGACAGCCTGGTGTGGCCCCCAGGGAAGAAGCAGGAGCCCCTGGAGATGCTGTACCAGGTGGAGCTGCAGCTGGAGACACAAAGGAGGACTTCAAGGATGACAACCTCTACCTCAACCTGACCACCAGCAAGCTGAAGATTATCAGCTTTGACTGTGGCATTTTCTTCAAAGACACACTCCACACCTGATTTACAGGTGAGTTCAAAGCCAGGGGGATGCTCCCACATCTGTGCATTGCACAGCCTGGCTGGGCCCCAAAAATTTTCCTCTATTGCTGGGATGGAGGCAACAACTTCTTCAGTCATCTGCCAAGCTGCTCTTTGGCTCTGGGCAGCTGCTGAGGAGGTGGATCTGCCATGGCTGGCTGGAGGCTGAGCACATGTCCTGCCCTCCTGCTCTCCTCCCAGAGGCAGCAATGATGGGGAGGTTTGGGCACAGCTCTGAGCTCAGCCAGCATGGCCTGGGCACTGTGGGCAGTTGGGACAAGGGGGACAGGAGCCTTCAGCTGACGGGCAGTTTCTGGTTTCTCTCCTTCCAGCAGGGCTCTGCAGATGCTGAGGCTGCTCTGGGCTCTGCCAGGGCTCTGCTGGGGCTCAGCCCTGAGCACGGCTGGGCCTTCTCTGCCCTCCCATTGCTCTGACAGCTCTGCATCAGACGAGCCTGTTCTGAGCACACCGACGGAGCTTTCTGCTTGTGCAGGTGAGTGAGACTCTCCTGCAGGCCCAGAGATTGCAGTGAGGGATACACATCCAATTGGCCAGAACCCCAACACTCCACAGTCCCAGCTGAATGCCTGTATCTCCACAGGATGTTTTGTCTGTCCCACTCTTCATTCCTTTTGGGTTGGAATTGTGCAATTGCACTTTCTTCCTCCTCTAGAAGTGCCACGAGTGAGCCAAACCTGGCGAGTGGGCTGTTGTTCCTAAGGCAGTGCAGTCTGGAGTTGGTGAATGAAGAATTGACCTTCTCCACTTCCAAACCAGAGCAAAAAGCTGTAAGTGGGACTTTGCATCTTTAAGAAACCTCTGACAATTTCAAAGGGAATGCATAGCTCATTCACAGGGTGAGAAGGAAGGGCATCTTGCTAATGAGATGGGGATCAACAGAATCTGGATTCCCAGTCCTGCTCGGAGCTGGCAGGGCACAATCAATTTCCTAATGCTTCAACCACAATTTAAAATAACTTAATATGGGAAACAAACCCCAAAATCTATTAAAAAAGGCTGCTGAAGTCAGTAAGATAGATCCATGCTGTTGGCACATTGACAAAGTAAATAACTGAGCTCACTTTTACAAACGATCAGTTACCTCTTAATCCAAAGTTACAGAAGATTTTACACTACACACCTGAGTTTTGTTTTTATCTTTCATATTTCATCTAGGCTTTTATCTTTTTTTTTCTCTTTTTTTTTTTTTCCTTAAACCAGGAAACCTGTCCTAAAAAGAAATGTCCTTTGCTCCTGGTTTTCATGTGAAGCAGCTCCCTTCCCTCGGGCCCCAGGGCTTGGGGCACTGTCAGCACCTGCTGCTTCAGCCACTGCTTCTGCTGGCATTGAGAGCAACAACCAAACTGTGGCTGATCCCGAGGGAGCAGCAGCAGGGCCTGGAGCTGATCCCTGAGTCTGGGCAGGGCTGGACAAATGACCCCACAGCAGCAGCAGCAGCAGGAGGAAATGGAGCTGACTTTGAGCACAGCCCCTGCCACTCTTGCCTCCTGTTTGCAGTGGTGTCACAGCAGCCTGAGGCACCTGGGAGCCCTCAGTGCCAGCAGGGACTTGAGATGGCAGGCCCTGGGCTCCTGGAGGTTGTGCAAGGAACGGAGCTGGGCACTCCCTGTCCATATGGAGCTTGCAGATGGAAAAGGCTGCTGTGCCCAGGCAGCTCCAAGGGCAGAGAAATGAGGCTCTCGAGCACTTGATCTGGGCCAGTTCCACAGTCCTGGGCAGCAGCCAGCGAGCAGAGGGGGAACAGAGGGCACAGCAAGAGGGACAAAAGCAGTCAAGTGCAGAGACTGGAGAGAGCCAGACCTGGCAGAAGGAACAGCTGCTTCCTTGCACTCTTGAAGAAAGCTCTTGGCTGTTTCAGCGCACTGAAAGGCCTGAAGGGCAGAGAGGAGGTGACACCAAACAATGCTCCTGTTTTCACACCCTCCCCTCTCAGTGTCCCAGAAGGAATTGGATGAACTGCATTCTTCTCTCATAGTTGTCTCGTTCAGCATGAGCAGCTTAGCACCAGGAGCTAAAGGGTCTGAAGCCTCAGGCCTCAAGAGCTGACCAAGAGAGAACTTTCTGAGCAAATTAATGCTGCTAACATGGACCAGGCTGAATGGAGCAGATAAAATCCTGGAATTCTAGAATCCTTTCTGTTGAAAAAGACCTTTGAACTCATCAAGTCCAGCATTCACCCAGCACTGCCAGCCCAGCACTAAACCACATCCCTGAAGTGCCAAGGCCTGAACAAGAGGCCTGACTGAGGCCTGAACAACAGGCCTGAGCCAAAGGTGACCTCTCGATGAACCTTCCAACCAAAGGTTATCTTTGTATCCACGCATTAACGAAACATGTATGATCATTAGCATTGTGATAGATCTATCTACTCATTAGTGAAACATGTATTGACTTTTCTGTATTTAGAAGCTATACAAGGCCATGAAATCCAACATCTGGCCTTGTTTACGTTTTTATGGTCAAAGTCAACTCCCTTGGTTCCCCCTTGAGCCCTGGCCAGGCTTTGGGAGAATCCAAGAGGAGAATGAATCCAGATGTTCCTGCACTGGAAGTGCTGTCAGTTTGTTTGTTCAGCACTCTCCAAGCTGGGCTCTCTCCCAGCAAGGTTGGAAGCCTCACCTGTGGCTGGACACAGCTGCAGGAATTCCCAGTGTCCAGAGTGGCTCTGCAGTCCTTGGCTGTGACAGCTTCCCCAGCTGATGTGTGGGGCTGGGTGATGGTAAAGTCTGAGGCTAACTGGTGATGGATCTTTCTAAATCCCTTCAGGAAATCTTTGGTAGGAATGATTGGGTTCATTGCTGAGCTTCTCCTGTTGTGGTTCTTTGCTGCTCTGAACTATAGGAAATTGCAGTGATTCCTTCAGTTGGTGTCTGTGTCTTTGGTGCTGGCCCTGCCCACTGGCAAAACAAAATTGGCATAGTCTGTCCAGATCACAGCAAAATGACATTTTTTAATTGTAAATGTAAGGAATTGATCCCATCCAAGATTCCTGGTTGGGAAGACCTTCCCTATAGTTCACTGGCTCTGGAGTGGGCTGAGATCAGAGCACTGTGTGAGCAATGGGGAAGTCAGCTAAAAGAAGCTGATCTGCTGGATGTATTAAAATGCATCCAACATTGCATATGGAAAAAGGAAAAGATCTTGTGGGTTTGGGAAGATGAGGATAAATTTTGTTAACAGTATATTGGAAAAAGCACCAACAGAAGGAACAATTGGTTTTGGAATGCTCCCACATGGAGCAACAAAAGTTTTTAATTCTGAGCTTAGATTTCTTTGTGCAAGTGAAATAATAGAATAAATAAATATATATATATCATTAAAATTATATGTAAAAATATAATAAAATAAGTATGTATGTATAAATATATATATAGATATAGATACAAAGAAAATAATAATGTGAAATAATGCTGACAGTTTGTTATCTTTTGCTGCTCAGGGATGTAACACTAAATACCCTACAGAAAATGTTTGGCCAGGACCTGAATGTCAGTGAGAAAATTGACGAGTTTGTGTATAATGAATAAAGGAGGATGGGATGAAATTGGCTATTTTTATAGGGTTTTCTGATTCTGTGATATGGAATGCTTTGTCTGTTACTGTGAGAAATAAAGTGATTAAGGCTGCTGGGTTTTTCATATACCACACTATCCACAAGCTGTAGGATTTGTAGAGTGGATAGAGGATTTGTTAAAAGAGCAGATGAAAAAATGAGGAGATGGGAACCTGTCCTGATGGAGAACCCCTTACAGGTCCACTCCAGAAGCTGCATGGCTGGACCTTTATGCTTTAGATTTAATGAGGATAAATCAGAAGCAAATGAGAGTTATCAATACCAAAACAGGAATTCAGATTCCTCCAGAACACTTTGGCTTGATAACTGCTCACTGCAGCTTGGCCTTGCAAAGTGTTCATGTCATGGGAGGAGAAATCGCTACAAATAATCAAGAAGAAATTAAATTCTGGTTAACAATACTGAACAAGATTTGATTATGCCACCCCATGACAGGGTAGGACAATTACTGATAATACTGTTAATAATATCATTATTTTATACTACTGATATTACTGTTAATAATTACTGTTAATAATTACTGATAATAACTGTTTTAAAAACAGTTGTGAAAAAAGGAGATCCACCTCGAATCACTACTGCTTGTGGAGATAAAGTGTTTGGATCCAGCAGTCCTAATAATGGAGCCAAGGTGTGGGTCCAGAGGCCAAATGGCCCTCCTGAGCCAGCTGAAGGAACAGCTCTGGGGAAAGACAACTCAGTTTGAATCCTGAAACCTGGGCAGGAACAATGAGAATATGTCCCTGCAGCCAAGTGTTCTATGGGAGAACAAGTAGATGTTATAGGATGTTGTTTCACAGATCCTGCCAGACCAAATCTCCCTGTTTGCCCCAACGTTCCCTTTGGAAAATGCTCTGATCCACAGGGCTCCATGTGAAGGCTGATGTGACCCTGAGTGCCTTCCACAGAAATTCCAGCCAGGAGCCTGGAGCACCTCAAGGACTGGGACCTGGCAGCTCTCCAGCCAAAGGGGAAAGGATCCCACCAAGCCTTGTTACCCACAGACACTGCAGTGAAGCTGAACAGCAAAGGACCTTGGGGCATTATTGTGGAATGAAAAAGGAGCCAGCTCCATGGACAATGGAATTATTGTTCCTGACCTGAATGAGATTGAGGAAAAAGAATGAATAACCTTGTCACTAAAGTACTGCTTATGTCTGTAAGTTGTATCTTGATAGTCAACCAGAATCTTTGTTTGCCAGAAACACCTCTGGAGTTTCACCAAGGGATTAGTCATGAAAATTCTTATTGAAATGTAAAGATCAATGTAGGGAAAGTACTTAGTGTAACTAATTGCTGGGTATGTTCTCAACTAATGTTGGGAGGAACAGGATTCCCTTGGAGGGCCCACGCTACAGGGTGGCAAAACTCTGTCAATGGGCTCTGACTCGTAACAGGGCCAGTGAAGGGAAATTAAAGAAAAGTGTTCTGTGGAACAAAAGAATAAAATTATCAATTTCACAGGATTCAGTAAGGTTCTTCTTCAAGAGAAGCCAAAGCCTATGAAAAGATTTCTGTGCTTGAGCATCACTCACAATGTCAGTAGAGCTTGGGGTGCTGGAGCTGCTCAGGGTCAGTGTTACACCACTCTCAGCTGCAATGCCACCCTTTTGGCTACTTTGGCAACAACCAGAGGGAAGAGTTGGGACCAAGGGAACATTTTCCACCCAAAGAGTGCCTTTGATTTCAGAAAGCCAAAGATTCTGGTTCACCCTGTGTCCCATGTGCATTGCCTTATCCTATGGAGTTTATGTTAATGAGCTAAATTGATTATTTGAAGTAGCAAATTATAATGTTAAAATATTGAATAGCACCTCCTGTGAGCTCCAACAAACACAACCTGGGAGCTCTACAGAACCACATGGCCTTGGATTATCTGCTTTCTGTCCAGAGAGGAACCTGTGCTATTCTAGGACAGGAATGTTGCACTTGTATCAATGATGGGTTTGGAGTCCAACAGTCAGGAATGACCTCAATAGAAACAGCAGTAGCAGAGTGGCAGAAAGACGAAAATTCTCCCTGGTGGGATTGACTTCATGGCTGCCAATTTGGAGGCTGCTGTGAAATGCATTTGTGGCAGTGACTGTGATCATTGCAGTGTGTGCACTTGGTGTGTTATGATTCCATGTTAGAGTTGTTTTAACACTTTGTGCTGAAAAATGGAGCACTGAGACTTGTCTGAAAAGAGGCACAGTCTCAGTAAAAAGGGGGATTTGATAAATAACATAGAGAATAGGAACTATTTAGGCATGTTTTAAAAGGAATGCAAAGTATAGATCTGAGTAATGAACTTGAACAGCACTTAATTGAAAACAAGTGGTGACGCCTTTACACCTAATACCTAAATCTATTCTAAAAGACTATTGTTGAAAGAATTGTTATGGAGGTTATAGTTCATCTGTCAGTCAAAGGACCCATTGAAGTACTAAGGCCTGAACAGTTCTTTACTGAGGCCGGAGCAATAACTGACCTCTTGATGAACGTTCCAAACAAAGGTTACATTTGTATCTGCTCATTAATGAAACATTATTACCAAAATGATCTATGTATCTGAGCATTGGTGAAACCTGTATTTACCTTTTTGTATTTAGAAGCCAGACAAAGCCACATCTGGCTTTGTTGGGGCTGCACTATGAAAGAAAACTCCCTTGGTTCCTCCTTGAGCCCTGGCCAGGCTCTGGGAGAAACCAATCAGGAGAATGAATCCAGAAGTTCCTGCACTGGAAGTGCTGTCAGTTTGTTTGTTCAGCACTCTCCAAGCTGGGCTCTCTCCCAGCAAGGTTGGAAGCCTCACCTGTGGCTGGACACAGCTGCAGGAATTCCCAGTGTCCAGAGTGGCTCTGCAGTCCTTGGCTGTGACAGCTTCCCCAGCTGATGTGTGGGGCTGGGTGATGGTAAAGTCTGAGGCTAACTGGTGATGGATCTTTCTAAATCCCTTCAGGAAATCTTTGGTAGTGCTGACTGGGTGCTTTGTCCATCTTATCCTTTTGTAATTCTTTGCAAATGATTCTGTGCATTGCTGAGCTTCTCCTTTTGTAATTATTTGCAGTTTTGTGTTATAATAAATTACACTGTTCCCTCAGTTGGTGTCTCTGTCTTTGGTACTGACACTGCCCACCAGCAAAACAGACACTGAGGGCCCCATAGAACCAAAGAGGCATTGTGACACTGCAGGGCCTCGTGTAACCCAGGGGAGCATGGTGACACTGTGGGGCTTAAAGGAACCAAGGTGCCATTGTGACACTGTGGGGCTCCATGAAGATAAGGAGACCATTGTGACATTGCAAGGCCTCATGGAACCAAGGGGCCATTGTGACATCATGGGGCCCTAACCAACCAAGGGACACTGTGACACTGTGGAGCACCATGGAACCAAGGAGAGTTTTGTGACATTTTGGGGCTTCATGCAACCAAGGGTCCATTGTGATACTGCAGAAGCAAGGAGACCTTTCTGGGGTTCTTCAGGGCCCCATAGAAACAAGGGCCATTTTGACACTGTGGGGCATCATGGAAACAAGGGGCCATTGTGACACTGCAGGGCCTTCAGGAACCACGGAGACCATTTGGACACTTCAGGGCCTCGTGGAATTGAGGGGACATTGTGACACTCTGGGGGCCCATGGAATAAGGGAGATCTTTGTGACTCTCTGGGGCTCCATGGAACCATTCTGACACTGCCTGGACTTGTATAACGGAGGGTCCATTGTTTTCCTCTCCCTGGCACTGCCCAGTCCAGCCTCTCCCTACCTCTGCCCCAGCCCAGCAGAGCAGCCCAGTCCTATCTGGCTCTGCAGCAAGAATGGGAAGCAATGGAGGTCAGGGACAGTGACTCTGTGTCTGGAATGCTCAGGAGATCCTCAGCTCTGGCATCTCCTGCAGACCCAGGACAGCCCCACTGCCCAGGACAGCAGCAGAGAGTTTGCCCCGGGGCTCCTCAGGCAGCTCCTGCTGCCCCTGCTCTTGCCAGGACTCCTGTGCACACACACAAGGGCTCCTGCTCTTCTCCTGGCACATCCCAGCTGCCCACAGAGCCTTTCCCAGGGGATCACGGCTGTGCTGGCCTGAGCAGCCATTGCTGCAGCCCCTGCCCTGCTCCCCACAGCCCCACAGAGCTGGGGGTGCTGCTCTGCAGAGCACGGGGGCTGTGCTGCCCGGGGCCATGGGCTGCCTCTGCTGGGCTGTGCTGCTCCAGCTGGGACACACAGGCAGCTGATGGTGCTCCCTGCACTCAGCCCTCCCACACGAGCTCTGCTGGGGCCATGGAGGCTGCTCAGAGCTGCCTGCCTTGTTCCAGGCCTGCCAGATGGCCTTGGGGCTGCCCTGGATCCTCCTCTGGAAGTTCCCTGAGGCTCAGAGGAGGCACTGCCCACACTCCTTTCCCTGTCCCTGCTGTGTCCCCTGGGGCTGCAGAGCTCTCATGGGTCACAGCAGACATTCAGTCCTTTATCTCTGGGTGACTCTGATGTCTGGAACAGGCTACCTGAAACAGAGGCCAAAACAATTAGGTGTATAAAACGTGGACAAATTTATTCACGTCCTTCAAGGTATATTCAGGCAAGCTAAGTCTCCCTCGGGGACTACACCCAAAATGGACACCAGGTCACGAATTCTTTACCTTTTATAAGTTTTGTCTTATTAGCATATTGGTCCGTAATTCTCTAATCACACTTTCAGGTGATGACACTGACCACCCCAGGCCTGCTCCCCCCTTTTCACTGTTGTTTAGATATTTTCTGGCCCCAGGGTAACAAATATGTCCTTGAATCTCTATCCAGAGAGCTTTGTTTTGGTTAAATGTGTTGGGAACAGAGGTTTTCAGCATTCTGTAAGAGCACAGAACTACACCAAGTTACAGACACATGAAAAGAAAAAAACCCCAAAATTATTAAGGCATCATTGTGACCCCAGGGATATCACAGACCATGTCACTTCATGCTCGGGATATGCAGTGGGGGGAAGAAGGAGGAAGGGTGGACGTTTGGAGGGATGCCTTTTGTCTTCCCAAGTCACTGTTCTGTGGGATGGAGCCTTGCTCTCCTGGAGGTGCTGAACAGCTGCCCAGCCCTGGGAAGGGCTGAAGGAATTCCTTCTTTTGCTTTGCTCATGTGGTGCCTTTTGCTTTCCCTGTTCAAGTGCCTTGATCTCAACCCACTCCAGTTTTTACCCTCCCAACTCTCTCCCTGATCCCACTGGTGGGGAGTGACCGAGGGGCTGTGAGGTGCTGCCTGGGTTGAACCAAGACACCAACTGTCTGTGCTTTGCTTTGCAATATTTCAGAGCAAGTGTGTGTTTTATTCACCTCAAGGAGTGTAACAAAAGTTTCCCAACAGCTTCTAAGAGATAGAAACGCCAAACATATTTAAAGGGTTTATGGATAACTTTTAAAAACTTGCATGACAATGAGCCTGGAAATCACAGTTGTTTATTTACTCAATGCTTAATGGGTACTCAATTTACTTAAGCATTTACTCAACGCAGAAGAGAGCTCTTGTGATTTACTGTGAAGAAATATTCAGGGATCCCTTAGAGAGCTCTGTTCTTCCTAATTTGCTTCACTGGATTCTTCTTCTACTTTTACATATTTATAATTTGAAAGTTGTAAAACATATTTTGTCTTTTGGAGAGGTAAATCCCACTAGTTTCCCATTCTGACTTTCAAGAAATTTCAGTGTCAGAGTTTGTGAATGACAGGAAATTCACTGTCATTCAAATATCCTGAAGAATTAATTGTTAAATTAATACTGGAGGGTGTGACATGCAGCCTCATTCAGAGTCATCATTTGTAGATGGCACACATTAAATCCTTATATTGAAAGATTTTAAGATCCCACTATTACATTTTAGAGGAATCTCCTGTTCCAGAGTCATGACAAAATTCTAACAGATGAAATACATCAAATTTATCCTTTGGATCTCTAAGCAGGATGGAATTGACTTCTCCATGCTGATGTGAAATGTTTCACAGTAGTTTGTAGAACCAGAGAATCATGGAACCCCAGAACAGTTTGGCTTAGGAGGGACCTTGAAGCCCATCCAGTGCCACCCCCTGCCATGGGCAGGGACACCTTCCACTATCCCAGGCTGCTCCAAGCCCCAGTGTCCAACCTGGCCTTGGACACTTGCAGGGATCCAGGGGCAGCCACAGCTTCTCTGGGCACCCTGTGCCAGGGCCTCCCCACCCTCCCAGGGAACAAGTCCTTCCCAAGAGCCCATCCAAGCCCTCTGAAATGGGAGTATTCACCATCACTTCCTCTTGCAATTTCCCAGTTTCAAATGGAGCTGTGTGAACGTTTCAGCCTTTTTTGAAATTGTATTCCAACAGCTCATCTCTGGAGTTCTTTCCTTTGCCTCCTGAACCGTGAGAGTTCTCCTCCGTTTTATTCTGCATTCTAAAGGGGCAAATGATGGAATTCTCAACTCTGGTGGAAGGAAAAGGTTTTTCCCAATGAGCCCAGTATTTGCACACCACAGTTATTGACCCTAAACTTGGGCTTGCACATGTTCCATGTGCAAGAGCCTCTGCATTTTTCAGTGGGGCCTCTATCCTGATTTGAGAAGGGAATTCTCTGCTGCGTGTGCAATTATCAGAGCTAATACACATCAAAAAAATGATTTTTTGGACAGAAGAAGGATTTTTTTTATTAGTTTCCACAATCATTTCAACCTTCTAATTATTTACAAACAAATTTCAGCCTGCAGTGATGCCTTCTACAACTTTACAGCTGTGCATGATGTGCAAACACAGTTTTTAAAAGCTGTGGCACATGCACTGATTGCTTTTGCAGTCCCTGATGTGTCCCTGCGAGAGGCTGTGTGACAGCTCTGTCACCGCCCTCTTGGCACACTGCTGTCCCAGCCCGTTCCAGCCGGTTTGCAGCTGGTTCTGAGCCCCCCTAGCCCGCCGCTGTCCTGGGGCTGCTGGGGAGTGGCCCGTGGGGACAGCAGCGCCTTGCAGGCTCCTTTGTGACGTGTGGCTGCGTGTGCCCAGAGCCCATTGTGACACCTGGGGACACGGCGTGAGCGGGAGGCTATAAAAGGGCACCAAATGGCTGGGGGTGCTCAGTGCCAGGGGAGCAGCTCCGTCTGGAGACAGCATCTCCCCGGGCTAGGGTAGCATCGGAGCGACTCCAAGATGTCCACGGACAAGGAGATGAGCAGCGACGTGCAGCCCAAGAAGAAGTGGCTGATGTTTGGCAGAAGGCAGAAGGTGAGGGATGGGCTAGCAGGCAGCTGCCTCGGGGCTCGGGGCGGGCTTGCGGGCACGGAGGGAGCTGCTGTGCCAGGGGGGCCGTTTGCACCGCAGAGGGCCAGCTGGTCCTCATCCTTCTCCTGCTCCGTGCAGCTGTCCAACTGCGAGTCACGGGCAGCCCCGCAGGAAGCTGAGGAGCACCGTGACTCCTGTGCTGCCTCTGTGGCGCAGGCGGCAGCAGCAGAGAGCCGGGCAGCCCCGCACAGCCCCAGGGGCCGCGGCCAGGCTCTGCTGCGCTCGCTGCGGCGCGGCTCCCGTGCCATCCTGAGCGGGATGGCGGCTGTGATCCGGCGACGCGGCCAGCAGCCGGGGACACGGCGGCCCCCGCATCAGGGCACGGGGACAGGGACGGCAGCAGCAGCCCCCGCACTGGGGCCGGAGAGCCGGGCAGCTGCCCCGCACAGCCCCTGCTGCCCCCCCAGCCCGGAGCCCGGCCAGCTGGAAGCTCTGGGTGGGCAGGGGGCAGGGGCAGGGGCAGCAGCAGGGACTGTGCTGACAGAATTAGGGATTGAAGAGAAGTCCTGCGTCATCCTGGATGAAGACTGGCAAGGGGAACATGAATGAGACTCAAGCTGCAGAAGTGGAGAAGAGAGGCCTCCTGTGAGGCCACACAAGGCATGGGCAGAGCACAGGAACCTTCATCCATGACCAGCCACAGGCCAAGGCCCAGCTCTGCCCAGCAGAGCCCCTCACAGCAAGGAAAAGGCCTCAACTCAATACCCAGTTATGCACCAGTGCCCACCAAGCCCCTTGCCCAGCCATCTGGAAGATCTCGGTGGGCAGGGGCAGGGGCAGAAGCAGAGCCATGCCTGTCAGGGGCACCAACCACAGAGGGATCCAGCTCTGAGGAGCTCAGGTCTGTGTGCAGTTTGCCAGGGCTGTCCACAGTGTGGGCAGAGATCACACACCTGAGCTGGAGCACTGAGGAGGAGAGAGTCTCAGGGACCCTCCCAGGCGAGGCATGGCCTGAAGATGAAGAGCTGAGCAGCAAAACTGGGGAAGAGAGTGGCTCAGGCTCCTTGCCATGTTGGTCATGGGCTGAAGACACAGCTGATCTGGAGCAGTGAGGCGGAGAGTGGCTCAGGGTCTCTCCCATTAGAGGCCTGGGCCGAAGACAGAGACCTGAGTGGGAACGCTGACGAGGACAGTGGCTCTGTGTCCCTCCCAAGTGACTTGTGGCCAGAATGCAGCCACCCAGCCTGGAGGATAGAGGATGACAGACAATGCCTCAGGGTCCCTTCTACAGGACATTCCAGATGGCACTTGGGGACAGCAATTCCTAGAGTGGCACAGGTTGTTTGGGCATCCCTCACAGCTCTTGGCATGCAACTGGCAGGCTTGGCATGGAGAGGTTCCCTTCCCCAAAAAGTCTGGTTCAAAGGCACCTTCACCACTCTGGCAAGGCCCCAAAGAAAGAACCTGCTTCTCTTCTTTGTGACATGGATGTGACCAGGAAACAAGACGTGCCAAAGCAAGTCAGGGTTCTGGTCTGAGTAACCAAACCCTGACATTGGCAGTGACATTTCCAATGACCTGGACAAGACCACTGAAGGCAACCTCAGTCATTCTGCAGATGCCACCAAGTTGGGTGGCAATGTCCATCTGCTGCAGGGCCAGGAGGCTCAAGACTGAGGTGCCATTGTACTTGCTGTGTCAAAAACTTGAGGAGGAAAAGTAAGAGAATTTATTAGAATTAAATTCTGTAGGTTAAAATAGGGCTAGATGTTAGTAGAGCTCTCTTCTAGAATTAAGGATAATCAGATAAAGGCCCTCTCATGCCCGCTTTTCCTGTTTAATTAAGAAACAAAAAAAATATTAATTATTAATAAAAAATAACTAACTAAAGAACTAACTTCATTAAAATTAAACCCTAATCACTGAATTAACTAAATTAATTAATTAAATAAGGTAAAGAGTTCTGAAGGTTTAAACTAGACATTAGTTGGGAAAGAAAACTGCTAGGTAGCTCTGTTTTTTATGATAGATAATATTATTTAGCATTTGGCCTGGAATATGTTCCTCTGGAATATGTTCCTCAGGCAGTTGAGTTGTAGCTCTTGCTCAGTTAGAACAACTTCCATAAGATGCTTTAATTGAAATAAAATGATGGAACTGACAAATCAGAAGTGCTTGTTGTTTTCATTGTGCTGTAGTCATTGATTTGGGGGAAACTGCTGAAGGCCGAAGCCTTTTGGTCTCTGGGGCGTTGCAGTGTGTGCTGTGTGGGGCAGAGGAGAAAGGCGCTGCCTGGGGTGGGAGGGATGCAGGGACACCAAGTGCTTGTGACTTGTGCCACAAGGCCTTGGTCTGATGCAAAAGCTCCTTTTCTTGCGTCCACTTCTCCTCCTAGAGAGCTGCCCTGGTGCAGAGATCATTCTGTAGGATCTCTGCAGGGAGGAGAGCTCTCAGCCATGCCAAGGAGATTTTCCAGAACTCTCTGTTCTGCAGGCCAGCAGCTGCCAGGCTGTTTTGTGGAACTCGTTGTGAGGCACACGGGGATTTTCCTGCCAGGACATTGGATCCCACTGGCTGTGTCAGGTGCCTGCAGAGGTGCTGCAGAACTCAAATGCATTTGCAAATGCAGCTTTTGCAGTCTGGCTGAAAAT
This sequence comes from Lichenostomus cassidix, assembly GCF_008360975.1. Classification (NCBI taxonomy): domain Eukaryota; kingdom Metazoa; phylum Chordata; class Aves; order Passeriformes; family Meliphagidae; genus Lichenostomus; species Lichenostomus cassidix. The sequence continues at coordinate 2,772,373 of NW_028147635.1, read as the reverse complement.
CTCCTGAGACAAGGAGCCTGAGAGGACACGTGCTTGGCCACATGCATTGTGCAGCTGAAAGCTCCATGTGCCACGCTGGACACTGCCTGGCATTGGGGCTGATAGCAAAGCAGATGCTTGCTTTGTCTTTGCAGTCTCCAGCTGCTGCTCCCTCCCAAGTCAGCAATTCCCAGGAGACAGATGTGTGCAGAGCTACCTGAGCTCCCTGAGCAGGCCTGGCAGGAGCTGCAGCACACGGGGTGGCAACCCAGCCTGGCGAGGCTGTGAATCTCTTGCTGCTCCCACAGAGGGGACTGCTGTGGGCTGAAAGGCTCTGTGTTTGCCAGGGGGTTCCAAAGGAAAAGGGAAGATCCTCCCGAGCTCAGGCCAAGGGCAGCTGCAGCCCACTGAGGTGGGTGATGAGCACCTCACAGCTGCAGTCCTTCATTCCCGTGCATTTCCCTGCCTGGTCCATATGCCCAGTTTCCTGTGGCCAACAGGAGCTCCTGTATTTATAATCTGAATGTCCTCCACATCACCAGAGGTTTTGCAGATGAAGCAGAGCATCCTGTTCTGTCTCACCACTGCTCCTCCCTTTGAACTCCCTGCCTTGCCTGGAGCTCTTGCCTGAGGCATCCTTCCAATCAGCTGTGACAAACTGGAGTGAAGCCAAGCACCAGCCAGGCTGCCTTTATTACTCTGGGCTTCAATTCCTCTGCTGATTTGGTGTCGTGGCAGTGTCCTGACTCTGCTGGGCCTGGCTGGCAGCAACCTCTCTGCTCGGTTTCTCTGGAGCACTTGGTGTGGAAGGTGTAAGTCGTGTAAGGCAGGTGGCCAGTACAGATTCCTGAACACAGGGGTGGAACAGAAAAGCAAATGAAGTGCCATAGAAGTGGCTCAAGCAGTTTAGATTGATGTCAATTATTCCTTTTTACATCATATCTCTGTAGCTGACAGGGACAAACACAAAACTGGGGCTGAAATATCAAGAGGGAATTTATGTTCATGATTGCACCAAGCAGGGGATCCCTGAAGCAGCACCCAGGCAGAGGCACATAGGGGGCAACATGAGAACATTCCCAAACATGCTGCTCTCCCCTGTTTATCAGGGGTTTTTGGGGCCATATTTTGCCACTATATGGTTGGATTTTTCCGACAGCAGGGCAGCAGTCTCCTTTCTGCTAGGTCTCTCTGCAGGTGACAAAAAGAGTTTGCTGAGTCTTCGAAATAAAGTTTAATGATTTTGCAAGAAGAAACAGTCACTGAAAAAAGCAGGATATCTGTTAAATATTTTTTTTCTTTTTCTTTTGTGGTCGCCCAGTGTATACAAGGGAACTCCACAAAACCAGACCAGTGGCATCATACACACCTTTAGTTCAATAGACATTTCAGCTGGAGCACTGAAATGAGCTCTAGAATGCCCTCTCCTTCCTCATCTGACATAATGAGGAAAAATTCCCTCAGGAAGCAGACACGAGCTGCCCCAGTGCTGTGGATGCTGTCAGCCCCAGCCTGGGCTGAGGGAAGGTGGATGATGCTTTTGCCATGCATCTCCTCTCCTGCAGGAATTTTCATTTTTCCCAATCACACTCCTTGATGAGGTTTCTCACCAGTTCTGTATATTTGGGAGATCACCATGTTCCCAGAGAGCAGATAGTGGGTGTGTTTGGGAGGGAGCTGGGGGCTACCGGGGGATCCGGTGTTGCCATGGGGATCCAGGCACAGCCCAGACAATCCAGGGGCTTCCCAGCAAATCCTGGCACTGTCCGGACGATCCAGAGCTGCCCAGACGATGCAGAGCTGCCCAGACGATCCAGAGCTGCCCAGACGATCCAGCCCTGCCTAAATTATCCAGCCCTGCCCAGACGATCCAGCCCTGCCCAGACGATCCAGAGCTGCCCAGACGATCCAGCCCTGCCCGGACGATCCAGCCCTGCCCAGACGATCCAGCCCTGCCCGGACCATCCCGGCGCTGCCCTCACCACGCCATCCCGCCCCCGCAGCCCTCAGGGCAGGAGGATGAACGGAGGAGCCTGAGGAGAGGGCGGATGGCATGGCCGGAGGCCTTGCTTTCATTTGTCTTTGTTTCCTAACGTGCACACCTGTTTGCAGTGGGAATAAAGGACTTTTCCTCAGTGCACTCTGTCTGCCGGGATGTGCGGCAGCGACGTGGGGCTGGGCTGGCAGCAGGGGGGCACAGCCCGAGCTCCTGGCATTTCGGGCTCCCTGTGGCAGCAAGACACTGCACTAGAACTTATAAATCCATTGAATGAACACCTCAGTGGCTAAGCACCACCGCTTTGGGGTGAAGACAAGGCAGGGAATTGATCCCAGGGTGGCTGTGACCCTCCCCAGTTTGCATTCTGTTGCAAGCCCAGAGAGCCCAGCCTGTGCAAAGCACTTTGGAACAGAAACAAGCACCTTCTGCCAGCGTCCTGCAGGAAGGCAGCAATGGCAACAGGAATCTGCCTGAAGCTCAAACTCCCTGAAATGCATGTGTTGTGGACTTTGAGTCCCCATGGGCAGCTGGTGATTTCCACCTAGGCTAACTCAGGCTTAGGCAGAGAGGTGAAGGCACTGGAACTGGAGAACTGTCCTTTCTGAACACAATGCCTTCCTTTCACAGGCCTTGCCTTGGGAAGCCTGTGCTCAGGGGTGCCTTGGAACAGGACTTTTCCTCTTTGGAACCCCTGGAGATCACCAGCAACGCCATGGGCCGCATGGCCAAGAAAGAGGAGAAGGATCTCTCCTCAAGTGTGCCCTAAAAGTGTCTGCAGGAGAATTCTTAGGAAAAGCTGCTGAGTACTCCTGGAGCTTTCTAAATGTTTCCAAATCAAACTCACCCTGCAGTCAATGAGAGCAGAGATGTGCCCTGTGAGTATTAAACCCTGAAGAAAAGTGTTACTCTGTAACCTGTTTAATGTTCAGAGAAGCAAATCCTGTTCTCTCTTAACTGTGTGCTTCCTTCTAAAATACAAACTTCCTATGCTCATTTTGCTTTCAAGTACTGATGTTACTGCGTCTATTAAGATAAAGTAGGTGCACTAAGAATAAAATATCAGAATAAAGGAGCTGAAGCCTTAGGCCTCAAGAGCTGACCAAGAAGGAACTTTCTGAGCAAACTAATGCTGCTAACATGGACCAAGCTAAATCCAGCAGATAGAATCCTGGAATTCTAGAATATTTTCTGTTGGAAAAGACCTCTGAGTTCATCAAGTCCAGCCGTTCACCCAGCACTGTCAGCCCAGCACTAAACCACATCCCTGAAGTGCCAAGGCCTGAACAAGAGGCCTGACTGAGGCCTGAACAACAGGCCTGAGCCAAAGGTGACCTCTTGATGAACCTTCCAACAAAAGGTTATCTTTGTATCCACTCATTACTGAAATATGCATGATCATTAGCATTGTGATAGATGTATCCACTAATTAGTGAATCATGTATTGACTTTTCTGTATTTAGAAGCTAAACAAGGCCATGAAATCCAACATCTGGCCTGGTTTGGGGGTGTATGGTCAAAGTCAAATCCCTTGGTTCCTCCTTGAGCCCTGGCCAGGCTTTGGGAGAATCCAAGAGGAGAATGAATCCAGATGTTCCTGCACTGGAAGTGCTGTCAGTTTGTTTGTTCAGCACTCTCCAAGCTGGGCTCTCTCCCAGCGAGGTTGGAAGCCTCACCTGTGGGTGGACACAGCTGCAGGAATTCCCAGTGTCCAGAGTGGCTCTGCAGTCCTTGGCTGTGACAGCTTCCCCAGCTGATGTGGGCCTGGGTGATGGTAAAGTCTGAGGCTAACTGGTGATGGATCTTTCTAAATCATTATAGGCAATCTTTGGTAGTGATGATTGGGTTCATTGCTGAGCTTCTCCTTTTGTAATTCTTTGCAAATGATTTTGTATATTGCTGAACTTATCCTTTTGTAATTCTTGGCAGTTTTGAATTTATATAAATTACACAATTCCTTCAGTTGCTGTCTGTGTCTTTGGTGCTTACTCTGACCACTGGCAAAACAGGATCCCCTCCTGCCCAATTTTTCCCTGGGAAGACAAAAACCATCACTCCAAATGTCCCCTCTTCCTCCTTGTTCCTCCACTTTATACACTGAGCATGATGTCCTATGGTCTGGGATATCCCTGGGGTCAGTTGGGGTCACCTGTCCCCCTGTGTCCCCTCCCAACCTCCCCCACACCCCCAGCCCCTCCCCAGCTAGACAAGGAGCAGGAAAGGCCTTGGCTCTGTGCAAGCTCAGCGAGAAAAAAAACATCAGTGTGTGATCAACCCTGTGCTCAGCACAGCCCCAAAGCACAGCCCCAGGAAAGCTCTGGGAAGGAAATTCCCTCTGCCCCACCCAAAGCAGCACCCCATGGCCATCCAGCATCACCACGGCTCCACAGGCTCCTTTCTGACTGTGACAATCCCCATCCCAGCAGGGCAAAGGTTGTTGGCCATGGACCCAACCTCAGCAAAGTGTCTCCTGCAGGTTGTCCTGGCATTGGACAGTAGGAAGGGGGCTCTGTGCTGGTTGCCATGGTAACCTCTGTACCAATGATGCCCTATGGTGGTTGCCATGGCACCCAAGCCCAGCAGTGTCTCAGTGCAAGTGTCCCTGGCATCAGTCCCTCCAAGGGGTTTCCATGGCAACTGCCATGACAGGTGACCCAGGTGTGGTGTCCCAGCGATGGTTGCCATGGAAACAGTCCCCAGCACTGACCCTTTCTGTCAGGCTGACCTGGCCTTTGGCCCTGGCACTGGGCTTTGCTGCTGGTTCCGCGGCGCCTGCCCAGCCAGCGCGGCACAGGGCAGGTGGCCATGGCACAAACCCCAGCCATGGATCCCCTGTGGCTCTGGGCAGTGACACCAGCCCTGAGCAATGGGCTGCTGCCGTGGGCTCAGTGAAGTGACCATGGCAACTGCCCCTTGCAATGGCCCAGGGCAGGTTGGCATGAGAATCCAGCATCACAGCTGGCCCAGGGCAGGGCTGCAGTGCCCTTCCCAGCAGCCTGTCTGCACACAAGCACTTCCAGGGCTCTCTGCATTTCCCTTCCCCTCACTCTTGGCTCACTCACACACCTCTCAACAAGCCACTGGGTGCTTTGAGCTGTAAGGAGTTCAAAGCTTGTCTGTCCTTCAGCAGTTGCTCTAATTCTGCCTTCAGCCAACTCTGAAGCCAACTCTGAAGAATTGTGTTTACTGCAGAACTTCTTATGTGTTTAAAACATTTCTTGCAGGGTTCTGCCTTGGGGAAGGGGAACCTCCTTGGTGGCAGCTTGGGTTTGACACACACTTGAGGAGGGTGTCTGTTTTCAGTGGGGAAACTTAGGAGCTTGAGATTGCTTCAAGAAATAAAAGAAGAAAACCCCTTTTTGCCTGAGTGCAGCCAGTTGTGCAAGCAAAGCAGGTCCCAGGTGAGTGAGGAGAGACAGGATTAGGTTGGGCATTGAGGACCAGGGTTGTCCCCACTCAGACGTCAAGGCACAGCTTCTCTGACCAGGCCAGACCTCCTTAGGGGAGACTCTGGATCAATGATAGCCACAGAATACTGCAGTCACCTCTTCTCTAAAGGAAAAAAACAAACCCTTTTAACTAGGAATACCTATTTATTAGAAGCTCTTTGAAATATTTCTCCATAACAATAAGAAAAACTTCCTAATGAACAGCATTAGACCAGAGGGAAATCAAGGCAGAGCCATGGTTTGTTCGGAGTCTGGATCAGCCCAAGGCTCTGTGTTCCAAGGCAGAGCCAGGCAGGATGCAGAGCTGTCAGGGAAGGAAGGGCCAGCGAGGTGGGGCAGCTGGGGGATGACGACAGCCTGCAGGGACAGAGGCACAGGGCATGGACAGCATGGGACAGCCTGGGCTGGAGAGGGCAGAGGGATGTGCAGAAGGTGCAAGGCCCTGACAGAGCCAACTTGTGCAGCACTTTGGCCATGGCTGCTGTCCCTGGCCCTGAGGCCAGCAGGACACAAGTGACCCTTGCAGCCCTGGGGCCTCATGGCCTCCTTGTCCCTGCCCAGCAGCCTGGCAGGGGCCACCCCATGGTCCTGCCCTTGGCATTGCACATCCCCACATCCCAGAGCCCCGGGAAGAGCCCTGAGCAATGAAGGAGGGACAGGATCTGCCTTGCCAGGGGCTGGGGCTCAGGGCTTGGCCCTTTGGATTCATGAAACACATCCAGGTTTGCTCAGCATCAGAGACACCGTTGTCTTGCTTGTCCCCACCTGCCATCACTGCCTGCAGTGTTCTGCTCTAACTGCAGTCTGGGGACACTTTCTCAGTTGGGTCTGTTAGTGGAACCCATTTAAACTACAAGGAACCTCAATGTTTCCATCTCACTTTGAATACTTGAGAAGTTTTTTGCACACACTCCGAGGCACTGAGTCTGATGCAAAGAGCACCAAAGCCCCATGAGGGTCATTCAAGTCCCTGTGCTGCTGCTGTGCTGCTGAGCTGGGCTGGGCTCCTGGCACAGAGGAGCTCCTGGCAAGCGGCAGCACTGCAGAGAGACAGCTCTGCCCAGGAGCAGCTCCTGTGCACAGCCCAGCAGGGCTGGGGCACTGCCAGGCCATCTCAGGGACACCAGCAGGGCACACCCAGAGCTCACAGGTGCTCAGCATTGGCAGGGACTGTGCCATGGCCCAGAGGGGGCTGTGTCATAGCCATGGGCACCTCTGGGGCTGTGTCAGAGAGCCTCAGAGCAGCTGTGATGTCAGAAAGGAGCTGTGTGACATCACAGAGTGGGTTGTGTGAGGTCACAGATTGGGCTATGACATCACAGAATTGGTTGTGTGAGGTCATCAAGCAGCTAAAGGATCACAGAGGGGACTGTGTGACATCACAGGGCAGGCTGTGATATCACAGGGTTGCTGTATGACATCAGAGCAGGCTGTGCAGTTACAGAGTGAGCTGTGCAACATCATTGAGTGGCTGTATGGCATCACAGAGTTGGCCGTGTGACATTACTGACTGGCTTGTGACACCACAGAGCAGGCTGTGACATCCCAGAGCAGGGTGTGATATGTGACATGACAAAATGGGCTGTGGCATCACTGACTGGTTGTGTGTAATCAAAAAGCAGGCTGTGACATCACAGTGTAGCTGAATGAAATCATACAGCAGGCTGTGCGGTCACAGAGTGGTCTGTAAGACACCACAGGGTGGTTATGCGACATCACAAGTGGGGGTGTGGCATCATGGAACAGCTGTGTGACATCATAATGCAGGCTATGACATTACAGAATGGGCTATAACACCCCAGGGAAGCTTTATGAGATCATAAAAAAGGCTGTGTGACATCACAGAGTGGGCTGTGACATCCCAAGGTGGCTGTGTGAGGTCACTGGGGAGGTCACTCTGCCCCAGCCCCCCTCACAGTTCCCCCAGACAAGTCCAACTCTGCTCATGCACAGCAGGGTCCCCTGTCCCCCCAGGTCCCCCCTGCCCCCCAGTGCCACAGCCTCCCCCAGAGGATGTTCCACGAGATCGACCCCCAGAGCCTGACACGGGGACAGGGGGGACAGGGCCCTGGGGGGTGGGACAGGGGGACAGGGACCTCCCAGCAGCGTCGCCGTGTCCCCCAGGGTGAGAGCCTGGCCCAGGGCTCCTTCACCCTCTTACGAACGAAGGCTTGAGAGCACTTAAAAAATCCCCAGCAAGGGATCAGCAAAAATCAGATTTAATATTAAGCAACAGCACAGAAAAGTTCCTTGGCAAGAGTCACTCTGCTCCTGACTGCAGAGTTCAGGCACACCAGGGGAAAAAGCAACAACAAAAGCAAGGAAATCCAGGCAATCAAACCAGAAATGACCTGAGAACTGTCCCTGTGTGTGTGTGTGACAAAAGGACAGTGAGGGCAAGGATAAAAGGAATATGGCCTAAAAGCTTAACAGCCCTCAAACTTAACAGAACTTAACTTCTACCTTAACCTGAATTTATACCTTAAACTTAACAACTTAGCAAAAGAACAATCCTTAGCAGCATTTCACTTAGCTCACACCTTATGACTGAACCTCACTTACAGGCCTAACTCACTCAGATATCACTCAAGGCACTTCAACACCTCCCAGAGCAGCATTTCTCCCCCATTTCCAGAGCACAGGCACACGTGTGTGCACACAGACAGACACAGGCAGTGCCAGGGAGCTGTCAGAAATTGCCCTGGAGGGCAGGGAAATGCTCACTGCGGATGCTTTTGCATCTCCCCAGCAGGCGAAGGGTTGAGCCTGGAGGAGTGGGGGGATCGGCCCAGGGTCCCTCGTTGTTCGGGGATGCCCCGAGTGCAGCAAACGGGAGAGTTCCCGGCTCGGAGAGGCCCCACTCAGAGGGAGCTCAGTGCTCCAGGAGAGCTCCAAGGGGCTCCTTTTGGAGCCCTGTTGATAGGGCCCCAAGAGATGGGCTTTAGTCACAGCAATGTTCCATCCTGGCTGCACTTTGCATCAACAGCTTTCTCTGACACTGTGAGAAAAGGGATGTTGTGCCACTGAGGGGAGAAAAACAGTTCCCAAGGCTGCTTCTAAAGAAAGCAGGAGCTGGTTGGACAGCAGCAGTGCCTGGGAGCAGACAGTGTTTGTGATCAGCTGCAGAGGAGCTGAGCCCAGGGACTGTTGGCCAAGGCTGAGGCCTAATGAGCATTTCTCAGATCCAGGGCTGCCCTGGAAAGGTGGTGGTGGGGATAATTCACACCCTCAGGGTGCTCCCAGTTCCTCCCAGTATTTCCATGTCTGTGCTCCAAGTGCTGCTCACAGCCCTGATCCGTGGGGATGGGAATGTCCCTCTCCCTTCCCGGGGCAGTGTCACACCTGAGCCAGGTGTGCAGGGCAGGACCTTGCCCTGACCCCAAGCACTGTCCCACCTGCAGGATCTGCTTCCCATCAGCCTCTTCCTCCTGCAGCCCCAAGCCCAGGTTGGTGCTAAACAAAGGGCACTGGCTCAGGGTCATCCCCCAGCGGGGGCTGTGCACCCCCTTTGTCCCCTCCCCAAATTCCCTGCTGGGGGCAGCAGGAGCTGGGTCAGGAGCCCTGTGGGGAGGGAAAAGGGGGTGACACTGGCATGGGGGGTCACACATGCTCTGGGGGACACACACGACCCCTGTGGACACCCTTCACCTTCTCCTGCAGCACCAGGAGGATGAACTCCAACATGGAGCCCTTGACTCCCAGCAGCATCTTGGGGGGCAGCGCGTGGTGACAGCTTTGGGGCTCTGGAGGTATCACAACTGCCTCAAACCCTCTCCCAGCCCCACAGTCACTCCCAGGCCCCTCAAACCACCCAACAGCTAACTCTAGGATGCTCCCAAACTACTCCCTGCAATATAAATGGGCCCAAGAGCCACCATAACCCCATTCCCATCTCCCCCTACACCCACCCAAATTCTCTCCAAGTCACACAGCACAGCCAGGACCCCAAACCTCTCTCACAGAGCCTGCCAAACTCCCTCTCAGCACCAGAAATGCCCCCAAAATCCACGAAAGTCCCTCCCAATCCCCCCAGGATTCCCTAAACCCCCTCCCACCTGCCATGGCACTGACCAGGAGAGGCTGGTGGACAGGAACATCCACAGCTGGGAGCAGCTCAGGCACTTCAGCAGTGATTTGGGCTCTTTGAGGGGCACATCCCACATGGGGAGACCCAGGCCAGGGAGTGGGACAGAAAACCGGAATTCCTGAACAACAGATGGGCTCAGGTGGACACATTCTGCCAGCACAACTATGAGACTGTTGTCCTGTCCCCCAGCCTGGGCAGCCCCAGAACATCCAAATCCTCATGAATATTCCCCTCAACCCCACATTCACCCCCAAATGCACAGTAAAACAGTGCAACATTAGATCTCCTTGTTTAATTTCTTTATTTTACCTCAGCTTTGGTTGTTCTGACAAGGTGATGAAGAAAATTATTCAGGTTGGAAAAGACCTCCAAGATCATCCAGCATTTCTTGATGCCACCAGAAGAAACAATTACACAGCAGGTAACAATTTTTAGGGTGTAACATTAATAAATCAGCTCTTCCCAATGAATTTCAGATGTCAGTCTGAGTCCTGATGGATATTCCTGCCCCTGCGTTTGTCCAGGTGGCCACAGGGAATCAGGAGGACACGGAAGCCACCAGCCAGGTGCCTTCCCAACCTGAGTATGTTAGTTTTGCTTAGCCCAGAACATCAGCAAGCTATCTTTAGCACCTAGGGGAAACTTAAACCCTTCAAAAGCTGTTGTGGTAGGCCTGAAGAAGTGGCTGAAGGGTTGGGAGAAAACTTGTGCTCATGAGTTGGTTTTGCTTAGCCCAGTTTTTGCTGGTGGGTGGGGAGGGGCACAAAGATGGCTCCTGTGTGACCTGCATGAATGTTCTAGAAGTTTTCACCATGTCCAGCAGAGCCATTCTCTGATGGCTCTGAAGATGATGGACATGCTCTTGGCCAAGTCTGGGCCAATTAGAGATGTTGGTTACACCTCTGTGATAACATATTTAAGAAGAAATCAAAACAATGTGAGCAAGCACTTCTTTTTTGACAGAGGATGAGGAGGAGGTGAGAATATGTGAGGGAAAACAACATGGAGACACCAAGGTCAGTGGAGAAGGTGGGGGAGGAGGTGCTCCAGGCACCGGAGCTGGAAATCCTCTGCTGGCTGTGGTGAGGACCATGGGGAAGCAGGTTGTCCCCCTGCAGCCCATGGGGTCCACGAGGGGTGCAGAGATCCACCCACAGCCTGTGGGGAGGTGCTCACGCTAGAGGAGCAGGTGGATGCCTGGAGGAAGCTGTGATCCAGTGGGAGTCCCAGTGCAGGGAAAGGCCTTGTTCCTTGGGATGGAAACAGCCTGGCCTGGGCTCAGAGCTCTGAACCCTGTGGACAAGAACTCATGGGGCAGCAGATTCCAGCAGCTGCTGCTCGACAGATTGGACCCACGGCAAAGAAGTTTGCAGAGGACTGTCTCCAGTGGGAGGGACCCATGGCTAAGTAGAGGACTCCTCTCCCTGAACAACAGAAGAAATTTTGGTCATGGACTGACCAAAAAAGCCCCATACCCTGCCCCATACCCTGCCCGCCACAACCCCCTGTGCTATTGATGGGAAAGAGGGAGGGGGTGAGCAGAGAAACAGTGTATTAAGAGCTTATTTTTAGTTCTCATTTGCCTCCTCTGACTCTGTTTAGGGTTAGGTTACCAATAAATCACTTCGCAATTTTAAGTTCTCAGCCTGTTTTACCCTTCACTGCATCCTGCCCGGTTCATTATCTTGAGTCATGAGCCCTATGTGTGTGTGTGTGCTAGGGTTGGGGTTTTTTTCCCCTCCCCTCTGCACAGCTGCAGCAGGGGAGAGAGGAGAAAGCAGATTTCGTAGGTGCTTGGCATTTGGCCAGGGTCAGACCACAATACTGGGTCACTGGCAGTGTGGGTCACCAGGGGTCTTCCCAATTTGGGTCGTCTGATGGGGGATGAATACAGAGCAGTGCACAAAGCTCTTCCCCCACTTGGGGCACTCGCAGGGCTTCCCTCACCGGTGCCTCCTTTGATGTTTGGTCAAGTCAGAGCTCTGGGTGAAGCCTTTGCCACACTCGGGACACTCATATGGTCTCTCCCCAGTGTGGATCCTCTTGTGACGGATAAGGTGGGAGCTCTGGCTGAAGCTCTTCCCACATTCCCCACACTCATTAGGTCTCTCCCTGGTGTGCATGCGCCGGTGCCTGAGGAGGTGGGAGTTGCACTTGAAATCTTTCCTGCAGTCAGTACAGCGAAAAGGTCTCGCCTCTCTGTGAATCCGCTCATGGATGAGGAGATCTGAGCTGGTCTGAAACCTCTTCCCACACTCAGAACACTCGTAGGGCCTCTCCCCTGTGTGGCTCCTCTTGTGACGGACCAGGTGGGAGCTCTGGCTGAAGCTCTTCCAACATTCCTCACACTCATAGGGTCTCTCCCCAGTGTGGATGCGCTGGTGGGTGATGAGGGTGGAGTTGTGTTTGAAGCCCTTTCTGCACTCAGGGCAGCGGAAGGGCCTCTCTTCTGTGTGAATCCGCTGGTGCTTGAGGAGATTGGACCTGGTTAGAAACCTCTTCCCACACTCGGAACACTCATAGGGTCTCTCCCCAGTGTGGATCCTCTTGTGACGAATCAGGTGGGAGCTCTGGCTAAAGCTCTTCCCACATTCCACACACTCATAGGGCTTCTCCCCTGTGTGGATCCACTGATGGACCATAAGCTGGGAGATCTTTCTGAAGCTCTTCCCACATTCCCCACACTCGTAGGGCTTCTCAGTCTCACGAAGCTTCTCAGGAATCTCCAGCTCAGAACTCTGTCTGAAGCTCTTGCCAACTTCCTGGCACAGGGTGGGTCTTTGCTCCTCACAGCACCCTGGGCTGGGTTTGCAGCCCCTCCTTGTGCAGCATGTCTGGGGCTTTTCCTCACAGTTTGATTCCTGGGTCATGGAGCTGCTCAAAATGGCCTCTTCCATGAGGTTCTGCTGTAAGAACTTGTCCTCCATTGTCTCTCTCCTCAGCTCATTGTCTGGGGCAAAAAGGACAAGGAGAGGATTTGGGATTTGCCTCGATGCCAGAGGGAAAGGGAAGGAGATCCTCCCAATCCACCCCTACCAGGACAGAGTCAGCAGCAGGGTTGTCCTGCAGCCAGGGGCAATGCTGGGCTGGGAGATGGAGGAGAAGAGAGCAGGAAAGGGGCAGTGACTTCCTCCTCACCTGCCTGGCTGTCCTGGGGCATCTTCCTCTTCCTCAAAGCATCCTCCTCCATCTGGCCAAGATTTGGGAATTGGCTAATCCTCGTTTGGGTAAAAAAAAGGTGTGAGTGCCTTGGGTTGGAGGTTCCTCCTGCCCAAGTCTATCTCCAGAAGTCACCGGCTGTTTTATGTCTGTAAGATCCTCCTAACATAAGAATGAGTTCAGAAAAAGCCTCCCAGGAGTTCCCCCTTTCCAGTCTCCTCTCTTTGGGTTTCTGGGGTTTCCCATTCTCAAAGCTGCTGGGGCTCCCATGGGTCCTGGGGATCCCCCTTCTCCTGGGTCCTGATTAGGGATGCTGTGGGGTTTCGGTGCTCCCAGGGGTCCCTTCTTCCCTTATTGTGCTTTGGCTCCAAGGGCTCCCAGGGTCCCCCTCTTCAGGCTCCCCCCACTCCAGGCACTCGGGGCTTCCCCCTCTCCCCATTGCCCCTTTCAGTGTCACAGTGTCCCAGCCCTGCCTCATCTCCAGCCTCCCCCACCCCTCCAGGCTGCCAAGGACATGCAAAGATATCTGGGGCTCACTTCCAGAATCTGCAAGTTCCAAACACCCCTCAAAAACTAACACCCTCCCAGAGACCCCCCGAGAGCTTTGGGGTGAGCTCCCCCTCCCTGCTGACCTGTGGAATACAGGAGGGGCAATGATCCCAGAGCCAGGGGTGCTGCATACACAGTGGGTGGTGAAATCTCATGGTCCTCCTGCTCCGCCTTTTCCTGCTCCTCCTCCTCTCTCCCTCCTCTTCCTCCCGCTCCTCCTCTGCTCCCACCCCAGAACCCCATTCCCCACCCTCCTCTGCCCCACAGCTGCTGCAGCACTGGCTGCTGGGTGGGGGGAACCCCCCGATCAGCCCCAGGGATGGGCAGGGGGCTTGGGGCTTGCGTATCAGCCGTGCCGGGCAGGGCCGGGCAATGCCCGCGGGGCTCCCCCCGCACTCGGCCCCCAGTTGCCGGGACAGCAAGGGGGGCCCGGCCTGGGCGCCCCACACCTCCCCCCTCCCCAAATTCCGCTCTAGGGGGGCGCTGGAGGCGAGGGGGGGCGCAGGTGGGGTCCAGAGGTGCCGGAGCCACGTGTCCCCCCGCTGCCAGTGCCACCCCCGGTGGATCAGGGGTACCCCAAAACTCCCTCACAGGTGCCAGCTACCCCGCAAGCCCCTAAGGAGTGGGGTCCCCTCGGCTTCATCACCCCCAACCTTCGGCTGCCTCATCCCTGTCCCCATCCCACCCATCCCCCTCCCCCAGACTTCATCCCACACCCCAATCCACATCCAAACCTTCCCACGCCCCATCCCATCCCATCCCATCCCATCCCATCCCATCCCATCCCATCCCATCCCTCCTGGCAGACACCACTGGGATCCCCTAAAAATCTCACGTGCTGGGGACTCCCCCATATCTCCCCCAAGGGGCATTTGTGATTCACATTTGGAGTCCTGCAAGATTCAAAAATGCGCCCCCTTCCCACCCCCCCAAAAAAACCCCTACCAGGCAGCCAACAAGGATATTTGGGGTTAGGTGCTGCAGTCCTACAAAGTCCAAAAATCCCCCAACCTCCCAAAAAGAACCTCAGGCACCGCCCAAGATATTTGGGCCGAGCTCCCCCTGCCCGCTCACCTGTGGGATGTCCCGGGGGGGGCGATGCTCCCGGGCCGAGGGTTGCAGACACAAAGAACAATAACTCCTGCTCTGTACCTTTGGGTGCTCAGTGTGTCTGCTGGGAGCCTCCTCAAGGGCCTTCAGCCACTGCTCAGCCCAAGGACAGCAGCAGCAGCACCTTTGCAGAGCCCAGCAGGGCTCTTGCCAGCTGCCCTTGCCCACCTGCACACAGAGCCTCCCCCAGGCAGGGCCCTGCAGACAGGCAGGTTTCTGTAGGGCCAGGCGAGTGCACAGAGGGTGGGATGGGCTCTGTGAGCGCTGACAGGGACAAGGCTCCTCTCAGGAGGAACATGTGCAGCACAGGGAGATGATGAGGGAAGGAGAGGGAGCTGAACAGAGCAGTGCTGTGGGCAGGAGGACACTGTTGGTGTGTGGGAGGTGCCGTGCACAGCTGGGGACAGGGAACACTGTCCTGAGTGCCAGGCTGTCCCTGCCCTGCCCTCTCAGGCACAGCACCACAACATCTTCTCTTGTTTCTGCATTCCTCTGATACTGTCACTGTTATCTGGTGCTCTCAGGGAGGCTCTGGGGTTTGCTGCAGCTGAGGCAGGCACTGCCCTTCGGATTCCTCCCAGGCAGCTGTGTCCATGGGAATGGGCTGTCCAAGCTTCCCTGTGACCTGTGGGGCTGTGGGCAAAGCAGTCCATGGGAAAGAGGAAGGAGCTGAGCTTCCCTCCCTGAGATGCCATCATGAGCACACCTGGGGATCTCCTTGCTGTGTCCTTCCAAGCTCTGAGCTTCCCTCCTGGGTGCAAATTTGTGCCAGAGCCTCTTAGAGTTCCCTGAATGCCCCACAGGGAAGTGCAGAGATGCCACAAGTGAGGAAATGCTGTTGGGTTTGCCAAGGGAACAGTGAGTGTCCTTGGCAGGAGGAGGGGCTGAGACCTTGCTGAGAGACCTTTGGAGAGGGTGAGACATTCAGTGATCCCTCTGCTCTCAGCAGGGTCTGGTTTCTTCCCAGGGTGACAGGGAAGTGTGATTGTGCTCTGATTGCAGCCAAAGGTGCAAACCCAGGGCAGTTGGGAACAAGCCCATCCAGCCCCTCACCTTGCCCTGAGCCTCAGGGAATCCCTTTGCCTCTCACATCTCTCAGTGTCAAACTCTGAGTATAGCAGAAACGCTGGGGATTTCTGACCTCAGAGAACCAGGAATGATGTGTGGGTATGAAAACATTCCTTAAAACACCCTCCTGCTATCCTGTGGAACTGTGAGTGAAAATGCTTCCAAGCTTTTCTGCATTAGGAGGGATTGCCCTGACAAATCCTGAATATTCAGCCTTGTCCCTCTGCCCCATGGCCACAATCCCAGGGCAGCAGGGCAGGGATGGCTCCTGGAGAGCCCCACGCACAGGCCTGGCTGCTCATGGCACACTCAGACAGCACCAGTGCAGCTCAGGCAGGGACTTGGATGAAGGTTTTCCCAGAGAAGGAACAAGGGTGGATGAGTCCCAGCTGGACAGTCTGCAGGGAATGGCACAGCTTTGGCTCAAAGCAGCCTCTCCTGACTTGTCACTGTCCTTTTCTCCATCAACAGGTCCCCATGGCCAGATACAGCAAATGTCCAACAGCAGCTCCATGACCCACTTCCTCCTCCTGGCATTCACAGACACGCGGCAGCTGCAGCTCCTGCACTTCTGCCTCTTGCTGGGCATCTCCCTGGCTGCCCTCCTGGCCAACAGCCTCATCACCAGTGCTGTAGCCTGTGGCCACCACCTGCACACCCCATGTTCTTCTTCCTGCTCAACCTGGCCCTCACTGACCTGGGCTCCATCTGCACCACTGTCCCCAAAGCTATGCACAATTCCCTCTGGGACACCAGGGACATCTCCTATGTAGCATGTGCTGCCCAAATTTATTTTTTTCCTCATTTCTGCAGAGGATTACCTCTTCACCATCATGTGTTATGACTGCTCTGTTAATTCCAGACTCCGTCTGCACACCCCTGCACTGTGGGACCCTCCTGGACAGCAGAGCTTGTGCCCACATGGCAGCAGCTGCCTGGGCCAGTGGCTTTCTCACTGCTCTGCTGCACACAGCCAATACATTTTTCCTGCCCCTGTGCCAGGGCAATGCCCTGGGCCAGTTCTTCTGTGAAGTGCCCCACATCCTCAAGCTCTCCTGTTCACACTCCAGCCTCAGGGAACTTTGGCTCATGGTCATTAGTGCTTGGATAACTTCTGGCTGTTTTGTGTTCATTGTTTTCTCCTATGTGCAGATGTTCAGGGCTGTGCTGAGGATCCCCTCTGAGCAGGGACAGCACAAAGCCTTTTCCACATGCCTCCCTCACCTGGCCGTGGTCTCCCTGGTTATCAGCACTGCCATGTTTGCCCTTGGTGCTGCAGAAAGCTCAGGGCAGCTGGGAGAGCTTGGAGGGAGCTGGGCTGGATTGAGAGAAGCGGGCAGAGAAACCCATCAGTGTCCATCTCAGCCTGTGTGAGCGTGCAGGGGGAGGACTGAGCCCAGGGCTTGTGGGGCAGAGCCAGGGCCTGGGGAAGGGATGGAAAACAGGCAAGTGCCCGACAGAGGAGGCTGCTCTGTGCCCTGCCTATTTAATCACAGACGGTTTGAAAACTTCAATCAGATTATTCCTAGAGGCTTGACTTGTTAAGGTATTTTGAATGTTAATGAGCCCTCAAGCACTGAATTCCTGAAGATCTGAAGGCTGAACAAGCCTCTGGAGAGGTAAAATTCAGCAGCAACCTCCAAGTTGCTGAGGATGTCAGCAGTCCCACTGAAGCCATCCCTGCCAAGAGACTGTGGGGGCAATGAGCAGACAAGGAGAACATCCCTGGGGCTGAGGAAGCAGAACTCAGAGGCACCACCGGGTCCAGGTGGGAAAATGAACTGTGGAATGTGACTGTGAAAGCCCTGCCTGGGCTGTGCCAAGCACGACAGCCAAGCCCTGACTCCCATGCCCTGGGAATGGGGGTCTGTGGCCTCACAGGATGCTTGTGGCTCTCCTGGGAGCAGTGGAATGTGGGCTGTGGAATGGTGAGTGCAGGTGTAAGGCCCCAAACAACTCTCCCAATGAGACCTTTGAAAGGAATTGCAGTTGTTTGTGGACTCTGAGTAGAAGGCAATATTCCTATGGGAACAATCCCTGGATAGAAGGAAATGTGGTGGTGCAATCCCAATTCTGGCCATGGGTGCCTGGAGGAGAAGGACAGTTCTTTTCCTCAGGAAGGAAAGCAGGGAGCCCCAGTGTTTCAGTGGCAGATGAGAAGTGACTCTCAGCATGTCAAGGTTGGCTGGAGAAGTCAGGCAGCCCCTGGGAGGCCTAACCAGGCAGACCTGTGCCATGTTCCCTTGGTTTTAGGGGGCACTGTAGTGTCACAATGCCCCCTTGGTTCCATAGGGGTTCACAGTGTCAGAATGGTCTTCTTTGGTTCCACAGTGTCACAATTAAGCATTCATTACATGAAGCCACACTGTGTCACCATGGAGCTTTGGTTCCATGCAGTCCTGCAGTGTCACAATGGCCCCTTGGTTCCATGGGACCCCACAGTGTCACAATGTTCTCTTGGTTCCACAGGGCCCTGCACTGTCACAATGTCTCCCTGGTTCCTTGAGGTTGTGAAGTGTCTCAATATTCTCTCCATGGTTCCATGAGGCCTTGCAATGTCACAATGGACCTTCAGCTCCACAGGGTCTCACAGAGTCACAATGGTCTCCTGTGGTTCTGCAGTGTCACAATGGACTCTTGGTTCTTTATGGTGCTGCACTGTCCCAGTGGCCTCTTAGTTTGATGAGGTCCTGTAGGGTCACAATGGCCCCTTTGCTTCCATGAGGCCCAGCAGTGTCAAATTGCCCCTTGGTTCCACAAGCCCTGCAGTGTCACAATGGTCCCTTGGTTCCATGGAGCCACACACAGTCACAGTGGTCCCCTTGGTTCCATGAGGCCCTGCAATGTCACAGTGGTCTCCATGATTCCATGAGGCTCAGCAGTGTCACAATGGTCCCTCATTCCCACAAGGCCCCACAGTGTCACAATGGTCTCCTTAGTTCCATGGGGCCCTGGGGTGGTGCATTCCTCCCTCCCCTTCTCAGGCTGCCCTGCGATCTGAGAAATGCTCGTTAGGCCTCAGCCTTGGCCAACAGCCCCTGGGCTCAGCTCCTCTGCAGCTGATCACAAACACTGTCTGCTCCCAGGCACTGCTGCTGTCCAACCAGCTCCTGCTTTCTTTAGGAGCAGCCTTGGGAACTGTTTTCCTTCCCTCAGTGGCACAACATCCCTGTTCTCACAGTGTCAGAGAAAGCTGTTGATGCGAAGTGCAGCCAGGATGAAACATTGCAGTGACTAAAGCCCATGTCTTGGGGCCCTATCAACAGGGCTCCAAAAGGAGCCCCTTGGAGCTCTCCTGGAGCACTGAGCTCCCTCTGAGTGGGGCCTCTCCGAGCCGGGAACTCTCCCGTTTGCTGCACTCGGGGCATCCCCGAACAACGAGGGACCCTGGGCCGATCCCCCCACTCCTCCAGGCTCAACCCTTCGCCTGCTGGGGAGATGCAAAAGCATCTGCAGTGAGCATTTCCCTGCTCTCCAGGGCAATGTCTGACAGCTCCCTGGCACTGCCTCTTTCTGTCTGTGTGCACACACGTGTGCCTGTGCTCTGGAAATGGGGGAGAAATGCTGCTCTGGGAGGTGTTGAAGTGCCTTGGATATCTGAGTGAGTTAGGCCTGTAAGTGAGGTTCAGTCATAAGGTATGAGCTAAGTGAAATGCTGCTAGGGGTTGTTCTTTTGCTAAGTTGGTAAATTTAAGGTGTAAGTTCAGGTTAAGGCAGAAGTTATGTTCTGTTAAGTTTGAGGGCTGTTAAGCTTTTAGGCCATATTCCTTTTATCCTTGCCCTCACTGTTCTTTTGTCACACACACCTAAACACACACACACACACACACACACACCATGCCAATTCTCAGTTCATTTCTGGTTTGATTGCCTGGATTTGCTTGCTTTTGTGGTTGCTTTTTCCCCTGGTGTGCCTGAACTGTGCAGTCAGGAGCAGAGTGACTCTTGCCAAGAAACTTTGTTGTGCTGTCGCTTAATATTAAATCTGGTTTTTCCTGATCCCTTGCTGGGGAGTTTTTAAGTGCTCTCAAGGTCTGGTTCGTAAGAGGGTGAAGGAGCCCTGGGCCAGGCTCTCACCCTGAGGACACAGGGACACTGCCGGGGGGTCCCTGTCCCCCTGTCCCACCCGCCAGGGCTCTGTCCCCCCTGTCCCTGTGTCAGGCTCTGGGGGTTGATCTGGTGGAACATCCTCTGGGGGAGGCTGTGGCACTGGGGGGCAGGGGGGACCTGGGGGGACAGGGGACCCTGCTGTGCACGAGCAGCATTGGACTTGTCTGGGGGAACTGTGAGGGGGGCTGGGGCAGAGTGACCTTTGCAGTTATGTCACACAGCCACCCTCTGTTGTCATAGCCCACTCTGTGATGTCACAGGCAACTCTGCGATTTCACACAGCCATTCCATGGCCACATAAAGCTGTCCTGTTAGGTCACAGTACATTCGATGATGTCACATAACCACCCTGTGGTGTCACACAGTCTACTCTCTGACCTGACAGCCTGCTGTATGATGTCATTCAGCTACACTGTGATGTCACAGCCTGCTTTTTGATGTAACACAACCAATCACTTATGCCACAGACCACTCTATGATGTCGCATATCACACCGTCCTCTGGGATGTCACAGCCTACTCTGTGGTGTCACAAACCAGTCAGTAATGTCACACAGCCCATTCTGTGGTGTCATACAGCCACTCGATGATGTTACACAGCTCACTCTGTAACTGCACAGCTTGCTTATGTGATGAGGCCTCCAAAATCCATCTTGGGAGATTTTTTGGTCTTCTCCATGGTTTTTGAGAAAGGAAAAATATTGGTCAAAATGCAAGGAAAATGGAGTGTCATTTTTTCCCAAAGTTTGCAGTAACAGAGGAAGGGTCAATATCTTTAAACTAAATGAGAGTGGATTTACATTTGTTATAAGGAGGGAATATTTTACAATGAGATTGGCACAAAACTTCAAGTATTTTTCGTGTGAAGTTGCTGCCCCATCCCAGGAATTGTCCAAGGACAGGAGCTTTGTGCAACCTGACATAATGAAACCCCTCTCCTCCCCAAGGATGGAATTCCTGTTGTGTTGGTTCTCTGATGTGCTGGGTGACCTCAAAACACTCCTGGCCAGAATGTCAGCTGAGGGCCAAGCAGGCTGCTGCAGTGGCAGTGACTTCACAGCCATCACTATTGCAGCCATGTCCCCTGGGCCTGGCTCTCCCCATTCCATGAGCTCCTGTTCTGTCACCAATGGTCTCCTGAGTTCCAACGAGGCCCCACAGTGTCACAGTGTCCCCTTCATTCCATGAGGTTCTGTAGTGTCACGATGCACTCCTGGGTTCCATGAGGCCCCACTGTATCACAATGACCCCTTGGTTCCATGAGGTGCCACAGAGTCACAATGGTCTCCCTTCATCTATGAGGCCCTGCAGTGTCACTTTGGTCTCCATGGTTCCATGTGGCCCCAAAGTGTCACAATGATCTCTGTGATTCCATTGGGAACACAAAAGCTTTGCATAAACATTGAACAACACCTGCTTAACACACCTGGGAACATCTGTTTGTATTCAAAAGAGGGGTTAAAGGTGAGAATGGCACCATCAACTTCCATCTGCAACTGAGATCAAGGGAAAGGACAGGGACAGAGAACTGTGCATCAAGACTCAGATAATTCTGCTTACAGAGATCACTTCTGCTCACATTGTCCCTTGTAGAAAGGTGACATCATCAGAGGCAGCCTGTACTGAGCATGTGGCTCCTGAGTGGGGTTTGTTGTTTAGGAAACCTGCTCAGGCTTCTCAATTCTTTCCTCACAAACAGGAAAACTCCTCCTGGGCCTGTGTGCAGGCAGAGCCCTGAGGAGAGCAGGTGGGACATGGAGCAATGGGCTGGGACAGCCAGCTGCAGAGCTCAGGGGACAAGTTTGTGATGCAGGGAACAGGGATGTCAGTGCCAGGTGGGCAATGTCAGCCATGGTGAGGTTGGGGGTGAGGAGCAGGTTGTCCCAACAGGGTCAGCCCTCAAGGGGCTCATTCTTCTATGTGTCCATCCTTTCTTAGGGGACATTCAACATTAAGACCATGTGGAGAATGTTTCTAACACCTCTTCTCTGAACTGAAAAAAACCACCCAAAAAAACCCCTTGGATTAAAAAAAAAAAAAAAAGTGAGTTGCACTTTGCAATTTCCCTACCTAAAAAGAACACCAAAGTGACTCCAATGAGCTGTACAAACCCTGAGCACTTGAAGACAATGGAAGGAAGACAAAGAGCTCCCGAGGGCTTTCTGTATTTTAATGAGCCCCACGGTGGATTTGGGGCTGAGTCTGTGACCCTCAGGGACTTCCACAAGGTGGAAGAAGCTGCTCAAGGAGTCAGAAGCAAAACTCCAAGTCCCTTGGAGCATCAATGAGCCCCACTGAGGGCAGAGACTGCCAAAGGCTCCCCAGGGACTCGTGAGAGCAGATCTTTGGGGCCAGGATTGCAGGGAGCCAAAGGCTCTGAGCAGGGAACTGGAATGCTGAGAGAAGCCTGGGTTGGTTGGAGGAAGCAGAAAGGCCAAGGCCTGAGCCCAGCGACCAGTTTGTGGGTGATTGTTGCTGTACTCCAGAATTCCCCTGGAAAACCCCTGGGGAAGCCAAGGGAGGAGCAGCTGGGAAGGGCTGGCAATGCTGCTGCTGCTCCTGCTGGGAGCCCCGGCTGGGCCAGGCTGGCACCCACTGTGCTGCGGTTCCTGCCAAATCCCAACACACAGCACCACACCAAAAGGATGAACCTCCTTTTTCTTTATTGCCTCAAGGCTCATGAGGAATAATCCAGTTATATAATACCCAAAAACCCACTCAGGAACAGGTTTCCCCTCCCTTCATCATCCCCAACCTTTGGCTGTCTCATTCCAGACCCTGCCCCACACTCCCAATCCCCACCCCAACACATCACACCCCTCCTGGACATCAAGACCCCCTTCCCAAGCCCTATTTCCACCCTTCCACCCCTCCAATTCCCATCCCACCCATCCTGCCCCACGCAATGCCCATCTCACCCCTCTGGAACTGCATCCCACTTTGCCCAATCCCCTTCCAATGTCATCCCACCCTGAGGGGCTGTGGAATTGCGTAATTTTGTGACGAGCGGCAAGAGAGAGAGCAAGCGACACGGCCCAGTGTGGGTCAGAAAGCAAGCTCCATTTTATTTCACCAAATGAGAAACTTATATCCTGTTACAGATGTTTCTAATTATAGTTACACACGTATCTTCAGTCTGTTCTCACATAATCAGGGTTTTTCCTGATGACTCCCTTATTCTTTTCTCATAACACTTCTGACTCCCTATCTTATCTCATAACATTTTTCTTACAGCCTAGAAACACACAGCTGTGTTCCCAGGTTTTAGCTTCTCATGACACTTTACTAGGATTTTTACTGAGGCCTGCCTATGCTGAGGTTTTGTTCAGGCCTACTCAGCTAACACAATTTTTGCTGGAAAACTGTGTTTTCCAACAAATTCACCCATTTCGTTTGTGAGAACAGACATTGTCTGTTGTCAGATTAATTTGCTTTGTTATAAATACTTTTTATTACTACAATTATTATAAATTTACTTAAGGAAATATCACTAGTTATTTAGTTATTTTGCCATGGTTCAGGAACTGCTATTGCTGGAAACATTCACTTCACAGTTAAAGCTTGGAGAACTTTTCCCGGGTAAGGACTCCAAGTTTACCTGGAAGAAGGTTTGGCTTTTATAAACTCAATTTGGTAAGTTAAAATTACTTGATCACATTTTGGTGCAGAACACTTGGGACTCATGGCATATTTCCCAGCTAGTTAGGACTGAGGCTTGGCCAGAGCCTAGGCCCTAAGTAGGAGGGTTTTCTTAGAACATCTTATAAACAAGCTTTGATTAATATCAATAAGGAAAGTGTCTTAACATGTTACTATTTTTGCAGATAACTATATAAGGTGAGGTGAAATACTTGAAAACAGTGGACATTATCATTTGACTTTAACTAAGGAAGATAAAACTGCAAAGGCTTTTGTGAATAATAATATAAACTAACAAATTTAAAACTTAAAATTAATATTACTGAAAATGAATAAAGCTTAATTTTAACAAATTGGATTTAAAACTAATAGGACTTAACTATAATGGAATTTAAAATTAATATCACTTTAACAAAACTTAACTATAACAGAATTTAAAACTTAACAGAATTTAACATTAACATCACTTAATATTACTTAATAGAATTCAACCTTAATAGAATTTAAAACTTAATAGAATTTAAATTCAATATTACTTAACTTTAACAGAATCTATACTTAACCAAAGGCACTTAACAGGTAGCTTAAACTATTCAGTAGAACTTTACTCATAGGTTTCATTCACACATCAAAACTCTTAAGAAATCAAAACCACACTCTCAGCAGTTACAGGTTTCATCTACACATTAAAACACTCAAAAAGTAAACAACACTTTCAGCAGGCCTGCAGTATTCACACATACACACAAACACTATCTTAAGCCCCACTTTAGCAAA
Source organism: Lichenostomus cassidix (assembly GCF_008360975.1). Classification (NCBI taxonomy): domain Eukaryota; kingdom Metazoa; phylum Chordata; class Aves; order Passeriformes; family Meliphagidae; genus Lichenostomus; species Lichenostomus cassidix. The sequence goes on along the minus strand of NW_028147635.1, from coordinate 2,748,451 downwards.
ATTCAGCTTTTGTTCATGGCTTTAGCAATCAAAGTGTTATTTTTTATCAGGATAATATATTGTTACAATGCTTCTTTATCAGTAAAAGGCTGGAATTAAGTTTTTTGGTCTCAGTGTCAGTGCAGCCGGGCTGAAGGAAGAGCCGATCTGCTCCATGTGCCTGGACATTTTCAGGGAGTTTTGGTTGCTGAGCTGCAGCAGGTGGTGAAGGTATGCCAGGACAAGTGCTTACGGAAGGAGCCAAGCTCAGAGACATTTCCCTGGAACTCTAGAAAGGCTGAAAAGTCATGAAGCTGCACCGGATCAGCCATAGCAAGGCTGTGCTGCTGGTCAACACATGGCAATGGGTGTTTCACCCGACAAAGTGAATAATTAGAGGTCTTGGGGAGAACAGCTGGAGAGCGTGTTCAAAGATCTGTATCTGCAGCTAGAGAGCAAAAGGGAAGAACTCCTGAAAGTTCTTCATGACTATGAGGAGAAACAACTCCATTCCGGTATCAGACTGTTGTTTACTGCTGGCAACGCGGAGCGCTGCCTTTCTCCCAGTGGTGGCAGCGAGGGAGAGCTATGATTCCCCCCTCCCCTAGCAGGGGGGGCTCCCCCAGCTGTGCAGCTGCCAAAGTCTTTTGCATGTTAAAAGCAGCACGGCAACTCTCAGGTTTCTCTCTGCTCTCTGTGGCTGCTACTTTTTCTGTTGTTACGTCTGCAACTTTTCTCTCTGCTGCATTATGCTGTAAGCAGGTCACCACTTCACGGTTTGCTAAGTTTTATTGCGGTTTTATCACCATCTATCACTTCGTTAAACAAACAGTTACCAAACTTCTGCCACTGTCTTTCATCAAAGATCGTATCAGGATTAACAAAAAATCCTCTGGCTTCCCCTGTTGCAATTAAAGCGGCTAATTGCCTTAAAGCATATTTGCTTACTCCCCGCTTTCGTAGAAAGCATAATAATAAATCTTGGGCTACCTCCGTTTCCATTTTGGTCCAGCTGGGTTTAAAGTACCTTGGTCGCCGCCGTCGTCTCTCTATCTTCTGCGGTCGCCAAATGCAGCTTTTCTGAGGTTATAGCCCTTACGGAAGCGGGTCTTGTTCGGCCCGAGCCCTCGGATCACCCTCCTACCAGGGGTGATGACCTTGGCTCACTGGTGCTGCTCCAGTACCTCTCCGTTCTCACCGCTGTCTGGAGCAGGGCTGTAAACTCTGCTGCCAGTGTCCGTGGTCGTCGCTTCTCGGAGCAGGGTCCTAAGTCCTGCTATCTGTGTCTCTGTATCACGTCGGGGTCACCATTTGACGAGCGGCAAGAGAGAGCAAGCGACACGGCCCAATGTGGGTCAGAAAACAAGCTCCACTTTGTTTCACCAAACGAGAAACTTATATACTGTTACAGATGTTTCTAATTATAATTACACACGTATCTTCAGTCTGTTCTCACATAATCAGGGTTCTTCCTGATGACTCCCTTATTCTTTTCTCATAACACTTCTGACTCCCTATCTTATCTTATAACATTCTTCTCACAGTCTAGAAACACACAGCTGTGTTCCCAGGTTTTAGCTTCTCATGACACTTTACTAGGATTTTTACTGAGGCCTGCCTATGCTGAGGCTTTGTTCAGGCCTGCTCAACTAACACAATTTTTGCTGGAAAACTGTGTTTTCCAACAATTTTGGGCAGGGATTGAGCCATTTTGGGGTAAGATTGAGTACTTTCCAGTGGAATCGAGTGGTTTTGAGGTAATGGATGAACCCTCTTGGCTTTTCAAACACAAAATGGTGAAAGAAACTATACCATATATCCCTGAAGCACCAAATCATCCAGAATAGCTCCTGAACACCAAACACCCCTCCCAAATAGCAGTAAAACCATGAGGCTCTAGGTAATAAGGCTGGAGCAGAAGACAAAGCTCTTTCTACAGTTGGGGCTTGTGCAGGGCTTCTCTTACTGGTGGCTCCGTTGGTGGCTCCGTTGGTGCTGGGTCAAGCCAGAGCTCTGGGTGAAGCTCTTCCCACACTCGGGACACTCATAGGGCCTCTCCCCAGTGTGGATCCTCTGGTGGACGATCAGGTGAGAGCTCTGGCTGAAGCTCTTCCCACATTCCCCACACTCATAGGGTCTCTCCCCAGTGTGGATGCGCCGGTGGGTGATGAGGGTGGAGTTGTGCTTGAAGCCCTCCCTGCAGTCAGGGCAGCGGAAAGGCCTCTCCTCTGTGTGAATCAGCTGGTGCAGGAGGAGAGCTGAGCTGCTCTGAAACTTCTTCCCACACTCGGAACACTCATAGGGTCTCTCCCCAGTGTGGATGCGCCGGTGGGTGATGAGGTGGGAGTTTTGCTTGAAGCCCTTCCTGCAGTCAGGGCAGCGGAAAGGCCTCTCCTCAGTGTGAATCCGCTCATGGAGGAGGAGGCTGGAGCTGGTCTGAAACCTCTTCCCACACTCGGGACACTTGTAGGGCCTCTCCCCAGTATGGATCCGCTCATGGACGAGGAGAGCTGAGCTGGTCTGAAACCTCTTTCCACACTCGGGACACTTGTAGGGCCTCTCCCCAGTATGGATCTTCTGGTGGACAATCAGGGTGGAGTTGTCTCTGAAGCTCTTCCCACATTCCCCACACTCATAGGGCCTCTCCCCAGTGTGGATCCTCTGGTGGATGATCAGGCAGGAGCTCGTGATGAAGCTCTTCCCACATTCCCCACACTCATAGGGCCTCTCCCCAGTGTGGATCATCTGGTGGCGGATCAGGTGGGAGATCTGGTTGAAGCTCTTCCCACATTCCCCACACTCATAGGGCCGTTCCCCAGTGTGGATCCTCCGGTGGATGATCAGACGGGATCTCCTGGTGAAACTCATCCCACATTCCCCACACTTGTAGGGTCGTTCCCCAGTGTGGATCATCTGGTGGCGGATAAGGAGAGAGCTTGTCCTGAAGCTCTTCCCACATTCCAAGCACTTGTAGGGCTTCTCCCTGGTGTGAAGCTGCTCATGGGCCACCTGCTCATAGCTCTGGCTCGATTGCTGGCCAATTTCCTGGCACAGGGTGGGTCTTTGCTCCTCACAGCACCCTGGGCTTGGTTTGGAACCTCTCCTCGTGTGAGATCTCCAGGGCTTTTCCTCCCCATTGGATTCCTGCACCATGGAGTTGATCAAAATGGCCTCTTCCATGAGGTTCTTCAGGGAGGATTTGTCCTCCACGGTCTCCATTCCCAGCTCATTGCCTGGGGGAGGAAACACAAGGAGAGGATTTGGGATTTTCCTCTGTTCCAGAGGGAAGGGGAAGGAGATTCTCCCAATCCATCCCCAGCAGGACAGAGTCATCAGTAGGGTTGTTCTGCAGCCAGAGGCAATTCTGGGCTGGGAGATAGAAGAGAAGAGAGGGGGAAAGGGGCAGTGACTTCCTCCTCACCTGCCTGGCTGTCCTGGGGCATCTTCCTCTTCCTCACAGCCTTCTCCTCCATCCAGCCAAGGTCTGAGAATGGGAAATCCTGGTTTGAGGGAAAACATGGGGTGACTACATTGAGTTTGAATGTCACCCTTTCTGACTGCATCTCTAGAAGTCATTGTGGATCTGAGGTCCACGAAACCCTCCAGATCACAAAGATTCAGCACCAAAAACACTCCTAGCAGTTCCCTGTCTCTGGTCTGTCCACTTTGGGCTTCTTGGTTTCCCCCATCTGGGTTGCTGGGAGTCCTGTGTGTACTGTGGGTTCCTGTCTCCAGCATCCCCACTCTCCCCAGAATGCCGGGGGTCCCAGGAATCCCAGGGGTTCCCCCTCGCCAAGTTCCCCATTCTGGGGGTCTCCTCTCTCTGGAGTCCTGCTTAGGGAAGCCTGGGGTTTTGGGGGTCCCAGGGATCCTCTCTCCTGTCTCTCTCTGCAGGCTACTGGGGCTCTTGGTGGTCCCCCCTCTGGGGATCCCCATTTGTTAGAAACTGAAATAGTTCATGCCTCATACATTGATATAAAGTTTTGCTCATTAGAACAAAAACTGTATAAAGAAGCTACAATCAAAGAAGCCTCCCTGAAGATACCTGACTGGGACTTTGGACTGAAAGTCAAACTGCTGAGATTAGATAAAGGGAAACCTATTGTTCAGTCATCTCAGGCTGAGGGAAAGGAATGCATCCACAAAGGCCAAAGCCACCAGCTGCTCTGAGAATCATCCCTGGCTGAGTTTGGAGTGAGGGCAGAGCACAGCTCACAGAAGCCAGGTTTCTGTGAGCACAGCTCACCTCCAGCCGAGGTGGAGGAGGTTGGGGGTGCATGGTGTAACCTCTGGTCAGAGGCAATAAACACACATCCTCCGTTACACAAACTGTCCAGCTGTGGAACCCCCAACCCCACAAGCCACATCCATGGGACTTTCACGTGAGAGGCAGCTGAGGGGGAGTCACAATCCATCAAAGACCCCCCAAATGCTAGGCCTTGCACCACAGGAGTGCACATGATGCAAGCAGAGTCTGCTGCTAGAGACTGCCCCCTGCCCCGGGGGGACAAGCCTGGACATTGCCACCTGGCCTGAGTCCATATTAACCCATGGCATTCTGTGCTTTCGGGGGACCATCACCACCGAGAAGAGCAGCTGGAGAGGATCAATGCAACATTGTTGGGATCCATGGATGGTGATATTTTCTTTATTCTGTCTCTGTCACCCTCTTTCTGTCCCCCCCACCTCTCTTCCTACTTCTCTTTTCTCTCTTCTTCACTCTCTCTCTTTTATTTATGATCAAATAAAACTCATACTATTGACTGGCATATGGTCTCATTTGCACCTTAATTCAGGCAGAGCTATTTCCAAAGAACCTTAATATTTGGATCACAACACCAGGTCTACCCGTTAAAGTGAATGGGGAGTTTAGGGCATCAGGTCTACCAACTATAAACCAGTAAAAACCAGTAAATCCCAGTTTAAATCAGGAAAAGCACCTGGGTGGATGGCACCCCCTGCTGTGCAGTGACATCCCAGTTTAAACCAGTAGAAATCAGTATAGACCAGTTCAAACCAGTATAAACCAGTATGAATCAGTATAGCCCCAGTAAATCCCAGTTCCCTCCCCGTATAAACCAGTAAGCCTCCCAGGGACTTCCCAGTCCATCCCAGTAACTCCCATTGACCTCCCAGTATGGCCCAGTGACCCTCCCAGTTCAATCCAGTAACTCCCAGTCCCTCCCAGTACCAAACCAGTTCCTTCCCAGTATAAACCAGTAACCCCAAAATCCCATTTCTCCCCTTTTCCCTCCCTTTAAACCCCATTAACTCCCTCCCACTCCCTCCCAGTTTGTCCCAGTCCCTCCCAGTTTGTCCCAGTCCCTCCCACTATGTCCCAGTATATCCCAGTACCCCCAGTAAGGCGCCCATGGCCTCCCAGTAGTGCCTCAGTTTCTCCTCCTGCTGTCAGCACCACGCAGCATCAGGGGGGCGGAGCTTGAGCTGGCCGTGCTGGGAGAGGAACTGGGATGGACTGGGAGCACTGGGAGGGACTGGGAGGACACTGGGATGGACTGGGAGGGAGTGGGATGGAACTGGGATCTTACTGGGCAGTTACTGGTGTGCACTGGGAGCAATGGGAGTGGACTGGGAAGTTACTGGGATGGACTGGGAGGGACTGGGAATTGGTCTGTGGATACTAGGAAGGAACTGGGATGTACTGGGAGGGACTGGGAAATTACTGGCTGGCACTGGGAGGGACTGGGAAGTCACTGGTGGGCACTGGGGGAGAACTGGGATGGCATTGGGATAAACTGGGATGGACTGGGAAGTTCCTGGGCAGTTACTGGTGGGCACTGGGAGGAACTGGGAGGAACTGGGAGGGTGCTGGGGGATACTGGGAGCACTGGGATGTTACTTGGAGACACTGGGAGGGACTGGTGGCAACTGGGATGTACTGGGAAATGGTTTGTGGGCATTGGAAGGGACTGGGATGACACTGGGATATACTGGGAGGTTACTGGGAAGGCACTGGTGGCAACTGGGATGGACTGGGAAGGGGTTTGAGGGCACTGGGAGGGACTGGGATGGACTCGGAAGTTACTGGTGGGCACTGGGGGGTCACTGGGAACCACTGGGAGGGAACTGGGATGGATTGGGAGCACAGGGGGTGAACTGGGAAGGGATTTGTGGGGACTGGGAGGAACTGGGATGCACTGGGAGGGAACTGGGAACCACTGGGAGGGGGTTGGGATAATCTGAGAGCACTGGGAAGTTACTGGGCAGTTACTGGTGGGCACTGAGAAGGACTGGGATAAACTGGAAGAGACTGTGAGGGACTGGGAGGGGATTGGGACAAATTGGGATAAACTGGGAGAGACTGGGAAAGAACTGGGAACTTACTGGGCAGTTACTAGTCGGCACTGGGAGCACTGTGAGTGGACTGGGATATACTGGGAGGGAACTGGGATGTGATGGGAGGGGATTGGGATAAAATGGGAGCACTGGGAAGTTACTGGGCAGTTACTGGTTGGCACTGGGAGGCATTGGGATGAACTGGGATGTACTGGGAGGAGATTGAGAGGGACTGGGAAGGAACTGGGAGGGACTGGGATGGACTGGAAGGGAACTGGAACGTTACTGGGCAGTTACTGGTGGGCACTGGGAGTGACAGGGAGGGGATTGGGATAAACTGGGAGGGAACTGGGAAAGACTGGGAAGGACTGGGAGATTACTGGTTGGACTGGGAGGATACTAGGAAGGACTGGGAGGTTACTGGGATGGACTGGGAGGACACTGGCATGGACTGGGAGGACACTGGCATGGAACTGGGAGAGACTGGGAATTGGTTTGTGGATACTGGGGGTACTGGGAAGGACCTGGGATGGACTGGGAAGTTACTGGTTGGCACTGGGAGGATACTGGGAATGGACTGGGATGTACTGGGAGGGACTGGGAAATTACTAGGCAGTTACTGGCTGGCACTGGGAGGGACTGGGAAGTTACTGGTGGGCACTGGGGGAGAACTGGGATGGCATTGGGATAAACTGGGATGGACTGGGAAGTTCCTGGGCAGTTACTGGTGGGCACTGGGAGGAACTGGGAGGGCGCTGGGCGATACTGGGAGCACTGGGATGTTACTTGGAGACACTGGGAGGGACTGGTGGCAACTGGGATGTACTGGGAAATGGTTTGTGGGCACTGGAAGGGACTGGGAGGGGACTGGGATGACACTGGGATATACTGGGAGGTTACTGGGAAGGCACTGGTGGCAACTGGGATGGACTGGGAAGGGGTTTGAGGGCACTGGGAGGGACTGGGATGGACTGGGAGCACTGAGGTGAACTGGGAAGGGATTTGTGGGGACTGGGAGGAACTTGGATGCACTGGCAGGGAACCGGGATAAACTGGGAGGGGGTTGGGATAAACTGGGAGCACTGGGAAGTTACTGGGCAGTTACTGATGAGCACTGAGAAGGACTGGGATAAACTGGGAGAGACTGTGAGGGACTGGAAGGGGATTGGGACAAACTGGGATAAACTGGGAGAGACTAGGAAAGAACTGGGAACTTACTGGGCAGTTACTGGTCGGCACTTGGAGCTACTGTGAGTGGACTGGGATGTACTGGGAGAGAACTGGGATGTACTGGGAGGGAACTGGGATGTGACTGGGAGTGGATTGGGATAAACTAGGAGTGACTGGGAAGTTACTGGGCAGTTACTGGTTGGCACTGGGAGGCATTGGGATGAACTGGGATGTACTGGGAGGAGATTGAGAGGGACTGGGAAGGAACTGGGAGGGACTGGAATGGACTGGAGGGGAACTGGAACGTTACTGGGCAGTTACTGGTGGGCACTGGGAGCAGACTGGGAGGTTACTGGGAGCACTGGGATGTGACTGGGAGGGCACTGGTCGCAACTGGGATGTACTGGGAAGGGGTTTGAGGGCACTGGGAGGGACTGGGAAGTTACTGTGAATGGGGAATTTAGGGCATCAGGTCTACCCAGTATAAACCAGTAAATCCCAGTTTAAATCAGGAAAAGCACCTGGGTGGGTGGCACCCCCTGCTGTGCAGTGACATCCCAGTTTAAACCAGTAGAAACCAGTGTAGACCAGTTCAAACCAGTATAAACCAGTATGAACCACTATAGCCACAACAAATCCCAGTTCCCTCCCCGTATAAACCAGTAAGCCTCCCAGGGACTTCCCAGTCCATCCCAGTAACTCCCATTGACCTCCCAGTATGGCCCAGTGACCCTCCCAGTTCAATCCAGTAACTCCCAGTCCCTCCCAGTACCAAACCAGTTCCCTCTCAGTATAAACCAGTAACCCCAAATCCCCATTTTTCTTTTCCCTCCCTTTAAACCCCATTAACTCCCTCCCAGTCCTTCCCAGTTTGCCCCAGTCCATCCCAGTTTGTCCCAGTCCCTCCCAGTCCATTCCTAGTCCCTCCCAGTATGTCCCAGTATATCCCAGTACCCCCAGTAAGGTGCCCATGGCCTCCCAGTAGTGCCTCAGTTTCTCCTCACGCTGTCAGCACCACGCAGCATCAGGGGGACGGAGCTTGAGCTGGCTGTGCTGGGAGAGGAACTGGGATGGACTGGAAGCACTGGGAGGGGATTGGGATAAACTGAGAGGGAACTGGGACAAACTGGGAAGGACTGGGAGATTACTGGTTGGCACTGGGAGGACACTGGGATGGACTGGGAGGTTACTGGGAGGGACTGGGAATTGGTTTGTGGATACTGGGGGTACTGGGAAGGAACTGGGATGTACTGGGAAGTTACTGGTCAACACTGGGGGTATTGGGAAGGACTCAGAGTTTACTGGGATGTGACTGGGAGGGACTGGGCAGTTACTGGTGGGCACTGGGAGCTACTGGGAGTGGACTGGGATGTACTGGGAGGGGGCTGGGATACACTAGGAGGGACTGGGAAGTTACTGGGAGGTGACAGATGATACTGGGATATACTGGGAGGTTACTGGTGGGCATTGGGAGGGAACTGGGATGCACTGGGAGGGACTGGGAAGTTACTAGTGGGCACTAGGGGCTTACTGGGAGCACTGGGATGCACTGGGAGGTCACTGGGATGCACTGGGAGCACTGGGAGGTGGGGGGGATGTCCCAGGCCCGGCCTGTTCCATTCCCGCCGATGGGGGGGAGCAGCCATTCCCTCACCATTTCCTCTGCCGGGCGCGGGGCGATCCGGGACCTGCGGGCGGCACGGCGGCTCAGGGCGATCCCGGCCCCTCCCGGGGCTCTCCCGGGGCTCTCCCGGCCCATCCCGGTCCCGCTGCGATCCCCCCGCCCCTCCCAATCCCGGGACTCACCGGAGCGGCGGCGGCTGAGGGCGGCGCGGGGAATGCCGGGAATGGCGCCGCCGCTGTGCTTTACGGCGGTGTGGCGGGAGGGGTTGCGACGCGGCGGCGCCGCGCTTTACGGCGGTGTGGCGGGCTCTGTCAGCGGGGTGTTCGGGAAGGGAAAACATCTGGAAAACATCTGGAAAACACCTGGAAACGCCCGGAAAAAGCGGATTTCGACCGATTTCGATAAATCCAAGGGATGGAGACGAAACACCAGAGGATCCACGGGGCCATTCCCGAGGGAATTTGGATTTTTTCTTGTGGAAATTTGGGTTTTTCTCTTGCAAATTTGTTTTTTTCTCCTGGAAATTCGTTTTTTTTCTCCTGGAAATTTGGTTTCCTTTGAAATTTTCTTGTTTCTCCCGGGAATTTTTGACTGTTCCATTTAAACTAATGGAACTAAATTTTTGACAATAATTTGAACTAATTTTAACTAATAACTTTAACTAATTGTAACTATTTTTTTGACAATGCCATTTAAACTAATGCAACTCGAATTCATACAATAAAATACAGTTTAACACAATACAAGTTTAAATTCATACCATTTAAAACTAATACAAGTAAAGACAAATGAATGCAATCTGGATTATTTAAATTCATACAATTTAAAGTTAATGCAATTAAACAATATTTAATACCACTTAAATTTAAACTAACACAAGTTAAATGTATACAGTTAAATACAATTGAATCCCAAATCCTGGGAAATCATGGGATGGCCAAATAATGGGAAATCATGGGAAATCATGGATTGAACAAATCATGGGAAATTACAGATTGGTCAAATTGTGGGAAATCATGGGAAATCATGGATTGGCCAAATCATGGGAAATCAAGAACTGACCAAATCCTGGGAAATCATGGATTGGCCAAATAATGGGAAATCACGGGAAATAATGGATTGGCCAAATCATGGGAAATCATGGATTGCCAGGCTTCTGGCAACAGGTCAGGGTAGTAGCACCCCAAGACTCGGTCCTGTTCACAAGGTTCTTTGATATTTGGCCGATTAGTCTAATATGATTTAAAATACCATTTATTAGAGGCAGAAAATAACGAACATACAAACTTAGAACAGATTGACATACACACACAAAAAAAGGCATAATTGCAGAACTGTAACAGCTAAAATGCAATTATGGGGTAAATGCTTGCAAAAACTATAAAAATAGCTAAAATGCAAGTTAAGAAAGATACCTATAAGCTAGGCAGAATAATACAATTTAGGAAACCAATGATCTTACCAAAATCTCAAACCTTGACACCTTGAAAGAAAACCAGAAGGAAAAAAACCCCAAAGATCACTCACAATTTTCCACAGGGACACAACAGTTCAGAGCCTGCAATATTTCTTTCTCTTGAGGAAGAAAATGCTTCTGAGAACTGGCATGGGTGAGTTTACAGAATGATATATATATATATCTGCTCATTAACCAAGTATTAATACCATTATGATCTATGTATCTACTCACTGCTGAAACAGGTATTTACCTTTCCACATTCAGAATAATCCAGACAAGGCCACATCTGGCCATGT
>NW_028147635.1:2673191-2737131 GCF_008360975.1 Lichenostomus cassidix | reverse complement strand
GGAACTCAAGGCACCAGGAAGCACCAAGCCTGCAGACAAGAACTCAACTCCTCTGATCTCCCTTCCTGCCACAGGCAGGCTCACAGCAGCCATCTCAGACCTTTCTCAACCAATGTGGGCTCTCTCCTTACCAAGCTCCTCGGGCTCCAGGGAACTGTTCCCATGGCTCACAGTGCCAGGCAAAGCTCTCTCTGCTGCAGCCATGTTCTCAGGCTCCCCTCCTGAAGACTCAGGGGCGACACCAGTGTTCCCCTTAAAAGAAAACCAGAAAGAAAGAAAACCCAAAGATCACTCACTGTTTTCTGCAGGGACACAGTAGTTCAGAGCCTGCAATATTTCTTTCTCTTGAGGAAGAAAATGCTTCTGAGAACTGGCTTGGGTGAGTTTACAGAAGACAAGAGGTCATCACACTTGGCAATACAACATGGACAATTCCAAAAAATCCCATTCCCTGCCTTGAATATGCCTCCCCTCAACAGTAAATCTAGAGGAGGCTACAGGTGTGCATATTAAATGAAATAGAGAAATCCTTTGGCAAATCTGTATAACAATATGCAAAAATGCCTGTGCCAATACAGACACTGAACATTTCAGGCATGTCTGGAAAGAGGCAAGAGTTAAGAGAAAGTGGATTCCTAAGTCAAAGAGGGAATCTGTCAAACACAAGGACTAATGGTCCCTGATTGAATTGCACTTCAACACAGCAGAAGGCCCTGGGCTTCAAGGAGTCCTTAACCATTTCATGTGCAGCACCAACATTGTCCTTCCCTCCAATTCACAACTCACAGGGCCTCAGAACCAACACATCTGCTCCCTAAAGGCTCCAGGGCTCACTCACTTTCATCTCTTGCTCCTAACAAGGAGGTCTGGCCCCTAAAGGCAGTGGAGAAGAGTGACTTCTCAAACCCAGTCCAGAAGCTGCCAAAGCTGACAAGGTTGAACGTGGGGTGACACTGAACACATGACGTGGGCACTAAGGAAGAAGTCCTGCCAGCTCCTGGCACAGGGATGTGCTCCTCCCTCCACAGCCCTGAGCACAACAGCCTCATCCAGGCTGCAGCTTTGCCAGGACTGGATGGGAACACACACATCTCTTCCCACAGGGATGTCCAAGAAGAACATGACAAAGCTCTGGAACACAGAGACCAAGACTGCCCAGTTTGCCAGTTTGCCACTTTGCTGAGGTTTTCCGAGATACACATGTGCCTGCAGGCTACAGAGAGGACCAGAAAGCTGCAGCTGCAGCACATCCCCTCACACGGCTCTGGCAGTGCCTACACACACAGCAGGGCTCACACAGCAGCAGCAGCTGCAGCCCAGCCCTTGCTCTGCCTTGGCCTTCCAGCCAAAAGGAGGCAGAGCCCACAGCTGGTGCTCTAACAGAGGCTCCTCTCACATGCCCCTCCCTGGGTGGGACACTTTGCCTTCAGGGGCAATTCTCCAAACACTCTTCTCCTGTTTCACATCAAGCTAAGCTTGTTAGAACCTACAAAGCATCACCAGGAATGATGCCCCTGCACTAGGGATTCTTCCCAGGAAAAGGAGAAAGGAGCATCCAAACTTGGCCAACACCTCTCGTCCTCACTAAGGATGAGCCCCCTTTTCCTTCCCTCTTCCTTTGCAAATCTTGCTTTACCAAGCAAATCCTTCCCTGGCCATTCACAGCTCAATTCAAGAAGCCTTTCCTTCTCAGCCATGCAACAACTTTCAAAAGCTCTCAGTCCAGCCCTTTTCATCTCTTTCCAATGCAGTTACCTGAGCAAAGGGAGACCTTTCAGGTGGGGAGCGGGAAATCATCTCCTCCAGCGTCTCAAGCACCAGGTCCAGAGTCAGTGGTGGCAATTCCTCTTCCCCAGGCTCATTCCATGGCCAGCTGGAGGCTGTCCATGCTGCACAACCAGCACTGCCAGTCGGAGCATCGGGGCCTGAACTGCCCACTGTGGCTGCAAGAATCCAAACACTTGGGTCAGGCTCCAGAACAGAGCTTGGCACACAGAGCTCTACTGCTGCCTTGGATCAAACACCACAGGAAGCACACAGCAAACTCAGTGTAAGAAATGTATTCCAACTTCCCAGGGGATTGGAAGACTGATTTCTTCCTCTTAAAAAGTATTTATTCTCATTGATGGGTATGTCTGGTAAAGTATGGACTGTAAAACTGATCTACACACACACACACTAATACTTTGTAATCACAGCCTTTTCCATCTCCCCATCAGCTTGTGGAATTGGCTGCTTTGGAGTTTTGCTGAACAAAGAAAGTAGATCCCGCTTGGAAGAGCCCAGATCTGCAGACATGCAGACTAAAATTAAACTGGGATTGTACTGCAGAAAAGCAACCTTGTGGCTGTGGCCGTATTCTGCAGTTGCAACTCTTCTGCTGACACACAGAGCTCACTGAAATGTAATCAACTTCTTTGCAGGAGAGACAATCTTGAAACTCTGCACTATCCTATCAGCGTCCTAGTTTGGCTTCATTCAAGAAAACAGGGGAGCTCACCAGACACTGAGCAGTTGAGGGCAAATGTTTTTTGCCTCAGTCTTTCTCCCCTACACAGAGACTGTTTGGAAAACCCCCAGAAAATCCTCCAAATCTGGAGGAAGGACAGGAAAACCAGACAGAGATTGTTTTTGTTCTCAAGGTCCCCCTTCCTGGTCAACTCGACAATTTCTGTCTGATTCTCACTTGACATCTACCCATGACAGAGCACTGCAGAAAAATACTTCAAACAGTCACTTGGCAGGAGCTGTTGGAAAATCAAGGGTAGAAGTTCTTTCCCTACCTGATGGTCTGTAGGTTGGCAGGTGCTGCTCTGAAAATGTGCAGCTGCTGCTCTCTGGAAGGGCCCTGGAAGAGCTCAGATGGTCAATGGCAATTGGTGGAATGATGAGCTCATGCTGGCATTTAAATTTGCCTGCTACTGGTTCCTCCAATGAATCTCCAAGAACTCCAGAGGTGGCAAACACTTTCTTGGGAGGCTCTGGGGAAGCCTCAGAGTCTTGATCAGCTGCACTTGTGCTGGAAGGGCCTGGAGGCAGCTCTGCATCCTCAGGTGAGGCAGCACTGAGGTCTTGGCATGAGGGAGCTGTGTAGCAATGAGGGAAGAAGAAAGGAAGAAACAGAAGATTGGGTCACTATTGCTCCTTGCCTACATTTCCCTTGGCAACAACTGTACTTTTCTCAGCAAAGAGCAAAACTCAGATCCTCCCAAGTACGGTGAGGAAGAAAAAAATCTCCACATGTTCTGGGGCTTTGCAACAACCAACTCCCTGTTTGTCTATTTAGGTCTCACCTATTCGTTTAACCACCTGGCAAAACTGTCCCCTGGCAGTTCCTTGGCAGGGACAGTCAAGAAACCCAACAACCAGGTCATTTCCCCTCTGCTCCAAAGGGACACAAAAACTTCATAATCACAACCTTTCCTACATGCCCATTAGCTTTTGGAGTTGGCTGCTTGAGTTTCTCATCCCAACACTTGAGATTCACATCTCATCCACAGAGTGGATTCACCCTGGACAAGACCAGATCTTCAGGCAAACACTGAAATTCACCTGTGATATTTATGCTAAAAAGCAACCATGTGGCTCAGGCCATATTCTGCAGGTGCAATTGTTCTGCAGACACACAGAGCTCATTGAAATGGCATGGCCTGATGGGCACAACACACAGTCTTAAAAATCTGTGATATTCTATCACCATCCCAGTTTGGCTTCATTCAAAGACAGAGGGGAGCTCACCTAACACTGACCACCTTTCAGCCAAGATTTTTTGCCTTACACTTGCACCTCAGCAGAAAGGCTGTCTGGAAAATGCCCAGGAGACAAACCAAATCAGAAGAAATGTCAGGAAAAGCAGACCGAGAATTCTTTTGCATTCAAGGTTCCTTTTCCCAGTCAACTTGACACTTTTCTACCTGATTCTCACTTGACATCTACCCATGACAGAGCACTGCCAAAAAATACTTCAAACAGTCACTTGGCAGGAGCTGTTGGAAAAGCAAGGGTAGAAGTTCTTTCCCTACCTGATGGGCTGTAGGCTGGCAGGTGCTGCTCTGATGATCTGCAGCTGCTGCTCTCTGGAAGGGCCCTGGAAACGCTCGGATGGTCAATGCGAACCAGGCGAACCATGAGCTCAGGGTGGCGTTTTAGGTCCATGCGGACCAGTGGAATGCTGAGACGCTTCAGCTGGAATTTGCGTCTGAGTGATTCCTCTGATGAATCCCCCAGAACTCCAGAGGTGGGAACCAATTTCTTGGCAGGCAGTGGGGAGGCCTCAGAGTCTTCAGCACCTGCACATCGTCGCCTGGAAGGGCCTGGAGGCAGCTCTGCATCCTCAGGTGAGGCAGCTCTGAGGTCCTGGCATGAGGGAGCTGAGTAGCAGTGCTGCTCTGAAGATGTGCAGCTGCTGCCCTCTGGAAGGGCATACATAGCCCCATACAAGGCCAGATGTGGCCTTGTCTGGATTATTCTGAATGTGGAAAGGTAAATACCTGTTTCAGCAGTGAGTAGATACATAGATCATAATGGTATTAATGTTTGGTTAATGAGCAGATATATATATATATATAATTCTGTAAACTCACCCATGCCAGTTCTCAGAAGCATTTTCTTCCTCAGAGAAAGAAATATTGCAGGCTCTGAACTATTGTGTCCCTGGGGAAAATAGTGAGTGATCTTTGGGGTTTTTTCCTTCTGGTTTTCTTTCAAGGTGTCCAGGTTTGAGATTTTGGTAAGATCATTGGTTTCCTAAATTGTATTATTCTGCCTAGTTTATAGGTACCTTTCTTAACTTGCATTTTAGCTATTTTTATAGTTTTTGCAAGCATTTACCCCATAATTGCATTTTAGCTGTTATAGTTTTGCAATTATGCCTTTTTTTGCGTATGTATGTCAATCTGTTCTAGGTTTGTATGTTCGTTATTTTCTGCATCTAATAAATGGTATTTTAAATCATATTAGACTAATTGGCCAAATATCAAAGAACCTTGCGAACGGGACTGAGTCTTGGGGTGCTACTACCCTGATCTGCTGCCAGAAGCCTGGCAGTCCATGATTTCCCAAGATTTGGCCAATCCAGGATTTCCCATGATTACTGATGATATGACCAATCCACAATTTTCCATGATTTGGCCAATCCATGATTTCCCATGATTTGACCAATCTGTAATTTCCCATGATTTGTTCAATCCATGATTTGCCATTATTTTTTCAATCCCATGATTTCCCACGATTTGGGATTCAGTTGTATTTAACTGTATACATTTAACTTGTGTTAGTTTAAATTTAAGTGGCATTAAATATTGTTTAATTGCATTAACTTTACATTGTATGAATTTAAATGATTCAGATTGCATTCATTTGTCTTTACTTGTATTAGTTTTAAATGGTGTGATTTTAAACTTGTATTGTGTTAAACTGAATTTTATTGTATGAATTCGAGTTGCATTAGTTTAAATGGTATTGTCAAAAAATTAGTTACAATTAGTTAAAATTAGTTCAAATTATTGTCAAAAAATTAGTTCCATTAGTTTAAATGGAACAGTCAAAAATTCCCGGGAGAAACAAGAAAATTTCAGAGGAAACCAAATTTCCAGGAGAAAAAAACGAATTTCTAGGAGAAAAAAACCAAATTTGCAGGAGAAAAGCCCAAATTTCCACAAGAAAAAATCCAAATTCCCTCGGGAATGGCCCCGTGGATCCTCTGGTGTTTCGTCTCCATCCCTTGGATTTGTCGAAATCGGTCGAAATCGGCTTTTTCCGGGCGTTTCCAGGTGTTTTCCAGATGTTTTCCAGATGTTTTCCCTTCCCGATCACCCCGCTGACAGAGCCCGCCACACCGCCGTAAAGCGCGCCGCCGCCGCGTCGCAACCCCTCCCGCCACACCGCCGTAAAGCACAGCGGCGGCGCCATTCCCGGCATTCCCCGCGCCGCCCTCAGCCGCCGCCGCTCCGGTGAGTCCCGGGATTGGGAGGGGCGGGGGGATCGCAGCGGGACCGGGATGGGCCGGGAGAGCCCCGGGAGAGCCCCGGGAGAGCCCCGGGAGAGCCCCGGGAGGGGCCGGGATCGCCCTGAGCCGCCGTGCCGCCCGCAGGTCCCGGATCGCCCCGCGCCCGGCAGAGGAAATGGTGAGGGAATGGCTGCTCCCCCCCATCGGCGGGAATGGAACAGGCCGGGCCTGGGACACCCCCCCCACCTCCCAGACCTCCCAGTGCATCCCAGTGACCTCCCAGTGCATCCCAGTGACCTCCCAGTTACCTCCCAGTGCATCCCAGTGACCTCCCAGTGCATCCCAGTGACCTCCCAGTGCATCCCAGTGACCTCCCAGTTACCTCCCAGTGCATCCCAGTGACCTCCCAGTGCTCCCAGTGCATCCCAGTGACCTCCCAGTGCATCCCAGTGACCTCCCAGTGCATCCCAGTGCATCCCAGTTACCTCCCAGTGCATCCCAGTGACCTCCCAGTGCATCCCAGTGACCTCCCAGTACATCCCAGTGCATCCCAGTGCATCCCAGTGACCTCCCAGTGCATCCCAGTGACCTCCCAGTGCATCCCAGTGACCTCCCAGTGCATCCCAGTGACCTCCCAGTGCATCCCAGTGCATCCCAGTTACCTCCCAGTGCATCCCAGTGACCTCCCAGTGCATCCCAGTTACCTCCCAGTGCATCCCAGTGCATCCCAGTGACCTCCCAGTGCATCCCAGTGCTCCCAGTAAGCCCCTAGTGCCCTCTCAGTAACTTCCCAGTCCCTCCCAGTGCCTCCAAACCTCTTTCCAGTACATCCCAGTTGCTACCAGTACCCTCCCAGTCACTTCCCAGTATATTCCAGTGCCCTTCCAGTAACCTCCCAGTATATCCCAGTATCATCTGTCACCTCCCAGTAACTTCCCAGTCCCTCCTAGTGTATCCCAGCCCCCTCCCAGTACATCCCAGTCCACTCCCAGTAGCTCCCAGTGCCCACCAGTAACTGCCCAGTCCCTCCCAGTCCATCCCAGTAACCTCTGAGTCCTTCCCAATATCCCCCAGTGCTGACCAGTAACTTCCCAGGACATCCCAGTTCCTTCCCAGTACCCCCAATGCTCACAAACCAATTCCCAGTCCTTCCCAGTCAATCCCAATGCCTCCCAGTAACTGCCCAGTCCCTCCCAGTCCATCCCAGTAACCTCCCAGTCCTTCCCAGTGTCCTCCAGTGCACACCAGTAACTTCCCAGTCCCTCCTAGTTTATCCCAATCCCCTCCCTGTCCCCACAAACCATTTCCCAGTACATCCCAGTTGCCACCAGCCCCTCCCAGTGACCCCCAGTGGCTCCCAGTCCCTCCCAGTAACTTCCCAGTCCCTCCCAGTGCCCTCAAACCCCTTCCCAGTCACATCCCAGTTGCCACCAGTGCCCTCCCAGTCACATCCCAGTGCTCCCAGTAACCTCCCAGTCTGCTCCCAGTGCCCAGCGGTAACTGCCCAGTGACTTCCCAGTCCCTCCAAGTTCCCTCCCAGTCCATCCCACTACATCCCAGTTCATCCCAATGCCTCCCAGTACCCACCAGTACTTTCCAGTTCCTTTCCAGTCCATCCCAGTTCCCTTCCAGTCCATCCCAGTCCCTCCCAGTTCCTTCCCAGTCCCTCTCAATCTCCTCCCAGTACATCCCAGTTCATTCCAATGCCTCCCAGTGCCCACCAGTAACTGCCCAGTAACTTCCCAGTCACTCCTAGTTTATCCCAATCCCCTCCCAGTCACATCCCAGTTCCCTCCCAGTACATCCCAGTCCACTCACAGTAGCTCCCAGTGCCGACCAGTAACTGCCCAGTAACTTCCAGTTCTTTCCCAGTCTCTCCCAGTTTATCCCAGTTTGTCCCAATCCCCTCCCAGTCCCTCACAGTCTCTTCCAGTTTATCCCAGTCTTTCTCAGTGCCCACCAGTAACTGCCCAGTAACTTCCCAGTGCTCCCAGTTTATCCTAACCCCCTCCCAGTGGTTCCCAGTTCCCTCCCAGTTCCTCCCAGTCCCCACAAATCCCTTCCCAGTTCACCCCAGTGCTCCCAGTCCATCCCAGTTCCCTCCCAGTGGTTCCCAGTGACCCCCCAGTGCCCACCAGTAACTTCCCAGTCCATCCCAGTCCCTCCCAGTGCCCTCAAACCCCTTCCCAGTCCATCCCAGTTGCCACCAGTGCCTTCCCAGTAACCTCCCAGTATATCCCAGTGTCATCCCAGTCCCCTCCCAGTCCCTTCCAGTGCCCACAAACCATTTCCCAGTACATCCCAGTTGCCACTAGTCCCTCCCAGTGTATCCAAGTAACATCCCAGTGCTCCCAGTATCCCCCAGCACCCTCCCAGTGGCTCCCAGTGCCCACCAGTAACTGCCCAGGAACTTCCCAGTCCATCCCAGTTTATCCCAATCCCATCCCAGTTCTCCCCCAGTGCCAACCAGTAATTTCCCAGTCCCTCCCAGCGCCAGCCAGTAACTGCCTAGTAATTTCCCAGTCCCTCCCAGTACATCCCAGTCCATTCCCAGTATCCTCCCAGTGCCAACCAGTAACTTCCCAGTCCATCCCAGTTCCTTCCCAGTACCCCCAGTATCCACAAACCAATTTCCAGTCTCTCCCAGTTCCATGCCAGTGTCCTCCCAGTCCATGCCAGGGTCCTCCCAGTCCATCCCAGTAACCTCCCAGTCCTTCCTAGTATCCTCCCAGTCCAACCAGTAATCTCCCAGTCCTTCCCAGTCTGTCCCAGTTCCCTCCCAGTTTATCCCAATCCTGTCCCAGTTCCCTCCCAGTTTATCCCAATCCCCTCCCAGTCCCTCCCAGTTTATCCCAATCCCCTCCCAGTGCTCCCAGTCCATCCCAGTTCCTCTCCCAGCACAGCCAGCTCAAGCTCAGCCCCCCTGATGCTGCGTGGTGCTGACAGCGCGAGGAGAAACTGAGGCACTACTGGGAGGCCATGGGCACCTTACTGGGGGTACTGGGATATACTGGGACATACTGGGAGGGACTAGGAATGGACTGGGAGGGACTGGGACAAACTGGGAGGGACTGAGGCAAACTGGGAAGGACTGGGAGGGAGTTAATGGGGTTTAAAGGGAGGGAAAAGAAAAATGGGGATTAGGGGTTACTGGTTTATACTGAGAGGGAACTGGTTTGGTACTGGGAGGGACTGGGAGTTTCTGGTTTGAACTGGGAGGGTCACTGGGCCATACTGGGAGGTCAGTGGGAGTTCCTGGGATGGACTGGGAAGTCCCTGGGAGGCTTACTGGTTTATACTGGGAGGGAACTGGGATTTGCTGTGGCTATAGTGGTTCATACTGGTTTATACTGGTTTGAACTGGTCTACACTGGTTTCTACTGGTTTAAACTGGGATTTCCCTGCACAGCAGTGGGTGCCACCCACCCAGGTGCTTTTCCTGATTTAAACTGGGATTTACTGGTTTATACTGGGTAGACCTGATGCCCTAAATTCCCCATTCACAGTAACTTCCCAGTCCCTCCCAGTAACTTCCCAGTCCCTCCCAGTGCCCTCAAACCCCTTCCCAGTACATCCCAGTTGCGACCAGTGCCCTCCCAGTCACATCCCAGTGCTCCCAGTAACCTCCCAGTCTGCTCCCAGTGCCCACCAGTAACTGCCCAGTAACGTTCCAGTTCCCCTCCAGTCCATTCCAGTCCCTCCCAGTTCCTTCCAGTCCCTCTCAATCTCCTCCCAGTACATCCCAGTTCATCCCAATGCCTCCCAGTGCCAACCAGTAACTGCCCAGTAACTTCCCAGTCACTCCTAGTTTATCCCAATCCCCTCCCAGTCACATCCCAGTTCCCTCCCAGTACATCCCAGTTCCCTCCCAGTACATCCCAGTCCACTCACAGTAGCTCCCAGTGCTGACCAGTAACTGCCCAGTAAGTTCCCGGTTCTTTCCTAGTCTCTCCCAGTTTATCCCAGTTTGTCCCAATCCCCTTCCAGTCCCTCACAGTCTCTCCCAGTTTATTCCATTCCTTCTCAGTGCCCACCAGTAACTGCCCAGTAACTTCCCAGTGCTCCCAGTTTATCCCAACCCCCTCCCAGTTTATCCCAGTTCCCTGCCAGTGCATCCAAGTTCCTCCCAGTCCCCACAAATCCCTTCCCAGTTCACCTCAGTGCTCCCAGTCCATCCCAGTCCCTCCCAGTGCCCTCAAACCCCTTCCCAGTCCATCCCAGTTGCCACCAGTGCCTTCCCAGTAACGTCCCAGTATATCCCAGTGTCATCCCAGTCCCCTCCCAGTCCCTTCCAATGCCCACAAACCATTTCCCAGTACATCCCAGTTGCCACCAGTCCATCCCAGTGTCTCCAAGTAACATCCCACTGCTCCCAGTATCCCCCAGCGCCCTCCCAGTTCCTCCCAGTGCCCACCAGTAACTGCCCAGGAACTTCCCAGTCCATCCCAGTTTATCCCAATGCCATCCCAGTTCTCCCCCAGTGCCCACCAGTAATTTCCCAATCCCTCCCAGTGCCAGCCAGTAACTGCCTAGTAATTTCCCAGTCCCTCCCAGTACATCCCAGTCCATTCCCACTATCCTCCCAGTGCCAACCAGTAACTTCCCAGTCCATCCCAGTTCCTTCCCAGTACCCCCAGTATCCACAAACCAATTTCCAGTCTCTCCCAGTTCCATGCCAGTGTCCTCCCAGTCCATGCCAGGGTCCTCCCAGTCCATCCCAGTAACCTCCCAGTCCTTCCTAGTATCCTCCCAGTCCAACCAGTAATCTCCCAGTCCTTCCCAGTCTGTCCCAGTTCCCTCCCAGTTTATCCCAATCCCCTCCCTGTCACTCCCAGGGCCCACCAGTAACTGCCCAGTAACGTTCCAGTTCCCTTCCAGTCCATCCCAGTCCCTCCCAGTTCCTTCCCAGTCCCTCTCAATCTCTTCCCAGTACATCCCAGTTCATCCCAATGCCTCCCAGTGCCAACCAGTAACTGCCCAGTAACTTCCCAGTGCTCCCACTTTATCCCAATCCCCTCCCATCACATCCCAGTTCCCTCCCAGTACATCCCAGTCCACTCACAGTGCTCCCAGTGCCGACTAGTAACTGCCCAGTAACTTCCAGTTCTTTCCCAGTCTCTCCCAGTTTATCCCAGTTTGTCCCAATCCCCTCCCAGTCCCTCACAGTCTCTTCCAGTTTATCCCAGTCCTTCTCAGTGCCCACCAGTAACTGCCCAGTAACTTCCCAGTGCTCTTAGATTATCCCAACCCCCTCCCAGTTTATCCCAGTTCCCTCCCAGTGCATCCCAGTTCCTCCCAGTCCCCACAAATCCCTCCCCAGTTCACCCCAGTGCTCCCAGTCCATCCCATTTCCCTCCCAGTGGTTCCCAGTGAACCCCCAGTGCCCACCAGTAACTTCCCAGTCCATCCCAGTCCCTCCCAGTGCCCTCAAACCCCTTCCCAGTCCATCCCAGTTGCCACCAGTGCCTTCCCAGCAACCTCCCAGTATATCCCGGTGTCATCCCACTCCCTTCCAATGCCCACAAACCATTTCCCCCAGCACCCTCCCAGTTTGTCCCAGTTCCTCCCAGTGCCCACCAGTAACTGCCCAGGAACTTCCCAGTCCATCCCAGTTTATCCCAATCCCATCCCAGTTCTCCCCCAGTGCCCACCAGTAACTTCCCAGTCCCTCCCAGCGCCAGCCAGTAACTGCCTAGTAATTTCCCAGTCCCTCCCAGTACATCCCAGTCCATTCCCAGTATCGTCCCAATGCCAATGAATAACTTCCCAGTACATCCCAGTTCCTTCCCAGTATCCACAAACCAATTCCCAGTCCCTCCCAGTCCATCCCAGTAACCTCCCAGTTCACTCCCATTGCTCCCAGTGCACACCAGTAACTGCCCAGTAAGATCCCAGTTCCATCCCAGTCTCTCCCAGTCCATCCCAGTGTCCTCCCAGTCCCTCCCAGTGCTCCCAGTCCATCCCAGTTCCTCTCCCAGCACAGCCAGCTCAAGCTCCGCCCCCCTGATGCTGCGTCATGCTGACAGCGGGAGGAGAAACTGAGGCACTACTGGGAGGCCATGGGCACCTTACTGGGGGTACTGGGATATACTGGGACATACTGGGATGGACTGGGACAAACTGGGAGAGACTGGGAGGGAGTTAATGGGGTTTAAAGGGAGGGAAAAGGGGAGAAATGGGATTTTGGGGTTACTGGTTTATACTGAGAGGGAACTGGTTTGGTACTGGGAGGGACTGGGAGTTACTGGATTGAACTGGGAGGGTCACTGGGCCATACTGGGAGGTCAATGGGAATTACTGGGATGGACTGGGAAGTCCCTGGGAGGCTTACTGGTTTATACGGGGAGGGAACTGGGATTTACTGGGGCTATACTGATTCATACTGGTTTATACAGGTTTGAACTGTTCTATACTGATTTCTACTGGTTTAAACTGGGATGTCACTGCACAGCAGGGGGTGCCACCCACCCAGGTGCTTTTCCTGATTTAAACTGGGATTTACTGGTTTATACTGGTTTATAGTCGGTAGACCTGATGCCCTAAACTCCCCATTCACTTTAACGGGTAGACCTGGTGTTGTGATCCAAATATTAAGGTTCTTTGGAAATAGCTCTGCCTGAATTAAGGTGCAAACGAGACCATATGCTAGTCAATAGTATGAGTTTTATTTAAACATAAATAAGAGAGAGAGAGTGAAGAAGAGAGAAAAGGAGAAGTAGGAAGAGAGGTGGGGGGACAGAAAGAGGGTGACAGAGACAGAATAAAGAAAATATCACCATCCATGGATCCCAACACTGTTGCATTGATCCTCTCCAGCTGCTCTTCTCGGTGGTGATGGTCCCCCGAAAGCACAGAATGCCATGGGTTAATATGGACTCAGGCCAGGTGGCAATGTCCAGGCATGTCCCCCCGGGGCAGGGGGCAGTCTCTAGCAGCAGACTCTGCTTGCATCACGTGCACTCCTGTGGTGCAAGGCCTAGCATTTGGGGGTCTTTGATGGATTGTGACTCCCCCTCAGCTGCCTCTCATGTGAAAGTCCCGTGGATGTGGCTTGTGGGGTTGGGGGTTCCACAGCTGGACAGTTTGTGTAAGGGAGGATGTGTGTTTATTGCCTCTGACCAGAGGTTACACCATGCACCCCCAACCTCCTCCACCTCGGCTGGAGGTGAGCTGTGCTCACAGAAACCTGGCTTCTGTGAGCTGTGCTCTGCCCTCACTCCAAACTCAGCCAGGGATGATTCTCAGAGCAGCTGGTGGCTTTGGCCTTTGTGGATGCATTCCTTTCCCTCAGCCTGAGATGACTGAACAATAGGTTTCCCTTTATCTAATCTCAGCAGTTTGCCTTTCAGTCCAAAGTCCCAGTCAGGTATCTTCAGGTAGGCTTCTTTGATTGTAGCTTCTTTATACAGTTTTTGTTCTAATGATCAAAACTTTATATCAATATTTGAGGCCTGAACTATTTCAGTCTCTGACAAATGGGGACCCCCAGAGGGGGGACCACCAAGAGCCCTGGCAGCCTGGAGAGAGAGATGGGAGAGAGGATCCTTGGGACCCCCAAAACCCCAGGCTTCCCTAAGCAGGACTGCAGAGAGAGGAGACCCCTAGAGTGGGGAACTTGGCGAGGGGGAACACCTGGGATTCCTGGGACCCCCGGCAGTCTGGGGAGAGTGGGGATGCTGGAGAGGGGAACCCACAGTACACACAGGACTCCCAGCAACCCAGATGGGGGAAACCAAGAAGCCCAAAGTGGACAGACCAGAGACAGGGAACTGCTAGGAGTGTTTTTGGTGCTGAATCTTTGTGATCTGGAGGGTTTTGTGGACTTCAGATGCCCAATGACTTCTAGAGATGCAATCGGAAAGGGTGACCTTCAAACTCAATGTAGTCACCCTTTGTTTTCCCTCAAACCAGGATTTCCCATTCTCAGACCTTGGCTGGATGGAGGAGAAGGCTGTGAGGAAGAGGAAGATGCCCCAGGACAGCCAGGCAGGTGAGGAGGAAGTCACTGCCCCTTTCCCCCTCTCTTCTCCTCCATCTCCCAGCCCAGAATTGCCTCTGGCTGCAGAACAACCCTGCTGCTAACTCTGTTCTGCTGGGGATGGATTGGGAGAATCTCCTTCCCCTTCCCTCTGGAACAGAGGAAAATCCCAAATCCTCTCCTTGTGTTTCCTCCCCCAGGCAATGACCTGGGAATGGAGACCATGGAGGACAAATCCTCCCTGAAGAACCTCATGGAAGAGGCCATTTTGAGCAACTCCATGGTGCAGGAATCCAATGGGGAGGAAAAGCCCCGGAGATCTCACATGAGGAGAGGCTCCAAACCGAGCCCAGGGTGCTGTGAGGAGCAAAGACCCACCCTGTGCCAGGAAATTGGCCAGCAATCGAGCCAGAACTATGAGCAGGTGGCCCATGAGCAGCTTCACACCAGGGAGAAGCCCTACAAGTGCTTGGAATGTGAAAAGAGCTTCAGGACAAGCTCTCTCCTTATCCGCCACCAGATGATCCACACTGGGGAACGGCCCTACAAGTGTGGGGAATGTGGGATGAGTTTCACCAGGAGATCCCGTCTGATCATCCACCGGAGGATCCACACTGGGGAACGGCCATATGAGTGTGGGGAATGTGGGAAGAGCTTCAACCAGATCTCCCACCTGATCCGCCACCAGATGATCCACACTGGGGAGAGGCCCTATGAGTGTGGGGAATGTGGGAAGAGCTTCATCACGAGCTCCTGCCTGATCATCCACCAGAGGATCCACACTGGGGAGAGGCCCTATGAGTGTGGGGAATGTGGGAAGAGCTTCAGAGACAACTCCACCCTGATTGTCCACCAGAAGATCCATACTGGGGAGAGGCCCTACAAGTGTCCCGAGTGTGGGAAGAGGTTTCAGACCAGCTCCAGCCTCCTCCTCCATGAGCGGATTCACACTGAGGAGAGGCCCTTCCGCTGCCCTGACTGCGGGAAAGGCTTCAGGCAAAACTCCCACCTCGTCACCCACCGGCGCATCCACACTGGGGAGAGACCCTATGAGTGTTCCGAGTGTGGGAAGAGGTTTCAGAGCAGCTCAGCTCTCCTCCTGCACCAGCTCATTCACACAGAGGAGAGGCCTTTCCGCTGCCCTGACTGCAGGGAGGGCTTCAAGCACAACTCCACCCTCATCACCCACCGGCGCATCCACACCGGGGAGAGACCCTATGAGTGTGGGGAATGTGGGAAGAGCTTCAGCCAGAGCTCTCACCTGATCATCCACCAGAGGATCCACACTGGGGAGAGGCCCTATGAGTGTCCCGAGTGTGGGAAGAGCTTCACCCAGAGCTCTGGCTTGACCCAACACCAACGGAGCCACCAACGGAGCCACCAGTAAGAGAAGCCCTGCACAAGCCCCAGCTGCAGGAAGAGCTTTGTCTTCTGCTCCAGTCAAATGGTGACCCCGACGTGATACAGAGACACAGATAGCAGGACTTAGGACCCTGCTCCGAGAAGCGACGACCACGGACACTGGCAGCAGAGTTTACAGCCCTGCTCCAGACAGCGGTGAGAACGGAGAGGTACTGGAGCAGCACCAGTGAGCCAAGGTCATCACCCCTGCTAGGGGGGGTGATCCGAGGGCTCGGGCCAAACAAGACCCGCTTCCGTAAGGGCTATAACCTCAGAAAAGCTGCATTTGGCGACCGCAGAAGATAGAGAGACGACGGCGGCGACCAAGGTACTTTAAACCCAGCTGGACCAAAATGGAAACGGAGGTAGCCCAAGATTTATTATTATGCTTTCTACGAAAGCGGGGAGTAAGCAAATATGCTTTAAGGCAATTAGCCGCTTTAATTGCAACAGGGGAAGCCAGAGGATTTTTTGTTAATCCTGATACGATCTTTGATGAAAGACAGTGGCAGAAGTTTGGTAACTGTTTGTTTAACGAAGTGATAGATGGTGATAAAACCGCAATAAAACTTAGCAAACCGTGAAGTGGTGACCTGCTTACAGCATAATGCAGCAGAGAGAAAAGTTGCAGACGTAACAACAGAAAAGGTAGCAGCCACAGAGAGCAGAGAAAAACCTGAGAGTTGCCGTGCTGCTTTTAACATGCAGAACACTTTGGCAGCTGCACAGCTGGGGGAGCCCCCGCCGCTAGGGGAGGGGGGAATCATAGCTCTCCCTCGCTGCCACCACTGGGAGAAAGGCAGCGCTCCGCGTTGCCAGCAGAAAACAACAGTCTGATACCGGAATGGAGTTGTTTCTCCTCGTAGTCATGAAGAACTTTCAGGAGTTCTTCCCTTTTGCTCTCTAGCTGCAGATACAGATCTTTGAACACGCTCTCCAGCTGTTCTCCCCAAGACCTCTAATTATTCACTTTGTCGGGTGAAACACCCATTGCCACGTGTTGACCAGCAGCACAGCCTTGCTATGGCTGATCTGGTGCAGCTTCATGACTTTTCAGCCTTTCTAGAGTTCCAGGGAAACGTCTCTGAGCTTGGCTCCTTCCGTAAGCACTTGTCCTGGCATACCTTCACCACCTGCTGCAGCTCAGCAACCAAAACTCCCTGAAAATGTCCAGGCACATGGAGCAGATCGGCTGTTCCTTCAGCCCGGCTGCACTGACACCGAGACCAAAAAACTTAATTCCAGCCTTTTACTGATAAAGAAGCATTGTAACAATATATTATCCTGATAAAAAATAACACTTTGATTGCTAAAGCCATGAACAAAAGCTGAATTTTGCTAAAGTGGGGCTTAAGATAGTGTTTGTGTGTATGTGTGAATACTGCAGGCCTGCTGAAAGTGTTGTTTACTTTTTGAGTGTTTTAATGTGTAGATGAAACCTGTAACTGCTGAGAGTGTGGTTTTGATTTCTTAAGAGTTTTGATGTGTGAATGAAACCTGTGAGTAAAGTTCTACTGAATAGTTTAAGCTACCTGTTAAGTGCCTTTGGTGAAGTATAGATTCTGTTAAAGTTAAGTAATATTGAATTTAAATTCTATTAAGTTTTAAATTCTATTAAGGTTGAATTCTATTAAGTAATATTAAGTGATGTTAATGTTAAATTCTGTTAAGTTTTAAATTCTGTTAGAGTTAAGTTTTGTTAAAGTGATATTAATTTTAAATTCCATTATAGTTAAGTCCTATTAGTTTTAAATCCAATTTGTTAAAATTAAGCTTTATTCATTTTCAGTAATATTAATTTTAAGTTTTAAATTTGTTAGTTTATATTATTATTCACAAAAGCCTTTGCAGTTTTATCTTCCTTAGTTAAAGTCAAATGATAATGTCCACTGTTTTCAAGTATTTCACCTCACCTTATATAGTTATCTGCAAAAATAGTAACATGTTAAGACACTCTCCTTATTGATATTAATCAAAGCTTGTTTATAAGATGTTCTAAGAAAACCCTCCTACTTAGGGCCTAGGCTCTGGCCAAGCCTCAGTCCTAACTAGCTGGGAAATATGCCATGAGTCCCAAGTGTTCTGCACCAAAATGTGATCAAGTAATTTTAACTTACCAAATTGAGTTTATAAAAGCTAAACCTTCTTCCAGGTAAACTTGGAGTCCTTACCCAGGAAAAGTTCTCCAAGCTTTAACTGTGAAGTGAATGTTTCCAGCAATAGCAGTTCCTGAACCATGGCAACATAACTAAATAACTAGTGATATTTCCTTAAGTAAATTTATAATAATTGTAGTAATAAAAAGTATTTATAACAAAGCAAATTAATCTGACAACAGACAATGTCTGTTCTCACAAACGAAATGGGTGAATTTGTTGGAAAACACAGTTTTCCAGCAAAAATTGTGTTAGCTGAGTAGGCCTGAACAAAACCTCAGCATAGGCAGGCCTCAGTAAAAATCCTAGTAAAGTGTCATGAGAAGCTAAAACTTGGGAACACAGCTGTGTGTTTCTAGGCTGTAAGAAAAATGTTATGAGATAAGATAGGGAGTCAGAAGTGTTATGAGAAAAGAATAAGGGAGTCATCAGGAAAAACCCTGATTATGTGAGAACAGACTGCAGATACGTGTGTAACTATAATTAGAAACATCTGTAACAGTATATAAGTTTCTCATTTGGTGAAATAAAATGGAGCTTGCTCTCTGACCCACATTGGGCCGTGTCGCTTGCTCTCTCTTGCCACTCGTCACAAAATTACGCAATTCCACAGCCCCTCAGGGTGGGATGACATTGGAAGGGGATTGGGGAAAGTGGGATGCAGTTCCAGAGGGGTGAGATGGGCATTGGGTGGGGCAGGATGGGTGGGATGGGAATTGGAGGGGTGGAAGGGTGGAAATAGGGCTTGGGAAGGGGGTCTTGATGTCCAGGAGGGGTGAGATGTGTTGGGGTGGGGATTGGGAGTATGGGGCAGGGTCTGGAATGAGACAGCCAAAGGTTGGGGATGATGAAGGGAGGGGAAACCTGTTCCTGAGTGGGTAAGCCAAGGCAGGAGCAGCTGGGAAGGGCTGGCAATGCTGCTGCTGCTCCTGCTGGGAGCCCCGGCTGGGCCAGGCTGGCGCCCACTGCGCTGCGGCTCCTGCTGCTGCCAGAGCCGGGCGGGACTCGGGGACAGGGAATGGACACGGGGGGACAGCAAAGGCCGTGGGGCTGCAGTGATGTTGGCGCTCAGGACAGTGCCAGCACAGAGCTTTGGACATGAGGGGTCATGAGAGGCCATGCAAAGCCTCAGCCCTGGCAGGAGGGAGTCCTGCCATGTCCCCAGGGCAGGGCAGCTGGGAGGTGCCACAAGTGCAGATGTGGTGCAGAGCAGGCTCAGAGCACCTCTGGGAGGGGATGAGACCCTTCCCCAACTCCAAACCACACCAAAACCACCATAAACAGGACTTTGCATCTTTAGAAGCCACTGCCAACTTGGAAGTGACCATATAGCTCAATCCCACTGTGAGAAGGAAGGGAATCTTCCCAGTGAGCTGCCATCCAGCCACTATTACCAATGGGTGGGATTTAGAAGTATAACACTAACAAAGAATACAAACAAATAATAGTAACAATAACACGAAATGAAGTCCCAAATGCCAACACACTGCACCACACCAAAAGGATGAACCTCCTTTTTCTTTATTGCCTCAAGGCTCATGAGAAATAATCATGTTATATAATACCCCAAAACCCACTCAGGAACAAGTTCCCCTCCCTTCATCATCCCCAGCCTTTGGCTGTCTCATTCCAGACCCTGCCCCACACTCCCAGTCCCCACCCCAACCCATACCACCCCTCATGGACATCAAGACCCCCTTCCCAAGCCCCATTTCCACCCTTCCACCCCTCCAATTCCCATCCCACCCATCCTGCCCCACCCAATGCCCATCTCACCCCTCTGGAACTGCATCCCACTTTGCCCAATCCCCTTCCAATGTCATCCCACCCTGAGGTGCTGTGGAATTGAGTTATTTTGGGCAGGGATTGAGCCATTTTGGGGTAAGATTGAGTACTTTCCAGAGGAATCGAGAGGTTTTGAGGTACTGGATGCACCCTCTTGGCTTTTCAAAAACAAAATGGTGGAAGAAACTGTACCAAATACCCCAGAAGCAACAAATCATGCAGAATAGCTCCCGAACACCAAACACCCCTCCCAAAGAGCAGTAAAACCATGAGGCTTTAGGTAATAAGGCTGGAGAAGAAGAAAAAGCTCTTCCTGCAGTCGGGACTTGTGCAGAGCTTCTCTTACTGGTGGCTCCGTTGGTGTTTGGTCAAGTGAGAGCTCTGGGTGAAGCTCTTCCCACACTCGGGACACTCATAGGGCCTCTCCCCTGTGTGGATCCTCTGGTGGATGATCAGGCTGGAGCTCTCGCTGAAGCTCTTCCCACATTCTCCACACTCATAGGGTCTCTCCCCAGTGTGGATGCGCCGGTGTCTGATGAGGGTGGAGTTGTGCTTGAAGCCTTTCCTGCAGTCAGGGCAGCGGAAGGGCCTCTCCTGCGTGTGAATCCGCTCATGGAGGAGGAGATTGGAGCTGGTCTGAAACCTCTTCCCACACTTGGAACACTCATAGGGTCTTTCCCCAGTGTGGATCATCTGGTGGCGGATCAGGTGGCATCTCCTGGTGAAACTCATCTCACATTCCCCACACTCATATGGCCGTTCCCCAGTGTGGATCATCTGGTGGCAGATCAGGAGAGAGCTTGTCCTGAAGCTCTTCCCACATTCCAAGCACTTGTAGGGCTTCTCCCCAGTGGGAAGCTGCTCATGGGCCACCTGCTCATAGCTCTGGCTCGATTGCTGGCCAATTTCCTGGCACAGAGTGGGTCTTTTCTCCTCACAGCACCCTGGGCTTGGTTTGGAGCCTCTCCTCATTTGGGATCTCCAGGGATTTTCCTCCCCATTGGATTCCTGCACCATGGAGTTGCTCAAAATGGCCTCATCCATGAGGTTCTTCAGGGAGGATTTGTCCTCCTTACTCTCTGTCATCAGCTCGTTGCCTGGGGGAGGAAGGACAAGGAGAGGATTTGGGATTTGCCTCCGTGCCAGAGGGAAGGGGAAGGAGATCCCCCCAAATCGTTTCTCGGCAAGACAGCGTCAGCAGCAGGGTTGTCCTGCAGCCAGGGGCAATGCTGGGCTGGGAGATGGAGGAGAAGAGAGGGGGAAAGGGGAAGTGACTTCCTCCTCACCTGACTGGCTGTCCCAGGGCATCTTCCTCTTCCTCACAGCTTCCTTCTCCATCCAGCCAAGTTTGGGAATGGGAAATCCTGGTTTGGGGGGAAAAACAAGGTGTGAGTCCATTGGGTTTGAAGGTTATTCCTGCCCCAGTCCATCTCTAGAAATCACTGGCTGTATAGTCACTGTAAAAAACCTCTGAAACGCTGTGCTGTTTTAAACTGGCAAGAGAAATGGATTCCCCCAAACTGCCCCAAGAGAGATTAAGATGGGAGTCACAATCCACCAAAGAGATTACAAGAAATACAATGACACAGCTTTAACTCACAAAGGCAGAGTATAACCAGGCACCCTCGGAGAAGAACAGCATAGTGTTCCTTAGTTCCTGTGCTGAGCGCCACATGGCCCCATTGTATGCCAAGAGAAAGCAAAAGGCAACCAAACCTGTTGGTCTGAGTGGTGGTCACAGTCCTTCTGAAGTGGTAGTTTCAGTCTTGTCTAAAGCAGTGGCTGCAGTCCTGTGGAAGTTCTGCTCTTCCTTCTCTGGGTCTCTTGAGTTCTGTCCCACATCCCCAAACCCAGATTTTATATGCTCAGGTTCAGGTGGGAATGCTCAGTACCTCCCCCAGGGCAGGGAGTTTGACAATGGAAAGATGTCATCCTGTGAGTCATGGGATATTTGGGGAGTCTTTGATGGTCTCAGTCGTTTCAGCTGCCCATTGTGCTGGTGCCATTGAGTCCATGATGGCCCATTAGCAGAAATGACCCCTCAGGCTGGGTGGGACTGTGCTGGTGCTTCCCTGGAGGGAGTCATCTCAGCTGAGTCATTGGTGTGAAGAAACAGAAACACTGCCTTGCCTCACAGGGTTTGCCTCTTCTTCCTTATCTCATTTAACACCCAGCTCGTAGCCTGAGGGATCAGGGGTGCACTGGGCAGCTCCTGCAAACGACCTCTCATCAGCAGCTCATCAGACGTGACCTAAGGGGAGTAGAATGACCAGTTTGGTCACACCCACAGAGTGCTAAACTGGTGCCCTGCTCCTATAACCAGGACAGACTGGCAGTGAAATGTAATTGCAAGATGTTGTTCCACTTGGCTTTCAGCAAAATAACCCATGGACAGAGTTCCTTCCAGCTGCAATCATTCCTTGATTTTCACAGGGATTTGCTTCCCTTTCCTTCTTCCTTCTGCTTCAAGCTGGGAATGTGCTGGAAAATGTCCCGCAAAGCAAATTTTGCTGTCTGGTCTTGGAACCCAAAAAGCAGCTGGACCTTGTCACCTGGCCCTGCACAGCTCCCTTGGGATGCACAGCAGAGCCAGGACTCTGGGAGCCTCGGGAATTGTCCCCTGGGATCCATGGCACACACTGCAATGGGTTCGAATTCCAGTTTGCAGCAAGGAAAAGATGTTCCAGCCCTTGAAGGCAACGCTCTTGTGGGGCAGAAAGGCAAGTGGAGATAGTGCAATGACACTTCACTGCCAGCCTGTCCTGGCAAAGACTCAGCAGTGATAACTCCCTCCAGGGGAGCACCAGCACAGAATTTGGATGAAGAATCCAAAATTGGAGGGATGGGATCAGAATTGTGCAGGACAGGGTGGATGGGCTGTGTTTTGAGAGTAACTGAATAATCCAGAATTATTGATTTCTGTTCCATTCATTTTCAGTCAGTTCCAATTCTGTTTTCAGAGTTCCACCTTCTCAGCTGATTGCTCTTTGTGTCCTCCTTTCTCTTCTGCCTCTCTTGGCCTGCTCTGTTTCTCTCACAGTGTCTCTCTTTAGCCAGGGCAGCTGCCAGCCAAAGACCCTATGCTGATTTTGTTCTCAGTCCATGAGCTAAAAAAACTGTGGATGAAGTGATGAAGGCTGGCAGGGAAATGTCATTGTAAGATTTTACTCCACTTGGCTTTTGGCTCCTCCTTCTGAGGAGCTTTGTCTTCAAGGGCAGAAACATCTTTTCCTTGCTGCAAACTGGAATTCCAGACCCTTGCAGTGTGTGCCATTGATCCCGGAGCAGAACTCCCGAGGCTCCCAGGGTGCTGGTCCTGCCGTGCCTCCAAAGGGAGCTGTGCAGAGCCAGGTGACAAGGTCCAACAGCTGTGTTGGTTCTGCAGTGTCACAATGGTCCATTGGTTCCATGAGTTTCCATCCTGTCAGAAATGGACTCCTTGGTTCCCCAGTGTCACAATGGCTGCTTGGGTCCATAAGGTTCCCCAGTGTCACAATGGTGTCCTTGGCTCCCTGAGGCCCAGCAGTTGTCAAAATGGAATAATGGTTCCAAGAGGTTCCGTAGTGTCACCATGGTCTCCTTGGATCCTCAGGATCACCATGGACATTTAAGACCACATTTTATCACCATGTGTCCTTGATCGAATCACCTGCCATACTGCCAAAAATGGTTCATTGGTTCCCATGATGCCCTCCTGTGTCCCAGTGGATATTTGGTTCTTCGAATTTCTTCAGTGTCACAATGGACTCGCTGTTTCCACGAGGCCCTGCAGTGTCACAGTACCCCACAGGGTCCATGAGCTCCTGTTTTGTCACCAATGGTCTCCTGAGTTCCAATGAGGCCCCACAGTGTCACAGTGTCCCCTTCATTCCATGAGGTTCTGTAGTGTCACAATGCACTCCTGGGTTCCATGAGGCCCCACTGTGTCACAATGACCCCTTGGTTCCATGAGTTCACAATGGCCCATTAGCAGAGATGACCCCTCAGGCTGGGTGGGACTGTGCTGGTGCTTCCTCAAAGGGAGTTATCACAGCTGAGTCATTGCTAGGATAGGCAGCAGTACAATTTCATTGCACTATCTTGCTCCACTTGGCTTTCAGTCCCACAAGAGCTTTGCCTTCAAGGGCAGGAACATCTTTTCCTTGCTGGAAACTGGAATCCCAGCCCATTGCAGTGTCTGCCATGGTGAAGCACTGATAGACTCCACAACTCAGAAAGTTATGAAGTAGGTATGCTTTTATTCCAGCTGGGGTGCATGGGCAGCAGCCCCTCCAAAGGCATGCACACCGTCAGCAGCTCTTCACTTGGTTTATATTAGGTTACATATGCATAAAGTTACACAATGCTCCTATACATACTCATTACCTGTCCCAGCTTCGTACTATAATGAGTTCAAAGTTCATTTAAATATGCTCGCGCAAGCGCAGTGTCACAAATTAATTGTGGGCAAGGGTCCCGAATATAAATGAGGGATAAAGTTAGTAGTCTTCCACAGGATGAACTCTTCACCTTGGTTCCTTGCACATGCCCCCTTGGTTCTTGGTCCAAGTCCAAACCTTAGAACTCACTTGAGCCAGTTCTGGGGTCTGAGAGCAGGATGTTCAGTCAAACTCAGTAAGTTTTATCAATTATTTGGCTTTCCTTTCTATATCCTCCCTTTTACTGGGTAGGCAAAAATCATTTAGCAAGTGATATATTGTTTTCAGCAAGCAGTTCTTAGTAAATCATTATCCAAACTCAGGCCTCCAAAGTCAGTTCCAGAAGATTATTATTCAGCTTCTAGCCCCCCTAAATTAGTAACTTCTACCCCTGTAAATCCATGGATCCCAGAGGACAATTCTCGAGGTTCCTAGAGTCCTGGCTCTGCTTTTCCTCCCAAGGGAGCTGTGCAGGACCAGGTGACCAGGTCCAGCAGCTGTTTGGGATCCCAAGAGCATGCAGCAAAGTTTGCTTTGCTGAACATTTTCCAGCACATTCCCAGCTTGAAGCAGAAGGAAGAAGGAACGGGAAGCGTGTCCCTGAGGGAATCAAGGAATGATTGCAGCTGGAAAGAACTCTGCCAATGGGTTATTTGGCTGAAAGTCAAGTGGAACAAAACCTTGCAATTACATTTCACTGCCAGTCTGTCCTGGTTATAGGAGCAGGGCACCAGTTTAGCACTCTGTGGGTGTAACCAAACTAGGCATTCTACTCCCCTTAGGTCACTTCTGATGAGCTGCTGATGAGAGGTCGTTTGCAGGAGCTGCCCAGTGCACCCCTGATCCCTCAGGCTACGAGCTGGGTGTTAAATGAGATAAGGAAGAAGAGGCAAACCCTGTGAGGCAAGGCAGTGTTTCTGTTTCTTCACACCAATGACTCAGCTGAGATGACTCCCTCCAGGGAAGCACCAGCACAGTCCCAGCTATGCTGGGGGGTCATCTCTGCTAATGGGCCATCGTGGACTCAATG
The DNA here is from genome assembly GCF_008360975.1 of Lichenostomus cassidix. NCBI lineage: Eukaryota > Metazoa > Chordata > Aves > Passeriformes > Meliphagidae > Lichenostomus > Lichenostomus cassidix. Next base: position 2,712,416 of record NW_028147635.1, on the reverse strand, counting down.
GCACCAGCACAATGGGCAGCTGAAATGACTGAGACCATCAAAGACTCCCCAAATATCCCATGACTCACAGGATGACATCATTCCATTGTGAAACTCCCTGCCCTGGGGGAGGTACTGAGCATTCCCACCTGAACCTGAGCATATATAATCTGGCTTTGGGGATGTGGGACACAACTTTCACTCAACAGATCCAGAGGAGGTGCAGAACTTCCACAAGACCACAATTTCAACAGGACTGTGACCACCACTTGGTAGGATCTCGACCATCGCTCTGACCTACAGGCAGCCAGGTTGTACTCAATCTTTGTGGGTTAAAACCTGTTTTCTCTGTATCATTGTATTTACTGTAATCTCTTCAGTGAATTGTTACTCTGACCTGTAATGTCTGTTGGGGCAAGTGAGTGGGGTTCATTTCTCCTGCCAGTTTACTTTTAAAGGGGCCACAGTGGTTTTGGTGTTTGGAGTATGAATTACTTCCAAGCTGTATAAAAAACATCCCTTGGGGGATGTCAGGGTGTCCCTGGGAGGTGTTTCTGGGTGTCCTGGTGGTGGCTGCCAGCAGAGCCCCAGTGGTGGGCAGGGGGATGCGAGGACCCCCCCTGCAGTGAGGGTTGGGTTTCCCAAATCAGGCACTGCCACCTCCAGCCCAGGGCCAGGGGGCTGTGGGACCCCCAGGGAGAACCAAAAGGGAGGAACCGTGGGATGTCCAGAGTGAGGAGGGTGGAGAGGGCAATACCAGGACCAGGGGACTGCTGGCAGTCTGGAGGAGAGGGAGTCTGGAGGTGGGGAACCCTGTGACCCCAAGGACTCCGAAGTGGGGAGCCCATAGAAGGGGGGAATGCCAGGACATCTCAAAAATTCAAAAGCCTGGAGTCAGGGAGAGAGGTGACTCCTTGGACACCCACACCCTGAAGCACTGAGGGGAGAAGCAACCCATGGAAACCCCAAAACTCCCTGGCATCCCTGAGTGAGGGGAGCCTGGAGGAGAGGGACCAGCATGACCCCAATGTGGGGAGACTGGAGAGGAAGAAATTCAGGGATTCCAAGGACCTACAAAAGCACAGAGAGGCTGAAGTCCATCTAGATGTGGGAAACCCAATACATGCAGAGCCCCCAGCAGCCAGGATGGGAGGGACCCCCAGAATTCCAAAGTGGAGAGACCAAAGAAGGGAACTCCTGGGATTGTTTTTGGGGTTTTTGGGTTTTGTTTTTTTTTTTCAAAATCGTATTGCTCTGGAGGTTTTTATGGACACCAGATGCCCTGTGACTTCTAGAAATGGACTCAAGCAGGGGAACCTTAAAACCCAATGTGCTCACACCTTGTTTTTCTCCTCCAAACCAGGATTTCCCATTCCCAAACCTTGGCTGCATGGAGGAGAAGGCAGTGAGGAAGTGGAAGATGCCCCAGGACAGCCAGGCAGGTGAGGAGGAAGTCACTGCCCCTTTCCCCCTCTCTTTTCCTCCATCTTCCAGCCCAACATCAGCCCTGGCTGCAGGACAACCCTGCTGCTGACTCTGTCCTGCCAAGGATGAACTGAGGCAAATCTCCTTCCCCTTTCCTTTTGGCATGTAGGCAAATCTAAAATCTTCTCCTTGTGTTTCCACCCCCAGGCAATGAGCTGGGAATGGAGATCATGGAGGACAAATCCTCCCTGGAGAACCTCATGGAAGAGGCTGATTTGAACAGCTCCATGGTGCAGGAGTCCAATGGGGAGGAAAAGCCCCGGAGATCTCACACGAGGAGAGGCTCCAAACCAAGCCCAGGGTGCTGTGAGGAGCAAAGACCCACCCTGTGCCAGGAAATTGGCCAGCAATCGAGCCAGAGCTATGAGCAGATGGCCCATGAGCAGCTTCACACCAGGGAGAAGCTCTACAAGTGCTTGGAATGTGGGAAGAGCTTCAGGACAAGCTCTCTCCTCATCCGCCACCAGATGATCCACACTGGGGAAAGACCCTATGAGTGTGGGGAATGTGGGAAGAGCTTCAACCAGAGCTCCCACCTGATCCGCCACCAGAGGATCCACACTGAGAAACGTCCCTACGAGTGTGGGGAATGTAGGATAAGTTTCACCAGGAGATGCCAACTTATCTGCCACCAGAGGATCCACACTGGGGAACGGCCCTACGAGTGTGGGGAATGTGGGAAGAGCTTCAGTCAGAGCTCCTACCTGATTGTCCACCGGAGGATCCACACTGGGGAGAGACCCTATGAGTGTGGGGAATGTGGGAAGAGCTTCAGCACGAGCTCCAGCCTGATTGTCCACCAGAGGATCCATACTGGGGAGAGGCCCTACAAGTGTCCTGAGTGTGGGAAGAGGTTTCAGACCAGCTCCAATCTCCTCCATGAGCGGATTCACACACAGGAGAGGCCCTTCCACTGCCCTGACTGTGGGAAAGGCTTCAAGCAAAACTGCCACCTCATCACCCACCGGCGCATCCACACCAGGTAGAGGCCCTATGAGTGTCCCAAGTGTGGAAAGAGCTTCACCCAGACCTCTCACTTGACCAGACACCAACAGGGGCAGCAGTAAGAGAAGCCCTGCACAAGCCCCAACTGCAGGAAGTGCTTTGTCTTCTGCTCCAGCCTTATTACCTAAAGCCTCATAGTTTTACTGCTCTTTGGGAGGGGTGTTTAGTGTTTGGGAACTATTCTGGATGATTTGGTGCTTCTGGGGTATTTGGTATAGTTTCTTTCTCCATTTTGTGTTGGAAAAGCCAAGAGGTCTCATCCATTACCTCAAAACCACTGAATTCCACTGGAAAGTACTCAATCTTACCCCAAAACAGTTCAATCCCTGCCCAAAATGACTCAATTCCACAGCCCCTCAGGGTGGGATGGCATTGGAAGGGGATTGGGCAAAGTGGGATGCAGTTTTGGTGGGGTGAGATGGGCATTGCGTGGGGCAGGATGGGTGGGATGGGAATTGGAGGGGTGGAAGGGTGGAAATAGGGCTTGGGAAGAGGGTCTTGATGGGAATTGGAGGGGTGTGATGGGTTGGGGTGGGGATTTGGAGTGTGGGGCAGGGTCTAGAATGAGACATCCAAATGTTGGGGATGATGAAGGGAGGGGAAACCTGTTCCTGAGTGTGTTTTTGGATATTATATAACGGGATTATTTCTTATGAGCCTTGAGGGAATAATGAAAAAGGAGGTTTATCCTTTTGGTGTGGTGCTGTGTGTTGGCATTTGGGGTTCATTTCTTGTTATTGTTACTATTATTTGTATTATTTATTAGTTATACTTCTAAATGCCACCCATTGTTAATAGCGGCTGGATGGCAGCTCACTGGGAAGATTCCCTTCCTTCTCACAGTGGGATTGAGCTGTATGGTCACTTCCAATTTGCCAGTTGCTTCTAAAGATGCAAAGTCCTGTTTATGGTGGTTTTGGTGTGGTTTGGAGTTGGGGAAGGGTCTCATCCCCTCCCAGAGGTGCTCTGAGCCTGCTCTGCACCACATCTGCACTTGTGGCACCTCACGGCTGCCCTGCCCTGGGGACATGGCAGGACTCCCTCCTGCCAGGGCTGAGGCTTTGCATGGCCTCTCATGACCCCTCATGTCCAAAGCTCTGTGCTGGCACTGTCCTGAGCGCCAACATCACTGCAGCCCCACGGCCTTTGCTGTCCCCCCGTGTCCATTCCCTGTCCCCGAGTCCCGCCCGGCTCTGGCAGCAGCAGGAGCCGCAGCGCAGTGGGTGCCAGCCTGGCCCAGCCGGGGCTCCCAGCAGGAGCAGCAGCAGCATTGGCAGCCCTTCCCAGCTGCTCCTGCCTTGGCTTCCCCAGGGGTTTTTCCAGGGCAATTCTGGAGTACAGCAACAATCACCCACAAACTGGTCACTGGGGTTAGGCCTTGGCCTTTCTGCTTCCTCCAAGCAACCCAGGCTTCTCTCAGCATTCCAGTTCCCTGCTCAGAGCCTTTGGCTCCCTGCAATCCTGGCCCCAAGGATCTGCTCTCACGAGTCCCTGGGGAGCCTTTGGCAGTCTCTGCACTCAGTGGGGCCCAATGATGCTCCAAGGGACTTGGAGTTTTTCTTCTGACTCCTTGAGCAGCTTCTTCAACCTTCTCTCAGTCCCTGAGGGTCACAGACTTGGCCTCAAATCCACTCTGGGGTTCATTAAAATAAAGAAAGCCCTCAGGAGTTCTTTGTGTTCTTTCCATTGTCTTCAAGTGTTCAGAGCCTGTGCAGCTATTGGAGTGAGTTTGAAGTTCTATTAAGGAGGAAGATTTCAAAGTGCACCCCATGACTTTTCTTTTACATCAAGGCAATATTTTTTTAGTTTTCAGTTCAGAGAAGACATGATAGAAGCATTCCCCAAGTGACTTCGATGCTAAATGTCTCCTTAGGAGGTCTTGGCATGTAGAAGAATGAGCCCCTTGAGGGCTGACCCTGTTGGGACAACCTGCTCCTCACCCCCAACCTCACCATGGCTGACATTGCCCACCTGGCACTGACATCCCTGTTCCCTGCATCACAAACTTGTCCCCTGAGCTCTGCAGCTGGCTGTCCCAGCCCATTGCTCCATGTCCCACCTGCTCTCCTCAGGGCTCTGCCTACACACAGGCCCAGAAGAAGTTTTCCTGTTTGTGAGGAAAGAATGGAAAAGCCTGAGCAGGTTTCCTACACAACAAACCCCACTCAGGTACCACATGCTCAGTACAGGCTGCCTCTGATGTTGTCCCCTTTCTACAAGGGACAATGTGACCAGAAGTGATCTCTGTAAGCAGAATTCTCTGTATGTTGAAGCAGAATTCTCTGTCCCTGTCCTTTCCCTTGATCTCAGTTGCAGATGGAAGTTTTTGGTGCCATTCTCACCTTTAAACCCTCTTTCCAATACAAACAGATGCTCCCAGCTGTGTTAAGCAGGTGTTGCTCAATGTTTATGCAAAGCTTTTGTGTTCCCAATGGAATCACAGAGATCATTGTGACACTTTGGGGCCACATGGATCCATGGAGACCAAAGTGACACTGCAGGGCCTCATGGATGAAGGGAGTCCATTGTGACTCTGTGGCAGCTCATGGAACCAAGGGGTCATTGTGACACAGTGGGGCCTCATGGAACCCAGGAGTGCATTGTGACACTGCAGAAACTCATGGAATGAAGGGGACACTGTGACACTGTGGGGCCTCGTTGGAACTCAGGAGATCATTGGTGACAGAGCAGGAGCTCATGGAATGGGGAGAGCCAGGCCCAGGGTACATGGCTGCAATGGTGATGGCTGTGAGGTCACTGCCACTGCAGCAGCCTGCTTGGCCCTCAGCTGACATTCTGGCCAGGAGCTGTGAGGTCACCCAGCACATCAGAGAACCAGCACAACAGGAATTCCATCCTTGGGGAGGAGAGGGGTTTCACTATGTCAGGTTGCCGAAAAGTCCTGTCCTTGGACAATTCCTGGGATAGGGCAGCAACTAGACTGGAAAAACACTTTCAGATTTGTGCCAATATCATGGTAAAAAGTTCCCTCCTTATAACAAATGTAAATCCACTCTCATTTAGTTGCAAGATATTGACCCTTCTTCTGTCACTGCAAGCTTGGGGGAAAAATGACACTCCATTTTCCTTGCACTTTGACCAATATTTTTCCTTTCTCAAAAACCTTGGAGAAGACCAAAAAACCTCCCAAGATGGGGTTTGGAGGCCTCATCATGTAAGCAAGCTGTGCAGTTACAGAGTGAGCTGTGTAACATCATTGAGTGGCTGTATGACACCACAGAGTTGGGTATGTGACATTATGGACTGGCTTGTGACACCACAGAGTAGGCTGTGACATCTGTGGCAGGACACCCCCCTCCCCCTTCTCTCTCTCTCTGATTGTCCCAGGAAATGGACGGCTCAAGTTTAGGTTGATAGCCTAAATCAACAGCTACCTAGTGCTGACGACTGAAAGTCTGAAAAGACACTCCCCTGTGGAATGCAGAGAGAATGTGAGCAAATTTTCAGTGACTACAAATACACACTTTTATCCTATAAAATCTCACGAAATCTCAGAAAGTCAGAAGCTTTCTACATAGACACTGGAACGTGAAGTAAAAGCTTTCTCCCCTGAGCTTGGACGCAGACTCTGTGGTTACTTCCCGAGGGACTGAGTGAGGACGCTGATGTATCCCCAGCTCCAAAACTGGATTTGGTGAGATCATTGAGTTTCCTAAATTGTATTATTCTGGCTAATTTATAGGTACCTTTCTTAACTCGCATTTCAGCTAGCTCAAGCAAGCATCTCTTAGCTTGCATTAACATTTCTTGCATTTCTAACTATTTTATAGTTCAAGCAAGGTTTTACTCCATAATTGCATTTTTAGCTATTATAGTGTTGCAATTATGTATTCATTGTGTGTTTATGTGTGTCAATCTATTCTGTGTTTGTATGTTTGTTATGTTCTGTGTCAAATAAATGGTATTTTTAGACAAATCGGCCAGATATCAAAGAATCTTGCGAACGGGACTAAGTCTTGGGGAACTAGCTATCTTAGAGTCTGTCAAACTGCACAAACACATAAAACTCCTCTCTCTCATGCAAGACAACATCCCAGAGGAGGGTGTGATATGTGACATCATAGAGTGGTCTGTGGCATCACTGGTTGGTTGTGTGACATCAAACAGCAGGCTGTGACATCATGGTGCAGCTGTATGACATCACACAGCAGGCTGTGAGGTCATAGAGTGGACATGTGACACCACAGGGTGGTTATGTGACATCACAAAGGGGGCTGTGAAATCATGGAATGGCTGTGTGATATCACAGAGCAGGCTGTGACATCATGGAATGGGTTGTGACATCACAGGGCAGCTTTATGTGATCATAGCGAAGGCTGTGTGACATCACAGAGTCGCCTGTGAAATCCCAGAGTGGGCTGTGAAAACACAGGGTGGATGAGTGACATCACAGGGTAGCTGTGTGACATCACTGGGAAGGTCACTCCACCCCAGCCCCCCTCACAGCTCCCCTCAAACAAGTCCAACGCTGCTCGTGCACAGCAGGGTCCCCTGTCCCCCCAGGTCCCCCCTGACCCCAGTGCCACAGCCTCTCCCAGAGGATGTTCCACGAGATCGACCCCCAGAGCCAGACATGGGGACGGGGGGACAGGGCCCTGGGGGGTGGGACAGGGGGACAGGGATGCCCCAGCAGTGTCCCTGTGTCCCCCAGGGCGAGAGCCTGGCCCAGGGCTCCTTCATTCTTTTACAAATGAGGGCTTGAGAGCACTTAAAAAATCCCCAGCGAGGGATCAGCAAAAACCAGATTTAATATTAAGTGACAACACAACAAAGTTCCTTGGCAAGAGTCACTCTGCTCCTGACGGAACAGTTCAGGCACAGCAGGAGAAAAAAAGCAACAACAAAAGCAAGCAAATCCAGGCAATCAAAACAGAAATGTACTGAGAAATGTCCATTTGTGTGTGTGTGTGTGTTTAGCTGTGTGTGACAAAAGGACAGTGAGGGCAAGGATAAAAGGAATGCAGCCTAAGAGCTTAACATCCCTCAAATTTAACAGAACAAAACCTCTACATTAACCTGAACTTATACCTTAAACTCAACAACTTAGCAAAAGATCAACCCTTAGCAGCATTTCACTTAGCTCATACCTTATGACTGAACCTCACTTACAGGCCTAACTCACTCAGATATCCAAGGCACTTCAACACCTCCCAGAGCAGCATTTCTCCCCCATTTCCAGAGCACAGGCACACGTGTGCACACAGACAGCAAGAGGCAGTGCCAGGGAGCTGTCAGAAATTGCCCTGGAGGGCAGGGAAATGCTCACTGCGGATGCTTTTGCATCTCCCCAGCAGGCGAAGGGTTGAGCCTGGAGGAGTGGGGGGATGGGCCCAGGGTCCCTCGTTGTTCGGGGATGCCCCGAGTGCAGCAAACGGGAGAGTTCCCGGCTCGGAGAGGCCCCACTCAGAGGGAGCTCACTGCTCCAGGAGAGCTCCAAGGGGCTCCTTTTGGAGCCCTGTTCATAGGGCCCCAAGAGATGGGCTTTAGTCACTGCAATGTTTCATCCTTCTGCACTTCGCATCAACAGCTTTCTCTGACACTGTGAGAACAGGGATGTTGTGCCACTGAGGGAAGAAAAACAGTTCCCAAGGCTGCTCCTAAAGAAAGCAGGAGCTGGTTGGACAGCAGCAGTGCCTGGGAGCAGACAGTGCTTGTGATCAGCTGCAGAGGAGCTGAGCCCAGGGGCTGTTGGCCAAGGCTGAGGCCTAACGAGCATTTCTCAGATCCAGGGCTGCCCTGGAAAGGTGGTGGTGGGGATAATTCACACCCTCAGGGTGCTCCCAGTTCCTCCCAGTATTTCCATGTCTGTGCTCCAAGTGCTGCTCACAGCCCTGATCCGTGGGGATGGGAATGTCCCGCTCCCTTCCCGGGGCAGTGTCACACCTGAGCCAGGTGTGCAGGGCAGGACCTTGCCCTGACCCCAAGCACTGTCCCACCTGCAGGATCTGCTTCCCATCGGCCTCTTCCTCCTGCAGCCCCAAGCCCAGGTTGGTGCTAAACAAAGGGCGCTGGCTCAGGGTCATCCCCCGGCGGGGGCTGTGCACCCCCTCTGCCCCCTCCCCAAATTCCCTCCTGGGGGGAGCAGGAGCTGGGTCAGGAGCCCTGTGGGGAGGGAAAAGGGGGTGACACTGGGATGGGGGGGTCACACATGCTCTGGGGGACACACATGACCCCTGGGGATTCCTCCTCACCTTCCCCCATAGCACCAGGAGGATGAACCCTAACATGGAGCCCCTGAACTTTGGCAGCATCTTGTGGGGCAGTGTGTGGTGGCAGCTTTGGGGGTCTGGGGGGATCACAACTGCCTCAAACCCCCTCCCAGCCCCCTAGCCACTCCCAGACCTCTCAAACCACCCCACTGCTCCTCCTAGGATCCCCCCAAACCACTCCCTGCAATATAAATGGCCCTAAGAGCTACCAAAACCCTTTCCGTCTTCCCCAAGACCCACCCAAATTCGCTCCAAACCACACAGCCTGCCCAGGACCCCAAAACTTCCTCAAGAACTCTGCCAATCCCCCTCACAGTACCACAAGAGGCCCCAAGAGCCACAAAAGTCTCTCCCAATATCCTCAGAATCCCCTAAACCCCCTCCCAGCCCCCATGACACTGACCAGGAGAGGTTGGTGGACAGGAACATCCACAGCTGGGAGCAGCTTGGGCACTTCAGCAGTGATTTGGGCACTTTGGGGGGCACACCCCACATGGGGAGACCCAGGCCATGGACTGGGACGGACAAGCAGAATTCCTGGAGAACAGATGGGCTCAACTGGACATATTATGCTGGCACAACTATGAGATCATGGTCCTATCCCCCAGCCTGGGCAGCCCAAGAACACCCAAATCCTCCTGAATATCCCCCTGAACCCCAAAGTCACCCACAAATCCCAGGAAAATGGTGCAGCTTTAGATCTTTTTGTTTCATTTCTTTCATTTTACCCCAATTTTGGTTGTTTTGACAGGATGAAGAAAGAAATTATTTAGGTTAGAAAATACATCCAGGATCATCCAGCGTTGCTTGATGCCACCGGAAGAAACAATTGGACACAGCATGTGACATTTTTTAGGGGATGTACCATTATTAAATCAGCTCTTCCCAATGAATTCCCGATGTCGATCTGAGTCCCAATGGATGTTCCTGCCCCTGTGTTTGTCCAGGTGGCCACAGGGAATCAGGAGGATGTGAAATCCACCAGCCAGGTGTCTTCCCAGCGTGGGTCACTGGGAGTGAGGGTCACAAGGGCTCTTCCCAATGTGTGTCATCCAGTTGGTGGATGAAGCTGAAGCAGTGCATGAAGCTCTTCCTGCACTGAAGGCACTCACTGGACTTCCCTTACCAGTGACTCCGCCGGTGTTGGGTCAAGTGAGAGCTCCTGGTGAAGCTCCTGCCACACTTGGGACACTCATAGGGCCTCTTCCCTGTGTAGATCCTCTGGTGGTAGATCAGGGAGGAGCTCTGGCAGAAGCTCATCCCACATTCCCAACACTCATAGGGTCTCTCCCCGGTGTGGATGCACTGGTGGATGATGAGGTGGGAGTTGTGCCTGAAGCCCTTCTTGCACTCAGGGCAGCGGAAGGGCCTCTGTGTGAATCTGCTGATGCATGAGGAGATGGAAGCTGGTCTGAAACCTCTTCCCACACTCGGGACACTCGTAGAGTCTCTCCCCGGTGTGGATCCTCTTGTGACAGATCAGCTGGGAGCTCTTGCTGAAGCTCTTCCCACATTCCAAGCACTTGTGGGGCTTCTCTCCATCATGAACCTATTCATGGACAAACAGGTTCAGACAGGTCCGAACATTGTCTGAAGCACTGGTTGCCTTCCTGGCACAGGGTGGGTCTTTGCTCCTCACAGTGCCCTGGGCTGGGTTTGCAGCCCCTCCTTGTGCAGCATCTCTGGGGCTTTTCTTGTCTGTTGAATTGCTGTCTCATGGAGCTTCTCAAAATGGCATCTTCCACGAGGTTCTGCTGCAAGGATTTCTCCTCCCTGGTCTCCACCCTCAGCTCAGTGCCTGGATGAGGAAGGACAAGGGGAGGACTTGGGATTTGCCTCTGTGCCAGAGGGAAGGGGAAAGAGATCCCCACAATCCATCCCCAGCAAGACAGCATTGACAGCAGGGTTGTCCTCCAGCCAGGGGTGATGCTGGGCTGGGAGATGGAGAAGAGATCAGGAAAAGGGGCAGTGACTTCCTCCTTACCTGCCTGGCTGTCCTGGGGCATCTTCCTCTTCCTCACCACCTCCTTCTCCATCCAGCAAAGTTTTGGAAATTGGAAATCCTCATTTGGATAAAAAAAAAGGTGTGAGTGCCTTGGGTTGGGGGTTCCTCTGGCCCAAGTCTATCTCTAGAAGTCACAGGGTGTTTGGTGTCCATAAAATCCTCCTGAAATAAGAATGAGTTCAGAAAAAGCCTCCCAGGAGTTCCCCCTTCCCACTCTCCTATCTTTGGGGTTCTGGGGTTTCCCATTCTCAAAGATGCTGTGGGAGTGCCCAAAGCGCTCTGCCCTGGGGGGATCCCCAAAGCGGCCCCGCCCCGCGCGGCACTGGCAGCACCAGTCCGGAGCAGTGCGCAGCGCGGGCGGGCGGCATCAGCCGTGCCGGGCAGGGCCGGGCAATGCCCGCGGGGCTCCCCCCGCACTCGGCCCCCAGTTGCCGGGACAGCAAGGGGGGCCCGGCCTGGGCGGCCCCACCTCCCTACTCCCCAAATTCCGCTCCCGGGGGCGCTGGGGGCGAGGGGGGGCGCAGGTGGGGTCCAGAGGTTCCGGAGCCACGTGTCTCCCCGCTGCCAGCACCACCCCCGGAGGATCAGGGGTACCCCAAAACTCCCTCACAGCTGCCGGATACCCCGCAAGCCCCTAAGGAGTGGGGTCCCCCCGGCTTCATCACCCCCAACCTTCGGCTGCCTCATCCCAGGCCCCATCCCACCCATCCCCCTCCCCCAGACTTCATCCCACACCCCAATCCACATCCAACCCTTCTCAGGCCTCATCCCATCCCATCCCATCCCATCCCATCCCATCTCATTTTTCCCGGCAGCTGACACCCGGACCACCCAAAAAATTTGCGTCTAGGGGACACCCCAATATCCCTGCAAGGGGCATTTGCGACTCATATTTGGAGTCCTGCAAGATACAAACATCCTCCCCCTCCCCCCTCCAAAAAGAAAGAAACTCCACCAGGCAGCTAACGAAGATATTTGGGTCTCGGTGCTGGAGTCCTACAAGGTCCAAAAATCCCCCCCTCCCAAAAAGAACCGCAGGCACCGCCCAAGATGTTTGGGCCGAGCTCCCCCTGCCCGCTCACCTGCGGGATGTCCCGGGGGGACGATGCTCCCCGGCCGAGGGTTGCAGACACAAAGAACAATAGACGCATGTGATGAGTCCTCTTCCTGCTTCACTTTTCGTTCCTCTGTCCCTCCTCTTCCTCCCGCTCCTCCCCCTTTATGCCTCCTCTTCCTCCAGCTTCCCCTCTTCCATCCCTCCTCCCCACCCGCTCTCCATCATCCGCTGTATCTCCTCCTCCTCTCTTGCCGGTTTCTCCTCCTGTTCTTCTTCCTCCTGTTATTTCTGACTCCCATCCCGGCTTTGTCTCACATCACCCCTGGTCCATCCCGTACTCAGCAGAGCATCCTGTGCTCTGTCAGCACTCTCTGCTCCTTCGGGAAGGATTTGGGATTTCTGCCAGGCACAGACACTGAACCTCACCCCAAACTGCCCCGGTGCCATTGCTGTCCCCTCGGCGCTGGGCAGCTGCTGTCCCAGGGCAAGCAGGGACACAAAGGAAGCCAAGTGCAGCCCAGCTGCCCGCGCTGATCCAGACGAGCCCCAGGGACAAGGTCCTGCAGAGCCACACGGAGCCCTCGGCTCCTGGCTGGGAACGGCTTGTGTTGTGGCTGCCCCAGCGGCCAGAGCGAGTCCTGGAGCTCCCCCAGCTCCTGCAGCAGGACCCAGGTTCCACCTGCTCTGCCAGGCCCTGGCCAGGGGCCAGCACATCCACTGGCTCCATGCAAAGGGGGAAGACAAGAAGAATGCATTGGATGCAGCCCCCAAGGACCTCGAGCAAATTGTTCAGGAACATCCAGACCTTGACCTGATGTTTGCAAAGCTGCAACTGGCAGAGTTCTGTGGTGCAGGAGAACCAGCACGGGAAGAGGAGATCTACAAGGAGCTGCAGGAGAAACACCCTGAGCCTCAAAGGCTGTCACACTCCAAATCTCTGCTGGAGAAAGTTCTTCCTCTCCAGGAAGGGATCCCGAGATGAGGCTAAAGCAAAGTTTGTGGCTGGTGACAAATTTCCAATTGCAGAGAAAGCAGAGGAGGGACTGCAGGTGGAGGCTGGGAGCCTGGGAAGGAGGAAGGGTTGGGGAAGGTGTTTTGTTAGGGTTTGTTTTAGTTCTCCTTCTCATACTGTGATTTGCTTAGAAATCAATTCCATTAATTTCCCTAGCTTGTGTCTGTTGTGCCCCTAACAGTGACCAGTGAGTGACCTCTCCCTGCCCTTATCCCAGCCCACGAGCCTTTCCTCCTGAGTTCTGTGTCCTGCACCTGTGAGGAGAGTGACAGAGCGGCTTTGGTGGCACCAGGCACCCGGCCAGGGCCAGTGCAGCCCAATAATTCCTGCAATTCATTCCCTCCAGGAAAGGTTCTTGAAAAGAGCAAACAGGACTGTGGAGAAGATTCCTGGAAAACTGAAACAGCTTTCCAGAAGTGAAATGAAAATGCAAAGAAACAATCTGAGATGTTTTCCTCTATTTATTTATGTGCTCTCCTTTTCCATGTTGCACTACTTCTCTATGCCATTAACTGCAAATGGATCTCACCTCGAAGATCCATGACTTAGCATGTTTTAGACTCTCTGAAATACCATGAGTTACACACAGTTTGTCTTTCCCCGTTCTGCTTGGAAAGCAATGCTGGAGACACAAGTGCAGTGCTTGGGTCAGGTATGAATTCTAGAGACAGGGAATGTGCTCTGCTAGTGTTTGACCCTCAGCAGGGACAATGCACAGAGCAGCCAAGGGGATTGCTGTGCCACTGTGCAGCAGTCAAGCCTCTGGATGTGGGCTGAACACGGCAAAGTTCCCGTGTTTGGACAGACTCAGGGGCTGCCCCCGGGGGCGCGCGGGGCTCGGCCGTGGGGCGTGCGGGCGCGAGCGGGGAACGGACAAACGGCCACTCGGACAAACGGCCAGTCGGACAAACGGCCACTCGGACTAACGGAGACTCGGACAAACGGCCACTCGGACTAACGGAGAGTCGGACTAACTGCCCCAGAGCTTCAGTTGCAGCGGCGGCAGCGGCGCAGCTGCAGCTAAGGAACAGTTTCTAGGACCCTCTCCGTCCCTTTCTCCTGCTCCTCCTCTCCCTCTCTCCCTGTCCCGCCTCCTCTCCCGGTGTCCCTTTCCCTGTGTCCCCTCCCTTTCGCGGGCTCCCTCTCCTCCTGCCGGGCGGGGCCATGCGCCCGGCCCGCCCCCTGCCCCGGCCGGGGCTGCCCCCTTCCCGCCCCCGGGCGGCCCGCCGCGCTCTCGGCTCCGCCCGGCTGTCGCCGGCATGGCTGTGGCGCTGCTGGGCGGGCCTCAGTGGCCACGGCTGGGGCAGCATCGCCTGTCCCTGGCTCCGCCTGTGCGGGCGGCGGCCCCGGCTGTCCTGGCTCCAAGCCCGGCGGCGGCCCCGGCTCCTCCCGGGGCCCGAGGAGGACACACGCGGCTCGGCCGCTCCCGCCGCCTCGGCCGCAGCTTCCCCGGCCCGAGCTCCGCCGCTCAACAGCGCGGCCGCCGGCCCCGAGCCGCCGCTACCCCGTTGCGAGGGGGATGCCCGGCCCGGGGCGGTGCAGAGGCGGTCGGGGGCCGTGTGTGGCCCCGGGCCGGAGGCTGAGAGCCGTGTCTCGCCCGCAGGAACGACGCAGGAGGCCCTGCTGGAGCGGTACCGGGTGGGCTCGCTGCTGGGCAAAGGCGGGTTCGGCAGCGTCTATGCAGCGACACGCGTGGCGGACGGCGCCCCGGTGAGTGGCGGGGCTGGCGGCGGGCGGAGGAGGAGGAGGAGGGTGGGGCTCGGCAGGGCGGGCGGCGAGCTCATGCCACTGCTCCCCTTGGCTCGCAGGTGGCCATGAAGTGTGTGTCCCGGAGCCGCATCCGGCACTGGGCCGAGCTGGTGAGTGAGCCATTGGGGCGAGCGGGAGAAAGCGGGGCGTGCCGGGTCCGTGGGGATAAGCCGGGGCCCGGCAGGCTGCAGGCACCAGGACGCCTGCAGGGAGGGAAGGAGGGAGGGATGGAGAGGGAGCGGGAGCGTGGGCTCAGCAGAGGACGCAGAGCATACCGGGCTGGCTGAGGGCATCATTGCGGAGCCCTGGCACGGCATCAGCCCCGCTGACGGCACGGTGCTCCTCCCGCAGCCTGACGGCACCAGCGCACCCCTGGAGATAGTCCTGCTGAGCAAGGTGTCCACGGGGTGCCCTAGCATCATCCAGTTGTTGGAGTGGGCTGAGCTCTCCACCTGCATCTGGATGGTGATGGAGCGCCCAGAGCACTCTCAGGACCTCTCCCGCTTCATTCGGGCACGGGGCTTCCTGTCCGAGGAGGTGGCACGGGAGCTGTTCCAGCAGGTCCTGGAGGCCGTGTGGCACTGCACCATCTGCGGGGTCCTGCACAGGGACATCAAACCAGAGAACATCATCATCGACCTGTGCACGGGACAGGCCAAGCTGATTGACTTCGGCTGTGGCACCTATCTCCAGGAGGCAGCATACACCAGCTTTGCAGGTGAGCCCAGCCAGGGCTTTGCTCCCACTCCCAGCATCTGGTGGCCCAGCATGTCAGGGCCCAAGCTTGGGCCTTCCCAGGGCTTCCCAGGGCTGCCCTCTTGCAAGCCCAAGTTTGTGCCCGAGTCCCAGGTGCTGCTGGCGAGAAGGCAGCGGCTCACCCGGCGTGCCCAGGGATGCTGGGGCGAGGCTCTGGGAGCAGGCAGCGTTCCCCTGATGGACTGTGTGTGTATTCTGTAGGAACAGCAGCCTACAGCCCCCCGGAGTGGAAGGACTTCGGCTGGTACTACGGCGAGCCAGCTACCATCTGGTCCCTGGGCATCGTGTTGCACCAGATGGTCTGTGGGGAGCACCCGTTCAGCAGGGGCCGAAGTATCAGCTGGGGCCAGCTCCCGCTGCCAGAACGGCTCTCTCCAGGTGCATCCTCATCTCTGCGGCACGGGGGGGAAGAGCAGCGCTGGGAGGCAGCAGCGGGCTCATGAGCTCCCGCTCTGGCAGCTGCTGAGGAGGTGGCACACGTCCTGCTCTCCTCCCAGGCAGAGAATGCATGGGGAAGCTTAGGCTGAGCTCTGAGCATATCCAGCATAGCCTGGGCGTGCTCAGGAATAGTGAGGCAAAGCAGACAGGAGCCTTCTCCAACTGACTGGCACTTTCTGCTTCCTCTCCGCAGACTGCCAAGGACTCATCCGGTGGTGTTTATCCGTGCACTCCATGGACAGGCCGTCCTTGGAAGACCTGTTCTATGATCCTTGGGTGCAGGATATTCATCAGCCGTAGAAGAAGGGAGAGAGCCACACAGCCCATTGGATTCGTTGGCCTGGTAAGTGGCAGCTCCACACAAATCCCTTGGCAATAAAAATCCAAGGAACGCAGCCTTTTTTGTCATGCCCGTGTCACGGAGCAGGGGCCATGGGATGGGAACACACAGCTCTCTCATGTGCTGGAGCTGAGCTGCTCTTGCCAGCACTGCTGGCCACCACACAAGCTGCTTTTGTTTGTCCTGCTCGGCGCACTTCAGCTGGGGCCCTGGGCAGAACACTGACAGCCTGGTCTCTCCCACCCCCAGGGAAGAAGGAGCCCCCAGAGGAGCTGCACCAGGTGGGGCTGCTGCTGGAGACACAGAGGATGACGTGGAGGATGACAAGATCTCCCTCGACCTGGCCCCTGGTAAGCTGAAGACGATGCACTGGGATTTGGGCACCTGCTTCAGAGCCAGGCTCCAGAGCCAACGTGCAGATGAGTCCACAGCCAGGGGGATGCTCCCACATGTGGGCATTGCACAGCCTGGCTGGGCACTGAAGGCTCCCTACCCGCTCTGCTGGGGCAGGTGCAGCTCATTCTTCAGTGGGCTGCCAAGCTGATTTTTAGCTGGGCTGGATCCCAAATGGGAGCAGCAGCCCCAGGCCCTAGCAGCAGCCCCCAGCAGGTAGCGTGCCCTGGGCTGGGGCTGGAGCTGGGGGCAGCCACCCTGCCCAAAACAAACAAACCCAAAACAAACCCCCATGGGGGGAGCAGAGGTAGGACTCCAGAAGCTGTGCAGCAGCAGGTTTGTTTGGCAGGGGAGGAAGGGCTTGGGCTGCTCCACTGCCCTTGTTTGCCCTGGGTTACCATTATTTTGGGGGAGCAATGAAGGGGGAAGGGAGAAACCTTGGTTTCTCCCAGCCGTGAGTGGGTTTTTCCCTGGCATGGAGGGGTCAGTCCTTCCTTGAGCTCCTGACAGTGATAATGTTGTAACTTTTTTCTTGTTTCCACCTTTGGTTTGTAATCTCATTATTTTGCTGTTTGGTTTTTAAAGGAAGAGCTCTCACTGGTGTCTGGTCTGGATGGAGCAGTGCTGGGACCAGCTGCAGAATGGCTCAGATGTGCCCTTGGAGAAAGGTGAGGACATCGTTTGGGAGCAGCTTTTCTTCCAGCAGCAGATGCCATGAGGTGGATCCCCATCATCTCAGCACGGGTGGGATGAGGGCTCTGGGGAGATGGCAGCAAGCACAGGAGCATCCTGCTCTGGGCAGCTGCTGAGGAGGTGGCTCTGCCATGGCTGGCTGGAGGCTGGGCACATGTCCTGCCCTCCTGCTCTCCTCCCACAGGCAGCAATGATGGGGAGGTTTGGGCACAGCTCTGAGCTCAGCCAGCATGGCCTGGGCACTGCGGGCAGTTGGGACAAGGGGGACAGGAGCCTTCAGCTGATGGGCAGTTTCTGGTTTCTCTCCTTCCAGCAGGGCTCTGCGGATGCTGAGGCTGCTCTGGGCTCTGCCAGGGCTCTGCTGGGGCTCAGCCCTGAGCACGGCTGGGCCTGCTCTGCCCTCCCATTGCTCTGACAGCTCTGCATCAGACGAGCCTGTTCTGAGCACACCGACGGAGTTTTCTGCTTGTGCAGGTGAGTGAGACTCTCCTGCAGGCCCAGAGATTGCAGTGAGGGATACACATCCAATTGGCAAGAACCCCAACACTCCACAGTCCCAGCTGAACACCTGTATGTCCACAGGATGTTTTGTCTGTCCCACTCTTCCTTCCTTTTGTGTTGGAATTGTGCAATTGCACTTTCTTCCTCCTCTAGAAGTGCCACAAGTGAGCCAAACCTGGCGAGTGGGCTGTGTTCCTGAGGCAGTGCAGTCTGGAGTTGATGGATGAAGAATTCCCCTTCTTGACTTCCAAACCAGAGCAAAAAGCTGTAAGTGGGACTTTGCATTTTTAAGAAAGCACTGACAATTTCAAAGGGAATGCACAGCTTGTTCGCAGGGTGAGAAGGAAGGACATTTTCTTAATGGGATGGGGATCAGCAGAATCTGGATTCCCAGTCCTGCTCGGAGCTGGCAGGGCACAATCAATTTCCTATTGCTTCAACCACAATTTAAAATAACTTAATATTGGAAACAAAGTCCAGAATCTATTAAAAAAAAGGCTGCTGAGGGTCAGTAAGATAGATCCATGCTGTCGGCACATTGACAGTAAATAACTGAGTACTCTTTTACAAAAGATCAGTTACCTCTTGATGCAAAGTTACAGAAGATTTTACACTACACACCTGAGTTTTGTTTTTATCTTTCATATTTCATCTAGGCTTTTTTCTTTTTTTTTCTCTTTTTTTTTTCCTTAAACCAGGAAACCTGTCCTAAAAAGAAATGTCCTTTGCTCCTGGTTTTCATGTGAAGCAGCTCCCTTCCCTCTGGCCCCAGGGCTTGGGGCACTGTCAGCACCTGGTGCTTCAGCCACTGCTTCTGCTGGCATTGAGAGCAACAACCAGATTGTGGCTGATCCCGAGGGAGCAGCAGCAGGGCCTGGAGCTGATCCCTGAGTCTGGGCAGGGCTGGACAAATGACCCCACAGCAGCAGCAGCAGGAAATGGAGCTGACTTTGAGCACAGCCCCTGCCACTCCTCCCTCCTGTTTGCAGTGGTGTCACAGCAGCCTGAGGCACCTGGGAGCCCTCAGTGCCAGCAGGGACTTGAGATGGCAGCCCTGGGCTCCTGGAGGTTGTGCAAGGAATGGAGCTGGGCACTCCCTGTCCATATGGAGCTTGCAGATGGAAAAGGCTGCTGTGCCCAGGCAGCTCCAAGGGCAGAGAAATGAGACTCTCGAGCACTTGATCTGGGCCAGTTGCACAGTCCTGGGCAGCAGCCAGCGAGCAGAGGGGGAACAGAGGGCACAGGAAGAGGGACAAAAGCAGTCAAGTGCAGAGACTGGAGAGAGGCAGACCTGGCAGAAGGAACAGCTGCTTCCTTGCACTCTTGAAGAAAGCTCTTGGCTGTTTCAGAGCACTGAAAGGCCTGAAGGGCAGAGAGGAGGTGACACCAAGCAATGCTCCTGTTTTCACACCCTCCCCTCTCAGTGTCCCAGAAGGAATTGGATGAACTGTATTCTTCTCTCATAGTTGTCTCGTTCAGCATGAGCAGCTTAGCACCAGGAGCTGAAGGGCCTGAAGCCTCAGGCCTCAAGAGCTGACCAAGAGGGAACTTTCTGAGCAAATTAATGCTGCTAACATGGACCAGGCTGAATGGAGCAGATAAAATCCTGGAATTCTAGAATCCTTTCTGTTGAAAAAGACCTTTGAACTCATCAAGTCCAGCGTTCACCCAGCACTGTCAGCCCAGCCCTAAACCACATCCCTGAAGTGCCAAGGCCTGAACAAGAGGCCTGACTGAGGCCTGAACAACAGGCCTGAGCCAAAGGTGACCTCTCCATGAACCTTCCAACCAGAGGTTATCTTTGTATCCACTCATTAGCGAAACATGTGTGATCATTAGCATTGTGATAGATGTATCCACTAATTAGTGAAACATGTATTGACTTTTCTGTATTTAGAAGCTAAACAAGGCCATGAAATCCAACATCTGGCCTGGTTTGGGGCTGTATGGTCAAAGTCAACTCCCTTGGTTCCTCCTTGAGCCCTGGCCAGGCTTTGGGAGAATCCAAGAGGAGAATGAATCCAGATGTTCCTGCACTGGAAGTGCTGTCAGTTTGTTTGTTCAGCACTCTCCAAGCTGGGCTCTCTCCCAGCGAGGTTGGAAGCCTCACCGGTGGGTGGACACAGCTGCAGGAATTGCCAGTGTCCAGAGTGGCTCTGCAGTCCTTGGCTGTGACAGCTTCCCCAGCTGATGTGTGGGGCTGGGTGATGGTAAAGTCTGAGGGTAACTGGTGATGGATCTTTCTAAATCCCTTCAGGCAATCTTTGGTAGGAATGATTGGGTGCATTGCTGAGCTTCTCCTGTTGTGATTCTTTGCTGCTCTGAACTATAGGAAATTGCAGTGATTCCTTCAGTTGCTGTCTGTGTCTTTGGTGCTGGCCCTGCCCACTGGCAAAACAAAGTTGGCATAGTCTGTCCAGATCACAGCAAAATGTCACTTTTTAT
The DNA here is from genome assembly GCF_008360975.1 of Lichenostomus cassidix. Lineage (NCBI taxonomy): Eukaryota > Metazoa > Chordata > Aves > Passeriformes > Meliphagidae > Lichenostomus > Lichenostomus cassidix. The sequence continues at coordinate 2,692,328 of NW_028147635.1, read as the reverse complement.
ATATAAATGTAAGGAATTGATCCCATCCAGGATTCCTGGTTGGGAAGACCTTCCCTATAGTTCACTGGCTCTGGAGTGGGCTGAGATCAGAGCACTGTGTGAGCAATGGGGAAGTCAGCTAAAAGAAGCTGATCTGCTGGATGTATTAAAATGCATCCAACATTGCATAAGGAAAAAGGAAAAGATCTTGTGGGTTTGGGAAGATGAGGATAAATTTTGTTAACAGTATATTGGAAAAAGCACCAACAGAAGGAACAATTGTTTTTGGAATGCTCCCATATGGAGCAACAAAAGTTTTTAATTCTGAGCTTAGATTTCTTTGTGCAAGTGAAATAATATAATAAATAAATATATATATATCATTAAAATTATATGTAAAAATATAATAAAATAAGTATGTATGTATATATAGATATAGATATAGATACAAAGAAAATAATAATGTGAAATAATGCTGACAGTTTGTTACCTTTTGCTGCTCAGGGATGTAACACTAAATACCCTACAGAAAATGTTTGGCCAGGACCTGAATGTCAGTGAGAAAATTGACGAGTTTGTGTATAATGAGTAAAGGAGGATGGGATGAAATTGGCTATTTTTATAGGGTTTTCTGATACTGTGATATGGAATGCTTTGTCTGTTACTGTGAGAAATAAAGTGATTAAGGCTGCTGGGTTTTTCATATACCCCACTATCTACAAGCTGTAGGATTTGTAGAGTGGATAGAGGATTTGTTAAAAGAGCAGATGAAAAAATGAGGAGATGGGAACCTGTCCTGATGGAGAACCCCTTACAGGTCCACTCCAGAAGCTGCATGGCTGGACCTTTATGCTTTAGATTTACTGAGGATAAATCAGAAGCAAATGAGAGTTATCAATACCAAAACAGGAATTCAGATTCCTCCAGAACACTTTGGTTTGATAACTGCTCACTAAAGCTTGGCCTTGCAAAGTGTTCATGTCATGGGAGGAGAAATCGATACAAATAATCAAGAAGAAATTAAATTCTGGTTAACAATACTGAACAAGATTTGATTATGCCACCCCATGACAGGGTAGGACAATTACTGATAATACAGTTTTAAAAACAGTTGTGAAAAAAGGAGATCCACCTCAAATCTGTACTGCTTGTGGAGATAAAGGGTTTGGATCCACCAGTCGTAATAATGGAGCCAAGGTGTGGATCCAGAGGCCAAATGGCCTCCTGAGCCAGCTGAAGGAACAGCTCTGGGGAAAAACAACTCAGTTTGAATCCTGAAACCTGGGCAGGAACAATGGGAATATGTCCCTGCAGCCAAGTGTTCTATGGGAGAACAAGTAGATGTTACAGGATGTTGTTTCACAGATCCTGCCAGACCAAATCTCCCTGTTTGCCCCAACGTTCCCTTTGGAAAATGCTCTGATCCACAGGGCTCCATGTGAAGGCTGATGTGACCCTGAGTGCCTTCCACAGAAATTCCAGCCAGGAGCCTGGAGCACCTCAAGGACTGGGACCTGGCAGCTCTCCAGCCAAAGGGGAAAGGACCTCACCAAGCCTTGTTACCCACAGACACCGCAGTGAAGCTGAACAGCAAAGGACCTTGGGGCATTATTGTGGAATTAAAAAGGAGCCAGCTCCATGGACAATGGAATTATTGTTCCTGACCTGAATGAGATTGAGGAAAAAGGATGAATAACCTTGTCACTAAAGTACTGCTTATGTCTGTAAGTTGTATCTTTATAGTCAACCAGAATCTTTGTTTGCCAGAAACACCTCTGGAGTTTCACCAAGGGATTAGTCATGAAAATTCTTACTGAAATGTAAAGATCAATGTAGGGAAAGTACTTAGTGTAACTAATTGCTGGGTATGTTCTCAACTAATGTTGGGAGGAACAGGATTCCCCTGGAGGGCCCACGCTACAGGGTGGCAGAACTCTGTCAATGGGCTCTGACTCGTAACAGGGCCAGTGAAGGGAAATTAAAGAAAAGTGTTCTGTGGAACAAAAGAATAAAATTATCAATTTCACAGGATTCAGTAAGGTTCTCCTTCAAGAGAAGCCAAACCCTATGAAAAGATTTCTGTGCTTGAACATCACTCACAATGTCAATAGAGCTTGGGGTGCTGGAGCTGCTCAGGGTCAGTGTTACACCACTCTCAGCTGCAGTGCCACCCTTTTGGCTACTTTGGCAACAACCACAGGGAAGAGTTGGGACCAAGGGAACATTTTCCACCCAAAGAGTGCCTTTGATTTCAGAAAGCCAAAGATTCTGGTTCACCCTGTGTCCCATGTGCATTGCCTTATCTTATGGAGTTTATGTTAATGAGCTAAATTGATTATTTGAAGTAGCAAATTATAATGTTAAAATATTGAATAGCACCTCCTGTGAGCTCCAACAAACACAACCTGGGAGCTCTACAGAACCACATGGCCTTGGATTATCTGCTTTCTGTCCAGGGAGGAACCTGTGCTATTCTAGGACAGGAATGTTGCACTTGTATCAGTGATGGGTTTGGAGTCCAACAGTCAGGAATGACCTCCATAGAAACAGCAGTAGCAGAGTGGCAGAAAGAAGAAAATTCTCCCTGGTGGGATTGGCTTCATGGCTGTCAAATTGGAGGCTGCTGTGAAATGCATTTGTGGCAGTGACTGTGATCATTGCAGTGTGTGCACTTGGTGTGTTATGATTCCATGTTAGAGTTGTTGTGACACTTTGTGCTGAAAAATGGAGCACTGAGACTTGTCTGAAAAGAGGCACAGTCTCAGTAAAAAGGGGGATTCGATAACATAGAGAATAGGAACTATTTAGGCATGTTTTAAAAGGAATGCAAAGTATAGATCTGAGTAATGAACTTGAACAGCACTTAATTGAAAACAAGTGGTGACACCTTTACACCTAATACCTAAATCTATTCTAAAAGACTATTGTTGAAAGAATTGTTATGGAGGTTGTAGTTCATCTGTCAGTCAAAGGACCCATTGAAGTACTAAGGCCTGAACAGTTCTTTACTGAGGCCGGAGCAATAACTGACCTCTTGATGAACATTCCAAACAAAGGTTACATTTGTATCTGCTCATTAATGAAACATTATTACCAAAATGATCTATGTATCTGTGCATTGGTGAAACCTGTATTTACCTTTTTGTATTTAGAAGCCAGACAAAGCCACATCTGGCTTTGTTGGGGCTGCACTATGAAAGAAAACTCCCTTGGTTCCTCCTTGAGCCCTGGCCAGGCTCTGGGAGAAACCAATCAGGAGAATGAATCCAGAAGTTCCTGCACTGGAAGTGCTGTCAGTTTGTTTGTTCAGCACTCTCCAAGCTGGGCTCTCTCCCAGCAAGGTTGGAAGCCTCACCTGTGGCTGGACACAGCTGCAGGAATTCCCAGTGTCCAGAGTGGCTCTGCAGTCCTTGGCTGTGACAGCTTCCCCAGCTGATGTGTGGGGCTGGGTGATGGTAAAGTCTGAGGGTAACTGGTGATGGATCTTTCTAAATCCCTTCAGGCAATCTTTGGTAGTGCTGACTGGGTGCATTGTTGATCTTATCCTTTTGTAATTCTTTGCAAATGATTCTGTGCATTGCTGAGCTTCTCCTTTTGTAATTCTTTGCAGTTTTGTGTTATAATAAATTACACTGTTCCCTCAGTTGGTGTCTCTGTCTTTGGTACTGACACTGCCCAGCCGCAAAACAGACACTGAGGGCCCCATAGAACCAAAGAGGCATTGTGACACTGCAGGGCCTCGTGTAACCCAGGGGACCATGGTGACACTGTGGGGCTTAAAGGAACCAAGGTGCCATTGTGACACTGCAGGGCGTCATGAAGATAAGGAGACCATTGTGACATTGCAAGGCCTCATGGAACCAAGGGGCCATTGTGACATCATGGGGCTCTAACCAGCCAAGGGCCACTGTGACACTGTGGAGCACCATGGAACCAAGGAGAGTTTTGTGACATTTTGGGGCTTCATGCAACCAAGGGTCCATTGTGATACTGCAGAAGCAAGGAGACCTTTCTGGGGTTCTTCAGGGCCCCATAGAAACAAGGGCCATTGTGACACTGTGGGGCATCATGGAACCAAGGGGCCATTGTGACACTGCAGGGCCTTCAGGAACCACGGAGACCATTTGGACACTTCAGGGCCTCGTGGAATTGAGGGGACATTGTGACACTCTGGGGGCCCATGGAATAAGGGAGATCATTGTGACACTCTGGGGCTCCATGGAACCATTCTGACACTGCAGGGACTTGTATAACCAAGGGTCCATTGTTATCCTCTCCCTGGCACTGCCCAGTCCAGCCTCTCCCTACCTCTGCCCCAGCCCAGCAGAGCAGCCCAGTTCTATCTGGCCCTGCAGCAAGAATGGGAAGCAATGGAGGTCAGGGACAGTGACTCTGTGTCTGGAATGCTCAGGAGATCCTCAGCTCTGGCATCTCCTGCAGCCCCAGGACAGCCCCACTGCCCAGGACAGCAGCAGAGAGTTTGCCCCGGGGCTCCTCAGGCAGCTCCTGCTGCCCCAGCTCTTGCCAGGACTCCTGTGCACACACACAAGGGCTCCTGCTCTTCTCCTGGCACAACCCAGCTGCCCACAGAGCCTTTCCCAGGGGATCATGGCTGTGCTGGCCTGAGCAGCCATTGCTGCAGCCCCTGCCCTGCTCCCCACAGCCCCACAGAGCTGGGGGTGCTGCTCTGCAGAGCACGGGGGCTGTGCTGCCCGGGGCCATGGGCTGCCTCTGCTGGGCTCTGCTGCTCCAGCTGGGACACACAGGCAGCTGATGGTGCTCCCTGCACTCAGCCCTCCCACACGAGCTCTGCTGGGGCCATGGAGGCTGCTCAGAGCTGCCTGCCTTGTTCCAGGCCTGCCAGATGGCCTTGGGGCTGCCCTGGATCCTCCTCTGGAAGTTCCCTAAGGGTCAGAGGAGGCACTGCCCACACTCCTTTCCCTGTCCCTGTTGTGTCCCCAGGGGCTGCAGAGCTCTCATGGGTCACAGCAGACATTCAGTCCTTTATCTCTGGGTCACTCTGATGTCTGGAACAGGCTACCTGAAACAGAGGCCAAAACAATTAGGTGTATTAAAAGCAGACAAATTTATTCAAGGCCTTCAAGGTACGTTCAGGCAAGCAAAGTCTCCCTCGGGGACTACACCCAAAATAGATACCAGATCACAAGCTCTTTATCTTTTTTAAGTTTTGTCTTATTAGCATATTGGTCCCTAATTCTCTAATCACACCTTCAGGCGATGATATTGACCACCCCAGGCCCTGCTCCCCCCTTTCCACTGTTGTTCAGATATTTTCTGGCCCTAGGGTAATGAATATGTCCTTGAATTTCTATCCAGAGAGCTTTGTTTTGGTTAAATGTGTTGGGAACAGAAGTTTTCTGCATTCTGTGAGAACAGAGAACTACACCAAGTTACAGACACATGAAGAAAAAAAAAACCCAAAATTATTAAGGCATCATTGTGATCCCAGGGATATCCCAGACCATGTCACTTCATGCTCAGGATATGCAGTGGGGGGAAGAAGGAGGAAGGGGGACGTTTGGAGGGATGGCTTTTGTCTTCCCAAGTCACTGTTCTGTGGGATGGAGCCCTGCTCTCCTGGAGGTGCTGAACAGCTGCCCAGCCCTGGGAAGGGCTGAAGGAATTCCTTCTTTTGCTTTGCTCATGTGGTGCCTTTTGCTTTCCCTGTTGAAGTGCCTTGATCTCAACCCACTCCAGTTTTTACCCTCCCAACTCTCTTCCTGATCCCACTGGTGGGAGTGACTGAGGGGCTGTGAGATGCTGCCTGGGTTGAACCAAGACACCAATTGTCTGTGCTTTGCTTTGCAATATTTCAGAGCCAAGTGTGTGTTTTATTCACCTCAAGGAGTGTAACAAAAATTTCCCAATAGCTTCTAAGAGATAGAAATGCCAAACATATATAAAGGGTTTATGGATAACTTAAAAAAACTTGCATGACAATGAGCCTGGAAATCACAGTTGTTTATTTACTCAATGCTTAATGGGTACTCAATTTACTTAAGCATTCACTCAGTGCTTAAGAGAGCTCTTGTGATTTACTGTGAAGAAATATTCAGGGATCCCTTAGAGAGCTCTGTTCTTCCTAATTTGCTTCACTGGGTTCTTCTTCTACTTTTACATATTTATAATTTGAAAATTATAAAATATATGTTGTCTTTTGGAGAGGTAAATCTAACTACATTTCCATTTTGACTTTCAAGAAATTTCAGTGTCAGAGTTTGTGAATGACAGTAAATTCACTGTCATTCAAATATCCTGAAGAATTAATTGTTAAATTAATATTGGAGAGTGTCACATGCAGCCTCATTCAGAGTCATCATTGGTAGATGGCACACATTAAATCCTTATATTGAAAGATTTTAAGATCCCACTATTACATTTTAGAGGAATCTCCTGTTCCAGAATCATGACAAAATTCTGTTAGATGTAAACACATCAAATGTTGTCCTTTGGATCTCCAAGCAGGATGGACTTGCTCTCTCCACGCTGATGTGAAATGTTTCACAGTAGTTTGTAGAACCAGAGAATTATGGAACCCCACAACGGTTTGGGTTGAGAGGGACCTTGAAGCCCATCCAGTGCCACCCCCTGCCATGGGCAGGGACACCTTCCACTATCCCAGGCTGCTCCAAGCCCCAGTGTCCAACCTGGCCTTGGACACTTGCAGGGATCCAGGGGCAGCCACAGCTTCTCTGGGCACCCTGTGCCAGGGCCTCCCCACCCTCCCAGGGAGCAAGTCCTTCCCAAGAGCCCATCCAAGCCCTCCGAAATGGGAGTATTCACCATCACTTCCTCTTGCAATTTCCCAGTTTCAAATGGAGCTGTGTGAACGTTTCAGCCATTTTAGAAATTGTATTCCAACAGCTCATCTCTGGAGTTCTTTCCTTTGCCTCCTGAACCGTGGGAGTTCTCCTCTGTTTTATTCTGCATTCTAAAGGGGCAAATGATGGAATTCTCATCTCTGCTGGAATGAAAACCTTTTTCCCAATGAGCCCAGTATTTGCACACCACAATTCTAGACCATAACCTTGGTCTTGCACATGTTCCATGTTCCATGTTCCATGTTCCATGTTCCATGTGCAAGAGCCTCTGCATTTTTCAGTGGGGCCTCTAGCCTGATTTTAGAAAAAAATTCTATGCTGACTGTGCTATTATCAGAGTTAATAGACTCCAGAAAATGATTTTTGTACAGAAAAAGGATTTTTTTAATGGTTTCCACAAGTATTTCTACCTTGTAATTATTTACAAACAAATTTCAGCCTGCAGCGATGCCTTCTAGAACTTTACAGCTGTGCATGATGTGCAAACACAGTTTTTAAAGCTGTGGCACATGCACTGATTGCTTTTGCAGTCCCTGATGTGTCCCTGCGAGAGGCTGTGTGACAGCTCTGTCACCGCCCTCTTTGCACACTGCTGTCCCAGCCGGTTCCAGCCGCTTTGCAGCTGGTTCTGAGCCCCCCTAGCCAGCCGCTGTCCTGGGGCTGCTGGGGAGTGGCCCGTGGGGACAGCAGCGCCTTGCAGGCTGCTTTGTGACGTGTGGCTGCGTGTGCCCAGAGCCCATTGTGACACCTGGGGACACGGCGTGAGCGGGAGGCTATAAAAGGGCACCAAATGGCTGGGGGTGCTCACTGCCAGGGGAGCAGCTCCGTCTGGAGACAGCATCTCCCCGGGCTAGGGTAGCATCGGAGCGACTCCAAGATGTCCACGGACAAGGAGATGAGCACCGACGTGCAGCCCAAGAAGAAGTGGCTGATGTTTGTCAGAAGGCAGAAGGTGAGGGATGGGCTAGCAGGCAGCTGCCTCGGGGCTCGGGGCGGGCTTGCGGGCACGGAGGGAGCTGCTGTGCCAGGGGGGCCGTGTGCACCGCAGAGGGCCAGCTGGTCCTCATCCTTCTCCTGCTCCGTGCAGCTGTCCAACTGCGAGTCACGGGCAGCCCCGCAGGAAGCTGAGGAGCACCGGGACTCCTGTGCTGCCTCTGTGGCGCAGGCGGCAGCAGCAGAGAGCCGGGCAGCCCCGCACAGCCCCAGGGGCCGCGGCCAGGCTCTGCTGCGCTCGCTGCGGCGCGGCTCCCGTGCCATCCTGAGCGGGATGGCGGCTGTGATCCGGCGACGCGGCCAGCAGCCGGGGACACGGCGGCCCCCGCATCAGGGCCCGGGGACAGGGACGGCAGCAGCAGCCCCCGCACTGGGGCCGGAGAGCCGGGCAGCTGCCCCGCACAGCCCCTGCTGCCCCCCCAGCCCGGAGCCCGGCCAGCGGGAAGCTCTGGGTGGGCAGGGGGCAGGGGCAGCAGCAGGGGCTGTGCTGACAGAACCAGAGACTGAGGAAAACGCCTGTGTCATCCTGGAGGAAGACTGTCAAGGGGAACATGAATGACACCCAAGCTGAAGAAGTGGAGAAGAGAGGCCTCCTGTGAGGCCCTGCCAGGCCTGGGCAGAGCACAGGAAACTTCATCCATGGCCAGCCACAGGCCAAAGCCCAGCTCTGCCCATCAGAGCCCCTCACAGTGGGGAAGAGGCCTCAACTCCATACCCAGTTATGCACCAGTGCCCCCAAGCCCCTTGCCCAGCCAGCTGGAAGATCTCCCTGGGCAGGGGGCAGGGGCAGGGGCAGAGCCATGCCTGTCAGAGGCACCAACCACAGAGGTATCCAGCTCTGAGGAGCTCAGGTCTGTGTGCAGTTTGCCAGGGCTGTCCACAGAGCGGGCAGAGATCACACACCTGAGCTGGAGCACTGAGGAGGAGAGAGCCTCAGGGTCCCTCCCAGGTGAGGCATGGCCTGAAGATGAAGAGCTGAGCAGCAGGCCTGGGGAAGAGAATGGCTCAGGCTCCTTGCCATGTTGGTCGTGGGCTGAAGACACAGCTGAGCTGGAGCAGTGAGGCAGAGAGTGGCTCAGGGTCTCTCCCATTAGAGGCCTGGGCTGAAGACAGAGACCTGAGTGGGAACGCTGATGAGGACAGTGGCTCTGTGTCCCTCCCAAGTGACTTGTGGCCGGAATGCAGCCACCCAGCCTGGAGGATAGAGGATGACAGACAGTGACTCAGGGTCCCTCCTATGGGACATTCCAGATGGCACTTGGGGACACCAATTCCTAGAGTGGCACAGGTGGTTGAGCATCTGCAAGGCCTGCGCTCAGCTGTGGCTGTGGCTGTCCCCGAGTGGCAGCTGTCCCACTTCAGGAGGGTGCTCAGGGCATTTGGGAGCCTCAGACACCTCATTCCAGTGCTCCAGCCAGAGGAGCCATCCCACCATGGCTCTGTGGGAATGCCAATGGTGTAACACCCATGGAGGCATGAGCACTGGAATGAGCTCTGGAACGCTCTGTCCTTGCTCTCCTTTGCTCCATGTGTGTTTGTGCACAGCCCCTGAGCCAGGCCCTGCAGGAAGTGGATGTGTTGGCTGGAGGATCTGCAGTGCCTTTGCATTGTCCCAGGCATCCCTCACAGCTCTTGGCATGCAACTGGTAGGCTTGGGATGGAGAGGTTCCCTTCCCCAAAAAATCTGTTTCAAAGGCACCTTCTCCACTCTGGCAAGGCCCCAAACAAAGAACCTGCTTCTCCTTCTTTGTGACATGGAGGTGACCAGGAAACAAGACGTGCCAAAGCAAGTGCCAAAGCAAGTCAGGGTTCTGGTCTGAGTAACCAAACCCTGACATTGGCAGTGACATTTCCAATGACCTGGACAAGACCACTGAAGGCACCCTCAGTCATTCTGAAGATGCCACCAAGTTGGGTGGCAATGTCCATCTGCTGCAGGGCCAGGAGGCTCAAGACTGAGGTGCCATTGTACTTGTTGCCTCAAGAATTTGAGGAGCAAAAGTAAGAGAATTTATTAGACTTAAATTCTGTAGGTTAAAATAGGGCTAGATATTAGTAGAGCTCTCTTCTAGAATTAAGGATAATTGGATAAAGGCCCTCTCATGCCCTCTTTTCCTGTTTAATTAAGAACCAAAAAAAAATTAATTATTAATAACAATTAATAACTAACTAATTAAGTTCATTAAAATTAAGCCCTAATAGCTAAATTACTAAATTAATTAATTAAACAAGGTAAGAAGTTCCAAAGGTTTAAACTAGACATTAGTTGGGAAAGAAAACTGCTAGGGAGGTCTTTTTTTAATGATAGATAATATTATTTAACATTTGGCCTGGAATATGTTCCTCAGGCAGTTGAGCTGTAGCTCTTGCTCAGTTAGAACAGGTCCCACAAGATGCTTTTATTGAAATAAATGATGGATTTGACAAATCAGAAGAGCTTGTTGTTTTCATTGTGCTGTAGTCATTGATTTGGGGGAAACTGCTGAAGGCTGAAGCCTTTTGGTCTCTGGGGCGTTGCAGTGTGTGCTGTGTGGGGCAGAGGAGAAAGGCGCTGCCTGGGGCGGGAGGGATGCAGGGACACCAAGTGCTTGTGACTTGTGCCACAAGGCCTTGGTCTGATGCAAAAGCTCCTTTTCTTGCGTCCACTTCTCCTCCTAGAGAGCTGCCCTGGTGCAGAGATCATTCTGTAAGATCTCTGCAGGGAGCAGAGCTCTCAGCCATGGCAAGGAGATTTTCCAGAACTCTCTGTTCTGCAGGCCAGCAGCTGCCAGGCTGTTTTGTGGAACTTGTTGTGAGGCAAACAGGGATTTTCCTGCTGGACATTGGATCCCACTGGCTGTGTCAGGTGCCTGCAGAGGTGCTGCAGCACTCAAACACATTTGCAAATGCAGCTCTTGCAGCCTGGTTGAAAATCTCCTGAGACAAGGAGCCTGAAAGGACACGTGCTTGGCCACATGCATTGTGCAGCTGAAAGCTCCAGGATGCCACAATGTGCCACGCTGGACACTGCCTGGCATTGGGGTTGATAGCAAAGCAGATGCTTGCTTTGTCTTTGCAGTCTCCAGCTGCTGCTCCCTCCCAAGTGAGCAATTCCCAGGAGACAGATGTGTGCAGAGCTGCCTGTGCTCCCTGAGCAGGCCTGGCAGGAGCTGCAGCACACAGGGTGGCAACCCAGCCTGGCGAGGCTGTGAATCTCTTGGTGCTCCCACAGAGGGGACTGCTGTGGGCTGAAAGGCTCCGTGTTTGCCAGGGAGTTCCAAAGGAAAAGGGAAGATCCTCCCGAGCTCAGGCCAAGGACAGCTGCAGCCCACTGAGGTGGGTGATGAGCACCTCACAGCTGCCATCCTTCATTCCCGTGCATTTGCCTGCCTGGTCCATATGCCCAGTTTCCTGTGTCCAACAGGAGCTCCTGTATTTATAATCTGAATGTCCTCCACGTCACCAGAGGTTTTGCAGATGAAGCAGAGCATCCTGTTCAGTCTCACCACTGCTCCTCCTTTTGAACTCCCTGCCTTGCCTGGAGCTCTTGCCTGAGGCATCCTTCCAATCAGCTGTGACAAACTGCACTGAAGCCAAGCACCAGCCAGGCTGCCTTTATTACTCTGGGCTTCAATTCCTCTGCTGATTTGGTGTCGTGGCAGTGTCCTGACTCTGCTGGCCCTGGCTGGCAGCAACCTCTCTGCTCAGTTTCTCTGGAGCACTTGGTGTGGAAGGCGTAAGTCGTGTAAGGCAGGTGGCCAGTACAGATTCCTGAACATAGCGGTGGAACAGAAAAGCAAATGAAGTGCCACAGAAGCGGCTCAAGCAGTTTAGATTGATGTCAATTATTCCTTTTTACATCATATCTCTGTAGCTTGCAGGGACAAACACAAAACCGGGGATGAAATATCAAGAGTGAATTTATTTTCATCATTTCACCAAGCAGGGGATCCCTGAAGCAGCACCCAGGCAGAGGCACATGGGGGATGACATGAGAACATTCCCAAACATGCTGCTCTCCCCTGTTTATCAGGGTTCTTCATGGCCATCTTTTGCCACTGTATGGTTGGATTTTTCCCACAGCAGGGCAGCAGTCTCCTTTCCTCTAGGTCTCTCTGCAGGTAACAAAAACAGTTTGCTGAGTCTTCGAAATAAAGTTTAATGATTTTACAAGAAGAAACAGTCACTGAAAAAAGCAGGATATCTGTTAAATACCTTTTTTTTCTTTTTCTTTTGTGGTCGCCCAGTGTATACAAGGGAGCTCCACAAAACCAGACCAGTGGCACCATACACACCTTTAGTTCAATAGACATTTCAGCTGGAGCACTGAAATGAGCTCTGGAATGCCCTCTCCTTCCTCTTCTGACTTGATGAGGAAAAAATTCCTCATCTGACTTGATGAGGAAAAAATTCCCTCAGGAAGCAGACACGAGCTGCCCCAGTGCTGTGGATGCTGTCAGCCCCAGCCTGGGCTGAGGGAAGGTGGATGATGCTTTTGCCATGCATCTCCTCTCCTACAGGAATTTTCATTTTTCCCAATCACACACCTTGATGAGGTTTCTCACCAGTTCTGTATATTTGGGAGATCACCATGTTCCCAGAGAGCAGATAGTGGGTGTGTTTGGGAGGGAGCTGGGGGCTACCGGGGGATCCAGTGTTGCCATGGGGATCCAGGCACAGCCCAGACAATCCAGGGGCTTCCCAGCAAATCCCAGCACTGTCTGGATGATCCAGAGCTGCCCAGACGATCCAGAGCTGCCCGGACGATCCAGCCCTGCCCAGACGATCCAGCCCTGCCCAGACAATCCAGCCCTGCCCGGACCATCCCGGCGCTGCCCTCACGACGCCATCCCGCCCCCGCAGCCCTCAGGGCAGGAGGATGAACGGAGGAGCCTGAGGAGAGGGCGGATGGCATGGCCGGAGGCCTTGCTTTCATTTGTCTTTGTTTCCTAACGTGCACACCTGTTTGCAGTGGGAATAAAGGACTTTTCCTCAGTGCACTCTGTCTGCCGGGATGTGCGGCAGCGACGTGGGGCTGGGCTGGCAGCAGGGGGGCACAGCCCGAGCTCCTGGCATTTCGGGCTCCCTGTGGCAGCAAGACACTGCACTAGAACTTATAAATCCATTGAATGAACACCTCAGTGACTAAGCACCACCGGTTTGGGGTGAAGACAAGGCAGGGAATTGATCCCAGGGTGGCTGTGACCCTCCCCAGTTTGCATTCTGATGCAAGCCCAGAGAGCCCAGCCTGTGCAAAGCACTTTGGAACAGAAACAAGCACCTTCTGCCAGCGTCCTGCAGGAAGGCAGCAGTGGCAACAGGAATCTGCCTGAGCTCAAACTCCCTGAAATGCATGTGTTGTGGACTTTGAGTCCCCATGGGCAGCTGGTGATTTCCACCTAGGCTAACTCAGGCATAGGCAGAGAGGCGAAGGCACTGGAACTGGAGAACTGTCCTTTCTTAACACAATGCCTTCCTTTCGCAGGCCTTGCCTTGGGGAGCCTGTGCTCAGGGGTGCTTTGGAACAGGACTTTTCCTCTTTGGAACCCCTGGAAATCACCATCAACACCATGGGCTGCATGGCCAAGAAAGAGGAGAAGGATCTCTCCTCAAGTGTGCCCTAAAAGGGTCTGCAGGAGAATTCTTAGGAAAAGCTGCTGAATACTCCTGGAGCTTTCTAAATATTTCCAAATCAAACTCACCCTGCAGTCAATGAGAGCAGAGATGTGCCCTGTGAGTATTAAACCCTGAAGAAAAGTGTTACTCTGTAACCTGTTTAATGTTCAGAGAAGCAAATCCTGTTCTCTCTTAACTGTGTGTTTCCTTCTGAAATACAAACTTGCTATGCTCATTTTGCTTTCAAGTACTGATGTTACTGCGTCTATTAAGATAAAGTAGGTGCACTAAGAATAAAATATCAGAATAAAGGAGCTGAAGCCTTAGGCCTCAAGAGCTGACCAAGAGGGAACTTTCTGAGCAAACTAATGCTGCTAACATGGACCAAGCTAAATCCAGCAGATAGAATCCTCGAATTCCAGAATATTTTCTGTTGGAAAAGACCTCTGAGCTCATCAAGCCCAGCCATTCACCCAGCACTGTCAGCCCAGCACTAAACCACATCCCTGAAGTGCCAAGGCCTGAACAAGAGGCCTGACTGAGGCCTGAACAACAGGCCTGAGCCAAAGGTGACCTCTCAATGAACCTGCCAACCAAAGGTTATCTTTGTATCCACTCATTACTGAAATATTCATGATCATTAGCATTGTGATAGATGTTTCCACTAATTAGTGAAACATGTATTGACTTTTCTGTATTTAGAAGCTAAACAAGGCCATGAAATCCAACATCTGGCCTGGTATGGGGGTGTATGGTCAAAGTGAACTCCCTTGGTTCCTCCTTGAGCCCTGGCCAGGCTTTGGGAGAATCCAAGAGGAGAATGAATCCAGATGTTCCTGCACTGGAAGTGCTGTCAGTTTGTTTGTTCAGCACTCTCCAAGCTGGGCTCTCTCCCAGCGAGGTTGGAAGCCTCACCTGTGGGTGGACACAGCTGCAGGAATTGCCAGTGTCCAGAGTGGCTCTGCAGTCCTTGGCTGTGACAGCTTCCCCAGCTGATGTGTGGGGCTGGGTGATGGTAAAGTCTGAGGCTAACTGGTGATGGATCTTTCTAAATCATTATAGGCAATAGTGGAAAGAACATTCCATTGTGACTGGCCCAGAGGCTCCATGTATTTTGGGTATAGACTTCCTCCGAAATGGATATTTCAAAGACCCAAAGGGACTCAAGTGGGCATTTGGGATAGCTGATAGGCAATCTTTGGTAGTGATTATTGGGTTCATTGCTGAGCTTCTCCTTTTGTAATTCTTTGCAAATGATTTTGTATATTGCTGAACTTATCCTTTTGTAATTCTTGGCAGTTTTGCATTTATATAAATTACACAATTCCTTCAGTTGCTGTCTGTGTCTTTGCTGCTCACCCTTACCACCGGCAAAACAGGATCCCCTCCTGCCCAAGTGATCCCTAAGAAGACAAAAACCATCACTCCAAATATCCCCTCTTCCTCCTTGTTCCTCCACTTTATACACTGAGCATGATGTCCTATGGTCTGGGATATCCCTGGGGTCAGTTGGGGTCACCTGTCTCCCTGTGTCCCCTCCCAACCTCCCCCACACCCCCAGCCCCTCCCCAGCATGGCTGGACAAGGAGCAGGAAAGGCCTTGGCTCTGTGCAAGCTCAGTGAGAACAAAACCGTCAGTGTGTGATCAACCCTGTGCTCAGCACAGCCCCAAAGCACAGCCCCAGGAAAGCCCTGGGAAGGAAATTCCCTCTGCCCCACCCAAAGCAGCACCCCATGGCCATCCAGCATCACCACGGCTCCACAGGCTCCTTTCTGACCGTGACAATCCCCATCCCAGCAGGGCAAAGGTTGTTGGCCATGGACCCAACCTCAGCAAAGTGTCTCCTGCAGGTTGTCCTGGCATTGGACAGTAGGAAGGGGGCTCTGTGCTGGTTGCCATGGCAACCTCTGTACCAATGATGCCCTATGGTGGTTGCCATGGCACCCAAGCCCAGCAGGGTCTCAGGGCAAGTGTCCCTGGCATCAGTCCCTCCAAGGGGTTTCCATGGCAATGCCATGACAGGTGACCCAGGTGTGGTGTCCCAGTGCTGGTTGCCATGGAAACAGTCCCCAGCACTGACCCTTTCTGTCAGGCTGACCTGGCCTTTGGCCCTGGCACTGGGCTGTGCTGCTGGTTCCGCGGCGCCTGCCCAGCCAGCGCGGCACAGGGCAGGTGGCCATGGCACAAACCCCAGCCATGGATCCCCTGTGGCTCTGGGCAGTGACACCAGCCCTGAGCAATGGGCTGCTGCCGTGGGCTCAGTGAAGTGGCCATGGCAACAACCCCTTGCAATGGCCCAGGGCAGGTTGGCATGAGAATCCAGCATCACAGCTGGCCCAGGGCAGGGCTGCAGTGCCCTTCCCAGCAGCCTGTCTGCACACAAGCACTTCCAGGGCTCTCTGCACTTCCCTTCCCCTCACTCTTGGCTCGCTCACACACCTCTCAACAATCCCCTGGGTGCTTTGAGCTGCAAGGAGTTCAAAGCTTGTCTGCCCTTCAGCAGTTGCTCTAATTCTGCCTTCAGCCAACTCTGGATTTGTTTTTATTGTAGAACTTCTTGTGTGTCTAAAACATTCCTTGCAGGGTTCTGCCTTGGGGAAGGGGAACCTCCTTGGTGGCAGCTTGGGTTTGACACACACTTAAGGAGGGTGTCTGTTTTCAGTGGGGAAACTTAGGATCTTGAGATTGCTTCAAGAAATAAAAGAAGAAAACCCCTCTTTGCTTGAGTGCAGCCAGTTGTGCAAGCAATGCAGGTCCCAGTTGACTAAGGAGAGACATGACAGGGTTGGGAATGTGGAGCAAGGTTGTCCACACTGTGTCAGACCTCAAAGCACAGCTTCTCTGACCAGGCCAGACCTCCTTAGGAGACACCCTGGATCAATATTAATCTCACAATGCTGCAATTACCTCTTCTCTAAAGAGAATAGCAATAAAATACTCAGTTTAAAATAGGAATCCATATTTCTTAGAATCTTATTTCTTTGAAATATTGCTCCATAAGTATAGAAAAGAAACTTCCTAATGAACTGCATTAGTCCAGAGGGAAATCAAGGCAGAGCCATGTTTTGTTAGGAATTGCTTGATCCTAATGAGCCCTGTGGTGCATTTGGTGCTGAGACCTTGAACCTCAGGGCCTGAGAGCTGATTGCACAAACCTTTCCATGAGCCAGTCAGAGGGAAAACCCAAAGTGTCTCAAAGCTTTAATGGGTTCCACTGAGGTCCATCCTCAACACAAGTTCCTTATGGACTCCTTGGAGGAGAATTGGAGGCCACGGTTGTACAGACCTCCCAGAGACTCCAAATCAAAACAAGTACTTTAATAAACCTAGAGCACCTTGAAGCATTAATGAGCTCCACTGAGTCTTGTTACTGACAAAGAATCTCAAGGGACTCATTACAGCAGATAATTGAAGGCCATGATTGCACAAACCTCTCAGAGACTCCAAGGGAAAGGAAAACCCAAAGTCCTTTGAAAAACCTGCAGTCTCTGGGAGCACTAAGAAGACCCCCAGGGCCATTCCTGCCAATGGCTCCCCAGGACTCCTTCCAGCAGATCCTCGAGGCTACTGGGATGTGGGGTGGGGATGTTGAGGGCAGGACAAGGGGGTGACAGTGCCCAGCCTTGCTGGGGCTGTGCCAGGAGGGCCCAGTGCCTCAGGACAAGGTGTTTCCTCACAGCCATTAGGTAGCAGAGACACTGCTGTTCCCAAGGGCGCAAAGACTTGGCTTCTCTTTGTCCCCACGTGTCATCCCTGTCTCCAGTTTCCTCCTCCAACTGGGACATGGGGACACTTTCTCAGTTGTGTCCCTCAGTGGGACCCATTTATGGTATTAGGAACTTTGGAGTTCAATTCTGCCTTTGAATACTTGAGAGGTTTCTGCAACTCCCTCTCAGGGACTGATGTTCAGGGCCTGAGCACCAAAGCCCCACGAGGGTCATTCAAGTTG
The DNA here is from genome assembly GCF_008360975.1 of Lichenostomus cassidix. NCBI lineage: Eukaryota > Metazoa > Chordata > Aves > Passeriformes > Meliphagidae > Lichenostomus > Lichenostomus cassidix. Next base: position 2,674,969 of record NW_028147635.1, on the reverse strand, counting down.
CTGTGCAGTTGCTGTGCTGCTGAGCTGGGCTGGGCTCCTGGCACAGAGGAGCTCCTGGCAAGCGGCAGCGCTGCAGAGAGACAGCTCTGCCCAGGAGCAGCTCCTGTGCACAGCCCAGCAGGGCTGGGGCACTGCCAGGCCATCTCAGGGACACCAGCAGGGCACACCCAGAGCTCACAGGTGCTCAGCATTGGCAGGGGCTGTGCCATGGCCCAGAGGGGCCTGTGTCATAGCCATGGGCACCTCTAGGGCTGTGTCAGAGAGCCACAGAGCAGCTGTGATGTCAGAAAGGAGCTGTGTGACATCACAGACTGGGTTCTGTGAGGTCACAGATTGGGCTATGACATCACAGAATTGGTTGTGTGAGGTCATGGAGCAGCTACAGGATCATAGAGGAGAATGTGTGACATCACAGAGCAGGCTGTTACATTGCCAGGTTGCTGTATGATATCAGAGCAGGCTGTGCAGCAACAGAGTGAACTGTGTAACATCATTGAGTGGCTGTATGGCATCACAGAGTTGGCTGTGTGACATTACTGACTGACTTGTGACACCACAGAGCAGGCTGTGACATCCTAGAGCAGGGTGTGGTATGTGACGTCATAGAAAAGGCTGTGGAATCACTGGTTGGTTGTGTGACATCAAAGAGCAGACTGTGACATCAGGGTGTGGCTGAATGTCATCATACAGCAGGCTGTGAGGTCAGAGAGTAGACTGTGTGACACCACAGGGTGGTGATGTGACATCATTGAATGTGCTGTGACATCACAGGACAGCTTTATGTGACCATAGTGAAGGCTGTGCGAAATCACAGAGTTGCCTTTGACATCACAGAGTGGGCTATGACAACACAGGGTGTCTGTGTGACATCATAGGGGGCTGTGTGACATCACTGGGGAGGTCACTCTGCCCCAGCCCCCCTCACAGTTCCCCCAGACAAGTCCAACACTGCTCATGCACAGCAGGGTCCCCTGTCCCCCCAGGTCCCCCCTGCCCCCCAGTGCCACAGCCTCCCCCAGAGGATGTTCCATCAGAGCCTGACATGGGGACAGGGGAGACGTTGTTACAGGTTCATTTATTTCACTCAAATACAATGTGAGACTCCTCATTTACATGAAGTCTCTGAGTTACAAAAGATGAAGGGATAATTAAATTGGAGAGAATGAATAATACTAATGCTTTGAAGACAACACCATCACAGCAGAAAAAATATAAATGAGGAGAGACTTGGCCTGTCATGATGTGCACCAGGACCCAGTGAGAGAGGAAAACAGGCAGTCTGTGATAGCTGAAAAGTGTCCAGAAATCAGTCCTCTGAGAGCTTTCTTGAGCTCCTGGTTCCTCAGGCTGGAGGTGAGGGGGTTCAGTGCTGGAGGCACCACCGAGTACAGAACTGGTACCACCAGATCCAGGGATGAGGAGAGATGGAAGGGGGCTTCAGGTAGGCAAACATGGCAGTGCTGATAACCAGGGAGACCACGGCAGGTGAGGGAGGCATGTGGAAAAGGCTTTGTGCTGTCCCTGCTCAGAGGACATCCTCAGCACAGCCCTGAACATCTGCACATAGGAGAAAACAATGAACACAAAACAGCCAGAAGATATCCAAGCAGTAATGACCATGAGCCAAAGTTCCCTGAGGCTGGAGTGTGAAGAGGAGAGCTTGAGGATCTGGGGCACTTCACAGAAGAACTGGCCCAGGGCATTGCCCTGGCACAGGGGCAGGGAAAATGTATTGGCTGTGTGCAGCAGAGCAGTGAGAAAGCCACTGGCCCAGGCAG
>NW_028147635.1:2654036-2672694 GCF_008360975.1 Lichenostomus cassidix | reverse complement strand
GCTGGATTTAGCTTGGTCCATGTTAGCAGCATTATTTGCTCTGAAAGTTCCCTCTTGGTCAGCTCTGAAGGCCTAAGGCTTCAGGCCCTTTAGCTCCTGGTGCTAAGCTGCTCATGCTGAACGAGATGAGTCGAAGAGAAGAATACAGTTCATCCAATTCCTTCTGGGACACTGAGAAGGGAGGGTGTGAAAACAGGAGCATTGTTTGGTGTCACCTCCTCTCTGCCCTTCAGGCCTTTCAGTGCTCTGAAACAGCCAAGAGCTTTCTTCAGGAGTGCAAGGAAGCAGCTGTTCTTTCTGCCAGGTCTGGCTCTCTCCAGTCTCTGCTCTTGACTGGTTTTGTCCCTCTTGCTGTGCCCTCTGTTCCTCCTCTGCTCGCTGGCTGCTGCCCAGGACTGTGCAACTGGCCCAGATCAAGTGCTCGAGAGCCTCATTTCTCTGCCCTTGGAGCTGCCTGGGCACAGCAGCCTTTTCCATCTGCAAGCTCCATATGGACAGGGAGTGCCCAGCTCCGTTCTTGCACAACCTGCAGGAGCCCAGGGCCTGCCATCTCAAGTCCCTGCTGGCACTGAGGGCTCCCAGGTGCCTCAGGCTGCTGTGACACCACTGCAAACAGGAGGCAAGAGTGGCAGGGGCTGTGCTCAAAGTCAGCTCCATTTGCTGCTGCTGCTGCTGCTGCTGTGGGGTCATTTGTCCAACCCTGCCCCAGACTCAGGGATCAGCTCCAGGCCCTGCTGCTGCTCCCTCAGGATCAGCCACAGTTTGGTTGTTGCTCTCAATGCCAGCAGAAGCAGTGGCTGAAGCAGCAGGTGCTGACAGTGCCCCAAGCCCCGGGGCCAGAGGGAAGGGAGCTGCTTCACATCAGGACCAGGAGCAAAGGACATTTCTTTTTTAGGACATGTTTTCTGTTTTAAGAAAAGAAAAAAAGAGAAAAGAAAAAAGCCTAGATGAAATACGAAAGATAAAAACAAAACTCAGGTGTGTAGTGTAAAATCTTCTGTAACTTTGGATTAAGAGGTAACTGATCTTTTGTAAAAGTGAGCTCAGTTATTTACTTTGTCAATGTGCTGATAGCATGGATCTATCTTACTGACCTCAGTAGCCTTTTTTTAATAGATTCTGGGCTTTGTTTCCAATATTAAGTTATTTTAAATTGTGGTTGAAGCAGTAAGAAATTGATTGTGCTCTGCCAGCTCCGAGCAGGACTGGGAATCTAGATTCTGTTGATCCCCATCTCATTAGCAAGATGCCCTTTCTTCTCACCCTGTGAATGAGCTGTGCATTCCCTTTGAAATTGTCAGAGGTTTCTTAAAGGTGCAAAATCCCACTTACCGCTTTTTGCTCTGGTTTGGAAGTGGAGAAGGGCAATTCTTCATTCACCAACTCCAGACTGCACTGCCTTAGGAACACAGCCCACTCGCCAGGTTTGGCTCACTCGTGGCACTTCTAGAGGAGGAAGAAAGTGCAATTGCACAATTCCAACCCAAAAGGAATGAAGAGTGGGACAGACAAAACATCCTGTGGACATACAGGTTCAGCTGGGACTGTGGAGTGTTGGGGTTCTTGCCAATTGGATGTGTATCCCTCACTGCAATCTCTGGGCCTGCAGGAGAGTCTCACTCACCTGCACAAGCAGAAAGCTCCGTCGGTGTGCTCAGAACAGGCTCGTCTGATGCAGAGCTGTCAGAGCAATGGGAGGGCAGAGCAGGCCCAGCTGTGCTCAGGGCTGAGCCCCAGCAGAGCCCTGGCAGAGCCCAGAGCAGCCTCAGCATCTGCAGAGCTCTGCTGGAAGGAGAGAAACCAGAAACTGCCCATCAGCTGAAGGCTCCTGTCCCCCTTGTCCCAACTGCCCGCAGTGCCCAGGCCATGCTGGCTGAGCTCAGAGCTGTGCCCAAACCTCCCCATCATTGCTGCCTGTGGGAGGAGAGCAGGAGGGCAGGACATGTGCCCAGCCTCCAGCCAGCCATGGCAGATCCACCTCCTCAGCAGCTGCCCAGAGCAGGATGCTCCTGTGCTCGCTGCCATCTCCCCAGAGCCCTCATCCCACCCCTGCTGAGATGATGGGGATCCACCTCATGGCATCTGCTGCTGGAAGAAAAGCTGCTCCCAAAGGATGTCCTCACCTTTCTCCAAGGGCACATCTGAGCCATTCTGCAGCTGGTCCCAGCACTGCTCCATCCAGACCAGACACCAGTGAGAGCTCTTCCTTTAAAAACCAAACAGCAAAATAATGAGATTACAAACCAAAGGTGGAAACAAGAAAAAAGTTACAACATTATCACTGTCAGGAGCTCAAGGAAGGACTGACCCCTCCATGCCAGGGAAAAACCCACTCACAGCTGGGGGAAACCAAGGTTTCTCCCTTCCCCCTTCATTGCTCCCCCAAAATAATGGTAACCCAGGGCAAACAAGGGCAGTGGAGCAGCCCAAGCCCTTCCTCCCCTGCCAAACAAACCTGCTGCTGCACAGCTTCTGGAGTCCCACCTCTGCTCCCCCCATGGGGGTTTGTTTTGGTCAGGGTGGCTGCCCCCAGCTCCAGCCCCAGCCCAGGGCACGCTACCTGCTGGGGGCTGCTGCTAGGGCCTGGGGCTGCTGCTCCCATTTGGGATCCAGCCCAGCTAAAAATCAGCTTGGCAGCCCACTGAAGAATGAGCTGCACCTGCCCCAGCAGAGCGGGTAGGGAGCCTTCAGTGCCCAGCCAGGCTGTGCAATGCCCACATGTGGGAGCATCCCCCTGGCTGTGGACTCATCTGCACGTTGGCTCTGGAGCCTGGCTCTGAAGCAGGTGCCCAAATCCCAGTGCATCGTCTTCAGCTTACCAGGGGCCAGGTCGAGGGAGATCTTGTCATCCTCCACGTCATCCTCTGTGTCTCCAGCAGCAGCCCCACCTGGTGCAGCTCCTCTGGGGGCTCCTTCTTCCCTGGGGGTGGGAGAGACCAGGCTGTCAGTGTTCTGCCCAGGGCCCCAGCTGAAGTGCGCCGAGCAGGACAAGCAAAAGCAGCTTGTGTGGTGGCCAGCAGTGCTGGCAAGAGCAGCTCAGCTCCAGCACATGAGAGAGCTGTGTGTTCCCATCCCATGGCCCCTGCTCCGTGACACGGGCATGACAAAAAAGGCTGCGTTCCTTGGATTTTTATTGCCAAGGGATTTGTGTGGAGCTGCCACTTACCAGGCCAACGAATCCAATGGGCTGTGTGGCTCTCTCCCTTCTTCTACGGCTGATGAATATCCTGCACCCAAGGATCACTGAACAGGTCTTCCAAGGACGGCCTGTCCATGGGTTGCATGGATAAACATCTCTTTATGAGATCTTGGCAGTCTGAGGAGAGGAAGCAGAAAGTGCCGGTCAGTTGGAGAAGGCTCCTGTCCGCTTTTCCTCACTGTTCCTGGCATGCCCAGGCTATGTTGGGTGTGCTCAGAGCTGTGCCTAAGCTTCCCGATGGATTCTCTGTTTTGGAGGAGAGTGGGACGTGTGCCACCTCCTCAGCAGCTGCCAGAGCAGGAGCTCATGAGCCTGCTGCTGTCTCGCTGCGCTGGTATTCCCCCTGTGCCGCAGAGATGAGGATGCACCTTGAGAGAGCCGTTGTGGGAGCGGGATCTGGCCCCAGATGATCTTCGGCCCCTGCTGAATGGGTGCTTCCCGCGACCATGTGGTGCAGCAGGATGCCCAGGGTCCAGATGGTTGCTGGCTCGCCGTTGTAGCATTTGAGGTGGTTCCACTCTGGTGGGCTGTAGGCTGGTGTTCCTGTGGAATACAGATGGAGTTCATCAGGGGATGCTGCTTCTCCCAGAGCCTCGCCCCAGCATCCCTGGGCATGCCGGGTGAGCTGCTGCCTTCTCGCCAGCAGCCTGTGACTCGTGTACAAACCTGGGGTTGGAAGAGGGAGCCCTGGGAAGCCCTGGGGAGGTCCAAGCTTGGGCTATGAGATGCTGGGCCACCAGTGCTGGGAGTGGGAGCATAGCCCTGGGTGGGCTCACCTGCAAATTTGGTGTATGCTGTGTCTTGGAGGTAGGTGCCACAGCCGAAGTCAATGAGTTTGGCATGTGTGGACAGGTCGATGATGATGTTCTCTGGTTTGATGTCCCTGTGCAGGACCCCGCAGATGGTGCAGTGCTGCACGGCCTCCAGGACCTGCTGGAACATCTCCCGTGCCACCTCCTCGGACAGGAAGCCCCGTGCCCGAATGAAGCGGGAGAGGTCCTGGGAGTGCTCCGGGCGCTCCATCACCATCCAGATGCAGGTGGAGAGCTCAGCCCACTCCAACAACTGGATGATGCTAGGGCACCCCGTGGACACCTTGCTCAGCAGGACTATCTCCAGGGGTGCGCTGGTGCCGTCGGGCTGCGGGAGGAGCACCGTGCCGTCAGCGGGGCTGATGCCGTGCCAGGGCTCCGCAATGATGCCCTCAGCAAGCCCAGTATGCTCTGCGTCCTCCGCTGAGCCCAGGCACCCGCTCCCTCTCCATCCCTCCCTCCTTCCCTCCCTGCAGGCGTCCTGGTGCCCTGCAGCCTGCCGGGCCCCGGCTTATCCCCACGGACCCGGCACGCCCCGCTTTCTCCCGCTCGCCCCAATGGCTCACTCACCAGCTCGGCCCAATGCCGGATGCGGCTCCGGGACACACACTTCACGGCCACCTGCGAGCCAAGGGGAGCAGCGGCATGAGCTCGCCGCCCGCCCTGCCCAGCCCCACCCTCCTCCTCCTCCTCCGCCCGCCGCCAGCCCCGCCACTCACCGGGGCGCCGTCCGCCACGCGTGTCGCTGCATAGACGCTGCCGAACCCGCCTTTGCCCAGCAGCGAGCCCACCCGGTACCGCTCCAGCAGGGCCTCCTGCGTCGTTCCTGCGGGCGAGACACGGCTCTCAGCCTCCGGCCCGGGGCCACCCGCGGCCCCCGACCGCCTCTGCACCGCCCCGGGCCGGGCATCCCCCTCGCAACGGGGCAGCGGCGGCTCGGGGCCGGCGGCCGCGCTGTTGAGCGGCGGAGCTCGGGCCGGGGAAGCTGCGGCCGAGGCGGCGGGAGCGGCCGAGCCGCGTGTGTCCTCCTCGGGCCCCGGGAGGAGCCGGGGCCGCCGCCGGGCTTGGAGCCGGGACGCCGGGGCCGCAGCCCGCACAGGCGGAGCCAAGGACAGACGATGCTGCCCCAGCCGTGGCCACTGAGGCCCGCCCAGCAGCGCCACAGCCATGCCGGCGACAGCCGGGCGGAGCCGAGAGCGCGGCGGGCCGCCCGGGGGCGGGAAGGGGGCAGCCCCGGCCGGGGCTGGGGGCGGGCCGGGCGCATGGCCCCGCCCGGCAGGGGGAGAGGGAGCCCGCGGAAGGGAGGGGACACAGGGAAAGGGACACCGGGAGAGGAGGCGGGACAGGGGGAGAGGGAGAGGAGGAGCAGGAGAAAGGGACGGAGAGGGTCCTAGAAACTGTTCCTTAGCTGCAGCTGCGCCGCTGCCGCCGCTGCAACTGAAGCTCCGGGGCAGTTAGTCCGAGTGGAGTTAGTCCGAGTGGCCGTTTGTGGTGTGGTGGTTGTGTGGCCGTTTGTCCGAGTGGCCGTTTGTCCGTTCCCCGCTCGCCCCCGCGCGCCCCACGGCCGAGCCCCGCGCGCCCCCGGGGGCAGCCCCTGAGTCTGTCCAAACACGGGAACTTTGCCGTGTTCAGCCCACATCCAGAGGCTTGACTGCTGCACAGTGGCACAGCAATCCCCTTGGCTGCTCTGTGCATTGTCCCTGCTGAGGGTCAAACACTAGCGGAGCACATTCCCTGTCTCTAGAATTCATACCTGACCCAAGCACTGCACTTTTGTCTCCAGCATTGCTTTCCAAGCAGAACAGGGGAAGACAAACTGTGTGTAACTCGTGGTATTTTGGAGAGTCTAAAACATGCTAAGTCATAGATCTTCGAGGTGAGATCCATTTGCAATTAATGGCATGGAGAAGTAGTGCAACATGGAAAAGGAGAGCACATAAATAAATAGAGGAAAACATCTCAGATTGTTTCTTTGCATTTTCATTTCACTTCTGGAAAGCTGTTTCAGTTTTCCAGGAATCTTCTCCACAGTCCTGCTTGCTCTTTTCAAGAACCTTTCCTGGAGGGAATGAATTGCAGGAATTATTGGGCTGCACTGGCCCTGGCCGGGTGCCCGGTGCCACCAAAGCCGCTCTGTCACTCTCCTCACAGGTGCAGGACACAGAACCCAGGAGGAAAGGCTCGTGGGCTGGGATAAGGGCAGGGAGAGGTCACTCACTGGTCACTGTCAGGGGCACAACAGACACAAGCTAGGGAAATGAATGGAATTCATTTCCAAGCAAATCACAGTAGGAGAAGGAGAACTAAAACAAGCCCTAACAAAACAGCTTCCCCACCCCTTCCTCCTTCCCAGGCTCCCAGCCTCCACCTGCAGTCCCTGCTCTGCTCTCTCTGCAATTGGAAATTTGTCACCAGCCACAAACTTTGCTTTAGCCTCATCCCAGGATCTCTTCCTGCAGAGGAAGAACTTTCTCCAGCAGAGATTTGGAGTGTGACAGCCTTTGAGGCTCAGGGTGTTTCTCCTGCAGCTCCTTTTGGATCTCCTCTTCCCGTGCTGGGTTTCCTGAACCACAGAACTCTGTCAGCTGCAGCTTTGCAAACGTCAGCTCAAGGTGTGGATGTTCCTGAACAATTTGCTCGAGGTCCTTGGGGCTGCATCCAATGCATTCTTCTTGTCTTCCCCCTTTGCATGGAGCCAGTGGATCTGCTGGCCCCTGGGCAGGGCCTGGCAGAGCAGGTGGAACCTGGGTCCTGCTGCAGGAGCTGGGGGAGCTCCAGGACTCGCTCTGGCCGCTGGGGCAGCCACAACACAAGCCGTTCCCAGCCAGGAGCCGAGGGCTCCGTATGGCTCTGCAGGACCTTGTCCCTGGGGCTCGTCTGGATCAGCGCGGGCAGCTGGGCTGCACTTGGCTTCCTTTGTGTCCCTGCTTGCCCTGGGACAGCAGCTGCCCAGCGCCGAGGGGACAGCAATGGCACCGGGGCAGTTTGGGGTGAGGTTCAGTGTCTGTGCCTGGCAGAACTCCCAAATCCTTGCCGAAGGAGCAGAGAGTGCTGACAGAGCACAGGATGCTCTGCTGAGCATGGAATGGACCGGGGGTGATGTGAGACAAAGCCGGGATGGGAGTATGAAATAAAAGGAGGAAGACGAGCAGGAGGAAAAACCGGCAGGAGAGGAGGAGGAGAGACAGTGGAGGATGAAGAACGGGTGGGGAGGAGGGATGGAAGAGGGGAAGCTGGAGCAAGAGGAGGGATAAAAGGGGAGGAGCGGGAGGAAGAGGAGGGATAGACGAACCAAAAGTGAAGCAGGGGAAGGAATCACCACGTGTGTCTATCGTTCTCTGTGTCTGCAACCCTCGGCCTGGGAGCATCGCCCCCCTGGGACATCCCGCAGGTGAGCGGGCAGGGGGAGCTCGGCCCAAATATCTTGGGCGGTGCCTGGAGTTCTTTTTGGGAGGGGGGATTTTTGGACCTTGTAGGACTCCAGCACCGAGACCCAATTATCTTCGTTAGCTGCCCGGTGGAGTTTCTTTCTTTTTGGAGGGGGGAGGGGGAGGATGTTTGTATCTTGCAGGACTCCAAATATGAGTCGCAAATGCCCCTTGGAGGGATATTGGGGTGTCCCCTAGACGCAAATTTTTTGGGTGGTCCGGGTGTCGGCTGCCGCGAAAAATGGGATGGGATGGGATGGGATGGGATGGGATGGGATGGGGCCCGGGAAGGGTTGGATGTGGATTGGGGTGTGGGATGAAGTCTGGAGGAGGGGGATGGGTGGGATGGGGACAGGGATGAGGCAGCCGAAGGTTGGGGGTGATGAAGCCGGGGGGACCCCACTCCTTAGGGGCTTGCGGGGTATCCGGCAGCTGTGAGGGAGTTTTGGGGTACCCCTGATCCTGCAGGGGTGGCACTGGCAGTAGGGGGACACATGGCTCCGGCACCTCTGGACCCCACCTGCGCCCCCCCTCGCCCCCAGCGCCCCCCGGAGCGGAATTTGGGGAGGGGGGAGGTGGGGGCGCCCAGGCCGGGCCCCCCTTGCTGTCCCGGCAACTGGGGGCCGAGTGCGGGGGGAGCCCCGCGGGCATTGCCCGGCCCTGCCCGGCACGGCTGATGCCGCCCGCCCGCGCTGCGCACTGCTCCGGACTGGTGCTGCCAGTGCCGCGCGGGGCGGGGCCGCTTTGGGGACCCCCCAGGGCAGAGCGCTTTGGGCACTCCCACAGCATCTTTGAGAAGGGGGAACCCCAGAACCCCAAAGATAGGAGGCTGGAAAGGGGGAACTCCTTGGAGGCTTTTTCTGAACTCATTCCTGATTTTAGGAGGATTTTATGGACACCAAACACCCAGTGACTTCTAGAGATAGACTTGGGCCAGAGGAAGCCCCAGCCCAAAGCACTCACATGTTTGTTTTTTTACCCAAATGAGGATTTCCAATTCCCAAAACTTGGCTGGATGGAGAAGGAGGCTGTGAGGAAGAGGAAGATGCCCCAGGTCCCCCAGGCAGGTGAGGAGGAAGTCACTGCCCCTTTCCCCATCTCTTCTTCTCCATCTCCCAGCCCAGCATCACCCCTGGCTGGAGACAACCCTGCTGTCAATGCTGTCCTGTTGGGGATGGATTGTGGGGATCTCTTTCCCCTTCCCTCTGGCATGGAGGCAAATCCCAAATCCTCCCCTTGTCCTTCCTCATCCAGGCACTGAGCTGAGGGTGGAGACTAGGGAGGAGAAATCCTTGCAGCAGAACCTCGTGGAAGATGCCATTTTGAGCAGCTCCATGAGACAGGAATTCAACAGACAAGAAAAGCCCCAGAGATGCTGCACAAGGAGGGGCTGCAAACCCAGCCCAGGGCACTGTGAGGAGCAAAGACCCCACCCTGTGCCAGGAAGGCAACCAGTGCTTCAGTCAGAGTTCGGACCTGTCTGAACCTGTTTGTCCATGAATAGGTTCATGATGGAGAGAAGCCCCACAAGTGCTTGGAATGTGGGAAGAGCTTCAGCAAGAGCTCCCAGCTGATCTGTCACAAGAGGATCCACACCGGGGAGAGACTCTACGAGTGTCCCGAGTGTGGGAAGAGGTTTCAGACCCGCTCCCATCTCCTCATGCATCAGCGGATTCACACAGACGAGAGGCCCTTCCGCTGCCCTGAGTGCAAGAAGGGCTTCAGGCACAACTCCCACCTCATCACCCACCGGCGCATCCACACCGGGGAGAGACCCTATGAGTGTTGGGAATGTGGGATGAGCTTCAGCCAGAGCTCCACCCTGATCTACCACCAGAGGATCCACACAGGGAAGAGGCCCTATGAGTGTCCCAGGTGTGGGAGGAGCTTCACCAGGAGCTCTCACTTGACCCAACACTGTCAGAGTCACCGGTAAGGGAAGTCCAGTGAGTGCCTTCAGTGCAGGAAGAGCTTCATGCACTGCTTCAGCTTCATCCACCAACTGGATGACACACATTGGGAAGAGCCCTTGTGACCCTCACTCCCAGTGACCCACGCTGGGAAGACACCTGGCTGGTGGATTTCACATCCTCCTGATTCCCTGTGGTCACCTGGACAAACACAGGGGCAGGAACATCCTTTGGGACTGAGATTGACATCGGGAATTCATTGGGAAGAGCTGATTTAATAATGGTACATCCCCTAAAAAATGTCACGTGCTGTGTCCAATTGTTTCTTCCGGTGGCATCAAGCAACGCTGGATGATCCTGGATGTATTTTCTAACCTAAATAATTTCCTTCATCATCCTGTCAAAACAACCAAAATTGGGGTAAAATGAAAGAAATGAAACAAAAAGATCTAAAGCTGCACCATTTTCCTGGGATTTGTGGGTGACTTTGTGATTCAGGGGGATATTCAGGAAGATTTGGGTGTTCTCAGGCTGCCCAGGCTGAGGGATAGGATCATGATCTCGTAGTTGTACTAGCATAGCATGTCCAACTGAGCCTATCTGTTCTCCAGGAATTCCGGTTTTCTGTCCCAGTCCCTGGCCTGGGTCTCCCCCTTTAGGGTGTGCCCCCCAACGTGCCCAAATTGCTGCTGAATTGCCCAAGCTGCTCCCAGCTGTGGATGTTCCTGTCCACCAACCTCTCCTGGTCAGTGTCATGGGGGCTGGGAGGGGGTTTAGGGGATTCTGAGGGGATTGGGAGAGACTTTTGTGGCTCTTGGGGCCTCTTGTGGTACTGTGAGGGGGATTGGCAGAGTTCTTGAGGAAGTTTTGGGGTCCTGGGCAGGCTGTGTGGTTTGGAGCGAATTTGGGTGGGTCTTGGGGAAGATGGAAAGGGTTTTGGTGGCTCTTAGGGCCATTTATATTGCAGGGAGTGGTTTGGGGGGATCTTAGGAGGAGCAGTGGGGTGATTTGAGAGGTCTGGGAGTGGCTAGGGGGCTGGGAGGGGGTTTGAGGCAGTTGTGATCCCCCCAGACCCCCAAAGCTGCCACCACACACTGCCCCACAAGATGCTGCCAAGGTTCAGGGGCTCCATGTTAGGGTTCATCCTCCTGGTGCATTGGGGGAAGGTGAGGAGGAATCCCCAGGGGTCATGTGTGTCCCCCAGAGCATGTGTGACCTCCCCATCCCAGTGTCACCCCCTTTTCCCTCCCCACAGGGCTCCTGACCCAGCTCCTGCTTCCCTGGGAGGGAATTTGGGGAGGGGGCAGAGGGGGTGTGCAGCCCCCGCCAGGATGACCCTGAGCCAGTGCCCTTTGTTTAGCACCAACCTGGGCTTGGGGCTGCAGGAGGAAGAGGCTGATGGGAAGCAGATCCTGCAGGTGGGACAGTGCTTGGGGTCAGGGCAAGGTCCTGCCCTGCACACCTGGCTCAGGTGTGACACTGTCCCGGGAAGGGAGCGGGACATTCCCATCCCCATGGATCAGGGCTGTGAGCAGCACTTGGAGCACAGACATGGAAATACTGGGAGGAACTGGGAGCACACTGAGGGTGTGAATTATCCCCACCACCACCTTTCCAGGCAGCCCTGGATCTGAGAAATGCTCGTTAGGCCTCAGCCTTGGCCAACAGCCCCTGGGCTCAGCTCCTCTGCAGCTGATCACAAACACTGTCTGCTCCCAGGCACTGCTGCTGTCCAACCAGCTCCTGCTTTCTTTAGGAGCAGCCTTGGGAACTGTTTTTCTCCCCTCAGTGGCACAACATCCCTGTTCTCACAGTGTCAGAGAAAGCTGTTGATGCGAAGTGCAGCCAGGATGGAACATTGCTGTGACTAAAGCCCATCTCTTGGGGCCCTATCAACAGGGCTCCAAAAGGAGCCCCTTGGAGCTCTCCTGGAGCAGTGAGCTCCCTCTGAGTGGGGCCTCTCCGAGCCGGGAACTCTCCCGTTTGCTGCACTCGGGGCATCCCCGAACAACGAGGGACCCTGGGCCGATCCCCCCACTCCTCCAGGCTCAACCCTTCGCCTGCTGGGGAGATGCAAAAGCATCCGCAGTGAGCATTTCCCTGCCCTCCAGGGCAATTTCTGACAGCTCCCTGGCACTGCCTGTGTCTGTCTGTGTGCACACACGTGTGCCTGTGCTCTGGAAATGGGGGAGAAATGCTGCTCTAGGAGGTGTTGAAGTGCCTTGGATATCTGAGTGAGTTAGGCCTGTAAGTGAGGTTCAGTCATAAGGTATGAGCTAAATGAAATGCTGCTAAGGGTTGATCTTTTGCTAAGTTGTTGAGTTTAAGGTATAAGTTCAGGTTAATGTAGAGGTTAAGTTCTGTTAAATTTGAGGGGTGTTAAGCTCTTAGGCTGCATTCCTTTTATCCTTGCCCTCACTGTCCTTTTGTCACACACAGCTAAACACACACACACACACAAATGGACATTTCTCAGTACATTTCTGGTTTGATTGCCTGGATTTCCTTGCTTTTGTTGTTGCTTTTTTTCTCCTGCTGTGCCTGAACTGTTCCGTCAGGAGCAGAGTGACTCTTGCCAAGGAACTTTGTTGTGCTGACACTTAATATTAAATCTGGTTTTTGCTGATCCCTCGCTGGGGATTTTTTAAGTGCTCTCAAGCCCTCATTTGTAAAAGAATGAAGGAGCCCTGGGCCAGGCTCTCGCCCTGGGGGACACAGGGACACTGCCGGGGGGTCCCTGTCCCCCTGTCCCACCCCCCAGGGCCCTGGGGGGTGGGACAGGCTCTGGGGGTCGATCTCATGGAACATCCTCTGGGGGAGGCTGTGGCACTGGGGGGCAGGGGGGACCTGGGGGGACAGGGGACCCTGCTGTGCACGAGCAGTGTTGGACTTGTTTGAGGGGAGCTGTGAGGGGGGCTGGGGTGGAGTGACCTTCCCAGTGATGTCACACAGCTATCCTGTGATGTCACTCATCCACCCTGTGTTTTCACAGCCCACTCTGGGATTTCACAGGCGACTCTGTGATGTCACACAGCCTTCACTATGATCACATAAAGCTGCCCTGTGATGTCACAACCCATTCCATGATGTCACAGCCTGCTCTATGTTATCACTCAGCCATTCCATGATTTCACAGCCCCCTTTGTGATGTCACATAACCACCCTGTGGTGTCACATGTCCACTCTATGACCTCACAGCCTGCTGTGTGATGTCATACAGCTGCACCATGATGTCACAGCCTGCTCTTTGATGTCACACAACCAACCAGTGATGCCACAGACCACTCTATGATGTCACATATCACACCCTCCTCTGGGATGTTGTCTTGCATGAGAGAGAGGAGTTTTATGTGTTTGTGCAGTTTGACAGACTTTAAGATAGCTAGTTCCCCAAGACTTAGTCCCGTTCGCAAGATTCTTTGATATCTGGCCGATTTGTCTAAAAATACCATTTATTTGACACAGAACATAACAAACATACAAACACAGAATAGATTGACACACATAAACACACAATGAATACATAATTGCAACACTATAATAGCTAAAAATGCAATTATGGAGTAAAACCTTGCTTGAACTATAAAATAGTTAGAAATGCAAGAAATGCTAATGCAAGTTAAGAGATGCTTGCTTGAGCTAGCTGAAATGCAAGTTAAGAAAGGTACCTATAAATTAGCCGGAATAATACAATTTAGGAAACTCAATAATCTCACCAAATCCAGTTTTGGAGCTGGAGATGCATCAGCGTCCTTACTCAATCCCTCGGGAAGTAACCACAGAGCCTGTGTCCAAGCTCAGGGGAGAAAGCTTTTGCTTCACGTTCCAGTGTCTATGTAGAAAGCTTCTGACTTTCTGAGCTTTCGTGAGCTTTTTATAGGATAAAAGTGTGTATTTGTAGTCACTGAAAATTTGCTCACATTCTCTCTGCATTCCACAGGGGAGTGTCTTTTCAGACTTTCAGTCGTCAGCACTAGGTAGCTGTTGATTTAGGCTACCAGCCTAAACTTGAGCCATCCATTTCCTGGGACAATCAGAGAGAGAGAGAAGGGGGAGGGGGGTGTCCTGCCACAGATGTCACAGCCTACTCTGTGGTGTCACAAGGCAGTCCATAATGTCACATAGCCAACTCTGTGGTGTCATACAGCCACTCAATGATGTTACACAGCTCACTCTGTAACTGCACGGCTTGCTTACATGATGAGGCCTCCAAACCCCATCTTGGGAGGTTTTTTGGTCTTCTCCAAGGTTTTTGAGAAAGGAAAAATATTGGTCAAAGTGCAAGGAAAATGGAGTGTCATTTTTCCCCCAAGCTTGCAGTGACAGAAAAAGGGTCAATATCTTCCAACTAAATGAGAGTGGATTTACATTTGTTATAAGGAGGGAACTTTTTACCATGATATTGGCACAAATCTGCAAGTGTTTTTCCAGTCTAGTTGCTGCCCTATCCCAGGAATTATCCAAGGACAGGACTTTTCGGCAACCTGACATAGTGAAACCCCTCTCCTCCCCAAGGATGGAATTCCTGTTGTGCTGGTTCTCTGATGTGCTGGGTGACCTCACAACCCTCTTGGCCAGAATGTCAGCTGAGGGCCAAGCAGGCTGCTGCAGTGGCAGTGACCTCACAGCCATCACCATTGCAACCATGTCCCCTGGGCCTGGCTCTCTCCATTCCATGAGCTCCTGTTCTGTCACCAGTGGTCTCCTGAGTTCCAATGAGGCCCCACAGTGTCACAGTGTCCCCTTCATTCCATGAGGTTCCGTAGTGTCACAATGCACTCCTGGGTTCCATGAGGCCCCACTGTGTCACAATGACCCCTTGGTTCCATGAGGAGCCACAGAGTCACAATGGTCTCCCTTCATCCATGAGGCCCTGCAGTGTCACTTTGGTCTCTGTGGTTCCATGTGGCCACAAAGTGTCACAATGATCTCTGTGATTCCATTGGGAACACAAAAGCTTTGCATTAACATTGAGCAACACCTGCTTAACACAGCTGGGAACATCTGTTTGTATTCAAAAGAGGGTTTAAAGGTGAGAATGGCACCATCAACTTCCATCTGCAACTGAGATCAAGGGAAAGGACAGGGACAGAGAATTCTGCTTCAAGATACAGAGAATTCTGCTTACAGAGATCACTTCTGGTCACATTGTCCCTTGTAGAAAGGTGAAAACATCAGAGGCAGCCTGTACTGAGCATGTGGTTCCTGAGTGGGGTTTGTTGTGTAGGAAACCTGCTCAGGCTTTTCCATTCTTTCCTCACAAACAGGAAAACTTCTTCTGGGCCTGTGTGTAGGCAGAGCCCTGAGGAGAGCAGGTGGGACATGGAGCAATGGGCTGGGACAGCCAGCTGCAGAGCTCAGGGGACAAGTTTGCGATGCAGGGAACAGGGATGTCAGTGCCAGGTGGGCAATGTCAGCCATGGTGAGGTTGGGGGTGAGGAGCAGGTTGTCCCAACAGGGTCAGCCCTCAAGGTGCTCATTCTTCTACATGCCCAGACCTCCTAAGGACACATTTAGCATCGAAGTCACTTGGGGAATGCTTCTATCACCTCTTCTCTGAACTGAAAACAAAAAAAATGTTGCCTTGATGTAAAAGAAAAGTCATGGGGTGCACTTTGAAATCTTCCTCCTTAAAAGAACTTCAAACTCACTCCAATAGCTGCACAGGCTCTGAACACTTGAAGACAATGGAAAGAACACAAAGAACTCCTGAGGGCTTTCTTTATTTTAATGAACCCCACGATGGATTTGAGGCTAAGTCTGTGACCCTCAGGGACTGAGAGAAGGTTGAAGAAGCTGCTCAAGGAGTCAGAGGCAGAACTCCAAGTCCCTTGGAGCATCATTGGGCCCCACTGAGGGCAGAGACTGCCAAAGGCTCCCCAGGGACTCGTGAGAGCAGATCCTTGGGGCCAGGATTGCAGGGAGCCAAAGGCTCTGAGCAGGGAACTGGAATGCTGAGAGAAGCCTGGGCTGGTTGGAGGAAGCAGAAAGGCCAAGGGCTGAGCCCAGTGACCAGTTTGTGGGTGATTGTTGCTGTACTCCAGAATTGCCCTGGAAAAACCCCTGGGGAAGCCAAGGCAGGAGCAGCTGGGAAGGGCTGGCAATGCTGCTGCTGCTCCTGCTGGGAGCCCCGGCTGGGCCAGGCTGGCACCCACTGCGCTGCGGCTCCTGCTGCTGCCAGAGCCGGGCGGGACTCGGGGACAGGGAATGGACACGGGGGGACAGCAAAGGCCGTGGGGCTGCAGTGATGTTGGCGCTCAGGACAGTGCCAGCACAGAGCTTTGGACATGAGGGGTCATGAGAGGCCATGCAAAGCCTCAGCCCTGGCAGGAGGGAGTCCTGCCATGTCCCCAGGGCACGGCAGCTGTGAGGTGCCACAAGTGCAGATGTGGTGCAGAGCAGGCTCAGAGCACCTCTGGGAGGGGATGAGACCCTTCCCCAGCTCCAAACCACACCAAAACCACCAAAAATAGGACTTTGCGTCTTCAGAAGCAACTGGCAAATTGGAAGTGACCATAGAGCTCAATCCCACTGTGAGAAGGAAGGGAATCTTCCCAGTGAGCTGCTATCCAGCCACTATTAACAATGGGTGGGATTTAGAAGTATAACACTAATAAATAATACAAATAATAGTAACAACAGTAACAAGAAATGAACCCCCAAATGCCAACACACAGCACCACACCAAAAGGATGAAGCTCCTTTTTCTTTATTGCCTCAAGGCTCATGAGAAATTATCCTGGTATATAATACCTAAAAACACACTCAGGAACAGGTTTCCCCTCCCTTCATCATCCCCAACATTTGGATGTCTCATTCTAGACCCTGCCCCACACTCCAAATCCCCACCCCAACCCATCACACCCCTCCAATTCCCATCAAGACCCTCTTCCCAAGCCCTATTTCCACCCTTCCACCCCTCCAATTCCCATCCCACCCATCCTGCCCCACGCAATGCCCATCTCACCCCACCAAAACTGCATCCCACTTTGCCCAATCCCCTTCCAATGCCATCCCACCCTGAGGGGCTGTGGAATTGAGTCATTTTGGGCAGGGATTGAACTGTTTTGGGGTAAGATTGAGTACTTTCCAGTGGAATTCAGTGGTTTTGAGGTAATGGATGAGACCTCTTGGCTTTTCCAACACAAAATGGAGAAAGAAACTATACCAAATACCCCAGAAGTACCAAATCATCCAGAATAGCTCCCGAACACCTAACACCCCTCCCAAATAGCAGTAAAACCATGAGGCCTTAGGTAATAAGGCTGGAGCAGAAGAAAAAGCTCTTCCTGCAGCCGGGGCTTGTGCAGGGCTTCTCTTACTGGTGGCCCCGTTGGTGTTTGGTCAAGCTACTGCTCTGGCTGAAGCTCTTTCCACACTCCCCACACTCATATGGTCTCTACCTGGTGTGGATGCGCCGGTGGGTGATGAGGTGGCAGTTTTGCTTGAACCCTTTCCCACAGGTTATTTTGCTGAAAGCCAAGTGGAACAACATCTTGCAATTACATTTCACTGCCAGTCTGTCCTGGTTATAGGAGCAGGGCACCAGTTTAGCACTCTGTGGGTGTGACCAAACTAGGCATTCTACTCCCATTAGGATATTTCTGATGAGCTGTTGATGACAGGTCGTTTGCAGGAGCTGCCCAGTGCACCCCTGGTCCCTCAGGCTACCAGCTGGGTGTTAAATGAGATAAGGAAGAAGAGGCAAACCCTGCAAGGCAAGGCAGTGTTTCTGTTTCTTCACACCAATGACTCAGCTGAGATGACTCCCTCCAGGGAAGCACCAGCACAGTCCCACCTACCCTGAGGGGGTCATCTCTGCTAATGGGCCATCATGGACTCAATGGCACCAGCACAATGGGCAGCTGAAATGATTGAGACCATCAAAGACTCCCCAAATATCCCATGACTCACAGGATGCCATCTTTCCATTGTGAAACTCCCTGGCCTGGGGGAGGTACTGAGCATTCCCACCTGAACCTGAGCATATATAATCTGGCTTTGGGGATGTGGGACACAACTCAAGAGATCCAGAGGAGGAGGAGCAGAACTTCCACAGGACTGCAGCCACTGCTTTAGACAAGACTGCAACTACCACTTCAGAAGGACTGTGACCACCACTCAGACCAACAGGTTTGGTTTCCTTTTGCTTTCTCTTGGCATACAATGGGGCCATGTGGCACTCAGCACAGGAACTATGGAACACCATGCTGTTCTTCTCCGAGGGTGCCTGGTTATACTCTGCCTTTGTGAGTTAAAGCTGTGTCATTGTATTTCTTGTAAACTCTTTGGTAGATTGTGACTCCCAACTTAAACTCTCTTGGGGCAATTTGGGGGAATCCATTTCTCCTCCCAGTTTAAACCAGCACAGCATTTCAGAGGTTTTTGACAGTGACTATACAGCCGGTGATTTCTAGAGATGGACTGGGGCAGGAATAACCTTCATACCCAATGAACTCACACCTTGTTTTTCCCGCCAAAACAGAATTTCCCATTGCCAAACTTGGCTGGATGGAGAAGGAGGCTGTGAGGAAGAGGAAGATGCCCCAGGACAGCCAGTCAGGTAAGGAGGAAGTCACTGCCCCTTTCTCTCTCTCTTCTCCTCCATCTCCAAGCCCAGCATTGCCCCTGGCTGCAGGACAACCCTGCTGCTGATGCCATCATGCCGAGAATGAACTGGGGGGATCTCCTTCCCCTTCCCTCTGGCACAGAGGCAAATCCCAAATCCTCTCCTTGTGTTTCCATCCCCAGGCAACGAGCTGATGACAGAGAGTAAGGAGGACAAATCCTCCCTGAAGAACCTCATGGAAGAGGCCATTTTGAGCAACTCCATGGTGCAGGAATCCAATAGGGACGAGAAGCCCCGGAGATCCCCCATGAGGAGAGGCTCCAAACCGAGCCCAGGGTGCTGTGAGGAGCAAAGACCCACCCTGTGCCAGGAAATTGGCCAGCAATCGTGCCAGAGCTATGAGCAGGTGGCCCATGAGCAGCTTCACACCAGGGAGAAGCCCTACAAGTGCTTGGAATGTGAAAAGACCTTTAGGAAAAGCTCTGACCTGATCATCCACCAGATGATCCACACTGGGGAACGGCCCTATGAGTGTGGGGAATGTGGGATGAGTTTCATCAGGAGATCCCACCTGACCCGCCAGCAGATGATCCACACTGGGGAATGGCCCTATGAGTGTGGGGAATGTGGGAAGAGCTTCAGTCAGAACTCCCACCTGATTCGCCACCAGATGATCCACACTGGGGAAAGACCCTATTGTTTGTGATCAGCTGCAGAGGAGCTGAGCCCAGGGGCTGTTG
>NW_028147635.1:2583472-2653537 GCF_008360975.1 Lichenostomus cassidix | reverse complement strand
TCAAAGCCCCACGAGGGTCATTCAAGTCCCTGTGCTGTTGCTGTGCTGCTGAGCTGGGCTGGGCTCCTGGCACAGAGGAGCTCCTGGCAAGCAGCAGCGCTGCAGAGAGACAGCTCTGCCCAGGAGCAGCTCCTGTGCACAGCCCAGCAGGGCTGGGGCACTGCCAGGCCATCTCAGGGACACCAGCAGGGCACACCCAGAGCTCACAGGTGCTCAGCATTGGCAGGGGCTGTGCCATGGCCCAGAGGGGGCTGTGTCATAGCCATGGGCACCTCTGGGGCTGTGTCAGAGAGCCACAGAGCAGCTGTGATGTCAGAAAGGAGCTGTGTGACATCACAGAATGGGTTGTGTGAGGTCATGGAAGGGACTGACATCACAGAGCTCACTGTGACATCAAATGTGGCTACATGACATCCCAGGTTGGCTGTGAGGTCACAGAGGGCTGTGACATCACAGAGTGGGTTGAGACATCACAGATCTGGTTGTGACATCATAGGGCAGGATGTAATGTCACATGGTGGTGATGTCACATCATAGAGCAGGCTGTGACACAGAGTAGGTTGTGACATCACAAAGAGGGCTGTGCGGTTGCAGAGCAGACTCTGCCATCATAGAGGATGGCTCTGTCTGACATAAGAGCAGGAAGTGACATCACAATTTGGCTTTGTGACATCGTGGAGCAGGCTGTGTGATGTCACAGAGCAGGCTGTGACATCACAGAATGGTGGTGTGTCACCCGACAGCAGGTTGTGTGACATCACAGTATCCCTGTGTCCCCCATGGCAAGAGCCTGGCCCAGGGCTCCTTCACCCTCTTATGAATGAGGGCTTGAGAGCACTTAAAAAATCCCCAGCAAAGGATCAGCAAAAACCAGATTTCATGTTAAGCGACAGAACAAAGTTCCTCGGCAAGAGTCACTCTGCTCCTGACTGGACAGTTCAGGCACACCAAGGGAAAAAAAGCAACAACAAAAGCAAGGAAATCCAGGCAATCAAACCAGAAATTAACTGAGAACTGTCCATCTGTCTGTGTGTGTGTGTTTAGGCATGTGACAAAAGGACAGTGAGGGCAAGGATGAAAGGAATATGGCCTAAAAGCTTAACAGCCCTCAAACTTAACAGAACTTAACTTCTACCTTAACCCTAATTTATGCCTTAAACTTAACAACTTAGCAAAAGATGTTGTGCCATTGAGGGAAGAAAAACAGTTCCCAAGGCTGCTCCTAAAGAAAGCAGGAGCTGGTTGGACAGCAGCAGTGCCTGGGAGCAGACAGTGTTTGTGATCAGCTGCAGAGGAGCTGAGCCCAGGGGCTGTTGGCCAAGGCTGAGGCCTAACGAGCATTTCTCAGATCACAGGGAAGCCTGAGAAGGGGAGGGAGGAATGCACCACTCCAGGGCCCCATGGAGCTAAGGAGACCATTGTGACACTGTGGGGCCTTGTGGGACCGAGGGACCATTGTGACACTGCTGAGCCTCATGGAATCATGGAGACCACTGTGACATTGCAGGGCCTCATGGAACCAAGGGGACCATAGCGACTGTGTGTGGCTCCATGGAACCAAGGGACCATTGTGACACTGAGGGTCCTTGTGTAACCAAGCTGCCATTGTGACACTGTGGGTCCTCATGGAGACCATAAGGACTCTTTGGGGCATCATGGAACCAAGGGGACATTGTGACACTGCAGGGCCTCATGGAACCATGGAGAGACCATTAAGAAATTTCACAGCCTCATGGAACCAAGGGGCCATTGTGGCACTGCAGGGCTGCATGGAACCAAAGCTCCATGGTGACACAGAGTGGCCTCATGGAATCAATGGTTTATTGTGACACTGTGGAACCAAAGACCATTGTGACACCGCGAACCCCCATGGAACCAAGGGCCCATTGTGACACTACATGGCCCCATAAAACCAAGGGAACATGGCACAGGTCTGGCTGGTTTGGCCTCCCAGGGGCCACCTGACTGCTCCAGCTGACCTTGACATGTTGAGAGTCTCTTCTCATCTGCCACTGAAACACTGGGACTCTCTGCTTTCCTTCCTGTGGAAAAGAACTGTCCTTCGCCTCCAGGCACCCATGGCCAGAATTGGGATTTCACCACCACATTTCCTTCTATCCAGGGATTGTTCCCATAGGGATATTGCCTTGTACTCAGAGTCCACAAACAACTGTAATTCCTTTCAAAGGTCTCATTGAGAGTTGTTTGGGGCCTTACACCTGCACTCACCATTCCACAACCCACATCCCACTGCTCCCCGGAGAGCCACAAGCACCCTGTGAGGCCACAGAGCCCCATTCCCAGGGCATGGGAGTCAGGGCTTGGCTGTCCTGCTTGGCACAGCCCAGGCAGGACTTTCACAGCCACATTCCACAGTTCATTTCCCATCTGGACCCAGTGATGCCTCTGCGTTCTGCTTCCCCAGCCCCAGCAATGCTCTCCTTGTCTGCTCGTTGCCCCCCCAGTCTCTTGGCAGGGATGGCCTCAGTGGGGGCTGCTGACATCCTCAGCAACTTGGAGGTTGCTGCTGAATTTTACTTCTCCAGAGGCTTGTTCAGCCTTCAGATCTTCAGGAATTCAGTGCTTAAGGGCTCATTAACATTCAAAATAGCTTTGCCAGGCTCAGGGCCAGGAGAGAGGCTGGGCAGGGCTGGCCATTGCCGGGAACAGGCCCTGAGCCCCGCAGCAGGATGGAGCTGGGGCACAGCCAAACTCACCTGCAAACCTGGGCTGAGCAGCCAGGGCTGGCAACGGCTGGGGACAGAGGCTGGGCTGACAAATGTCCTGGGCTCCCTCCCTGCTCTGTCCGTGCCACTGAGGGCACAGAGCAGCCTCCTGTCTCGGCCACTTGCCTGTTTTCCATCCCTTCCCCAGGCCCTGGCTCTGCCCCACAAGCCCTGGGCTCAGTCCTCCCCCTGCGCGCTCACACAGGCTGAGATGGACACTGATGAGTTTCTCTGCCAGCTTCTCTCAGCCCAGCCCAGCTCCCTCCAAGCTCTCCCAGCTGCCCTGAGCTCTCTGCAGCACCAAGGGCAAACATGGCAGTGCTGATAACCAGGGAGACCACGGCCAGGGGAGGGAGGCATGTGGAAAAGGCTTTGTGCTGTCCCTGCTCAGAGGGGATCCTCAGCACAGCCCTGAATATCTGCACATAGGAGAAAACAATGAACACAAAACAGCCAGAAGTTATCCAATCAGTAATGACCATGAGCCAAAGTTCCCTGAGGCTGGAGTGTGAACAGGAGAGCTTGAGGATCTGGGGCACTTCACAGAAGAACTGGCCCAGGGCATTGCCCTGGCACAGGGGCAGGGAAAATGTATTGGCTGTGTGCAGCAGAGCAGGGAGAAAGCCACTGGCCCAGGCAGCTGCTGCCATGTGGGCACAAGCTCTGCTGCCCAGGAGGGTCCCACACTGCAGGGGTTTGCAGATGGACACAGAGCGGTCATAGCACATGATGGTGCAGAGATAATACACTGCTGAAATGAAAAAACCAAAAATTAACAGCTGAGCAGCACATCTTGCATAGGAGATGTCGCTGGTGTCCCAGAGGGAATTGTGCATGGCTTTGGGGACAGTGGAGCAGATGGAGCCCAGGTCAGTGAGGGCCGGGCTGAGCAGGAAGAAGAACATGGGGTGTGCAGGTGGTGGCCGCAGGCTACGGCGCTGATGATGAGGCTGTTGGCCAGGAGGGCAGCCAGGGAGATGCCCAGCAAGAGGCAGAAGTGCAGGAGCTGCAGCTGTCGCGTGTCTGTGAATGGCAGGAGGAGGAAGTGGGTCATGGAGCTGCTGTTGGACATTTGCTGTGTCTGGCCATGGGGACCTGTTGATGGAGAAAAGGACAGTGACAAGTCAGGAGAGGCTGCTTTGAGCCAAAGCTGTGCCATTCCCTGCAGACTGTCCGGCTGGGACTTATCCACCCTTGTTCCTTCTCTGGGAAAACCTTCATCCAGGTCCCTGCCTGAGCTCCACTTGTGCTGTCTGAGTGTGCCATGAGCAGCCAGGCCTGTGCGTGGGGCTCTCGAGGAGCCATCCCTGCCCTGCTGCCCTGGGATTGTGGCCATGGGGCAGAGGGACAAGGCTGAATATTCAGGATTTGTCAGGGGAATCCCACCTAATGCAGAAAGGCTTGGTAGCATCTGCACTTCCACTTCTAAAGAAGGTGGATACCAGGAGAGAGTTTCACCTATTTTTTTTTCCTACCCACACATCATTCCTGGTTCCCTGAGGTCAGAAATCCCCAGCATTTCTGCTGCACTCAGAGTTTGCCACTGAGAGATGTGAGAGGCAAAGGCAGGGCAAGGTGAGGGGCTGGATGGGCTTGCTCCCAACTGCCCTGGGTTTGCACCTTTGGCTGCAATCAGAGCACAATCACACTCCCCTGTCACCCTGGGAAGAAACCAGACCCTACTGAGAGCAGAGGGATCACTGAATGTCTCACCCTCTCCAAAGGCCTCTCAGCAAGGTCTCAGCCCCTCCTTCTGCCAAGGAATCTCACTGTTCCCTTGGCAAACCCAACAGCATTTCTTCACTTGTGGCATCTCTGCACTACCCCATGGGGCATTCAGGGAACTCTGAGAGGCTCTGGCACAGATTTTCACCCAGGAGGGAAGCTCAGAGCTTGGAAGGACACAGCAAGGAGATCCCCAGGTGTGCTCATGATGGCATCTCAGGGAGGGAGGCTCAGCTCCTTCCCCTTTCCCATGGACTGCTTTGCCCACAGCCCCACAGGTCACAGGGAAGCTTGGACACCCCATTCTCATGGACACAGCTGCCTGGGAGGAATCCCAAGGGCAGTGCCTGCCTCAGCTGCTGCAAAGCCCAGAGCCTCCCTGAGAGCACCAGATAACAGTGACAGTATCAGAGGAATGTAGAAACAAGAGAAGATGTTGTGGTGCTGTGCCTGAGAGGGCAGGGTAGGGACAGCCTGGCACTCAGGACAGTGTTCCCTGTGCCCAGCTGTGCACGGCACCTCCCACACACCAACAGTGCCCTCCTGCCCACAGCATTGCTCTGTTCAGCTCCCTCTCCTTCCCTCATCATCTCCCTGTGCTGCACATTTTCCTCCTGAGAGGAGCCTTGTCCCTGTCAGTGCTCACAGAGCTCATCCCACCCTCTGTGCACTCGCCCGGCCCTACAGAAACCTGCCTGTCTGCAGGGCCCTGCCTGGGGGAGGCTCTGTGTGCAGGTGGGCAAGGGCAGCTGGCAAGAGCCCTGCTGGGCCCTGCAAAGGTGCTGCTGCTGCTGTCCATGGGCTGAGCAGTGGCTGAAGGCCCTTGAGGAGGCTCCCAGCAGACACACTGAGCACCCAAAGGTACAGAGCAGGAGTTATTGTTCTTTGTGTCTGCAACCCTCGGCCCGGGAGCATCGCCCCCCCGGGACATCCCACAGGTGAGCGGGCATGGGGAGCTCGGCCCAAATATATTGGGTGATGCCTGGGGTTCTTTTTGGAAGGGGGGGCATTTTTGGACCTGCAGCACCTAACCC
Source organism: Lichenostomus cassidix (assembly GCF_008360975.1). Lineage (NCBI taxonomy): Eukaryota > Metazoa > Chordata > Aves > Passeriformes > Meliphagidae > Lichenostomus > Lichenostomus cassidix. The sequence goes on along the minus strand of NW_028147635.1, from coordinate 2,648,052 downwards.
CAAATATCTTTGTTAGCTGCCCAGTTGGGTTTTTTTGGGGCAGGGGGGTGGTGGGGGGGAGAGGGTGGATTTTTGAATCTTGCAGGACTCCAAATGTGAGTCGCAAATGCCCCTTGGTGGGATTTGGGGGAGTGTCCAGCACGTGGGATTTTTAGAGGATCCCGGTGGTGTCTGCTGGGATGGGATGGGATGGGATGGGATGGGATGGGATGGGATGGGATGGGATGGGATGAGGCCTGGGAAAGGTTGGATGTGGATTGGGGTGTGGGATGAAGTCTGTGGGAGAGGGATGGGACTGGGATGGGGCCTGGGATGAGAAAGCCGAACGTTCAGGGTGATGAAGCTGGGGGAACCCCACTCCTTAGGGGCTTGCGGGGTATCCAGCAGCTGTGAGGGAGTTTTGGGGTACCCCTGATCCTTCGGGGGTGGCACTGGCAGCTGACACGTGGCTCCAGAACCTCTGGACCTCAGCTGCACCACCCCTTGCCCCAGCGCCCCCCTGAGCGGAATTTGGGGAGGGGAGAGGTGGGAGTCTGGAACCGCCAAAACCAGTCATAGGGGAGGGGGTTTGGGATTGAGGGAATGATGGTGAAAGGGCAGAAGAGCAAGGGAAAAGAGGGGGTTGGGACCCCCAAAGAGAGCGGGAGGGGGATGGGACACCCAAATGGAGTCGAGAGGGGTCTGTGGATTGGGAGAAGGATGGGAAAAGGGAGGAGAGGGGAGGGAAAGGTGGGGTTGGGATGGAAGCAGGGCAGTTTCATGGGGGTCCAGCCCTGTCCCCCAACACTGGATCCCTGGAGCAATTCCCTAGGGCTCTGGGGGAGGTGGATCTGCACTGGGGGTCCCCAAGCCCCCTGTCCATCCCTGGGGCTGATCGGGGGGTTCCCCCCACCCAGCAGCCAGTGCTGCAGCAGCCGTGGGGCAGAGGAGGGAGGGGAATGGGGTTCTGGGATGGGAGCAGAGGAGGAGCAGAGGAGGAAGAGGAGGGAGAGAGAAGGAGGAGCAAGAAAAGGAGGAGCAGGAGAACCATGAGGTTTCACCAGCCACTGTGTCTGCAGCACCCCTGGCTCTGGGATCATTGCTCCCCCTGCATTCCACAGGTCACCAGGGAGGAGGAGCTCACCCCAAAGCTATCAGGGGGCTCTCTGGGAGGGTGTTAGTTTTTGAGGGATGTTTGGAACTAGCAGATTCTGGAATTGAGCCCCAGATATCTTTGCATGTCCCTGGTGGGGATTTTTTGGGCCAGAGGAGATGTTTGGATCTTGCAGGACTCCAAAGCTGAGCCATAAATGCATCTTTGGTGGAATATTGGGTGGTCCATTTGGGAATTGCCTGCTATCAGCAGGACAGGACATCAGTTTTGGGGATCCCTGAGAGAGCTGGGAGGGTGGAACATTGTACTCCCCAAGTGGAGAGAGCAGAGAGGGGCAATACCGGAGCTGGGGAACCCCTGGCAGCCTGGAGGGGTGGGGGAGGCTGGAGATGAGGCAGGGCTGGGACACTGTGACACTGAAAGGGGTGATGGGGAGAGGGGGAAGCCCCGAGTGCCTGGAGTGGGGGGAGCCTGAAGAGGGGGACCCTGGGAGCCCTGGGAGCCAAAGCACAATCAGGGAAGAAGGGACCCCTGGGAGCACCGAAACCCCACAGCATCCCTAATTGGGACCCAGGAGAAGGGGGATCCCAGGACCCATGGGAGCCCCAGCAGCTCTGAGAATGGGAAACCTCAGAACCCCAAAGAGAGGAGACTGGAAAGGGGGATGTGCTGGGAGGCTTTTTCTGAACTCATTCTTATTTTCGGAGGATTTTACAGACAAAAAACAGCCAGTGACTAGTTCTAGAGATAGCCTTGGGCAGGAGGAAGCCCCAGCCCAAGGCACTCATACCTTTTTTTTACCCAGACCAGGATTTCCAATTCCCAAAACGTGGCCAGATGGAGGAGGGGGCTGTGAGGAAAAGGAAGATGCCTCAGGACAGCCAGGCAGGTGAGGAGGAAGTCACTGCCCCTTTCCTGCTCTCTTCTCCTCCATCTCCCAGCCCAGCATCACCCCTGGCTGCAGTACAACCCTGCTGCTGACTCTGTCCTGGTAGGGATGGATTGGGGGATCTCCTTCCCCTTCCCTCTGGCATGAGGGCAAATCCCAAATCCTCTCCTTGTCCTTCCTTCCCCACACAATGAGCTGAGGAGAGAGACCAGGGAGGACAAGTCCTTACGGCAGAACCTCATGGAAGAGGCCATTTTGAGCAGCTCCATGACCCAGGAGTCCAACCGGGAGGAAAAGCCCCAGAGATGCTGCACAAGGAGAGGCTGCAAACCCAGCCCAGGGTGCTCTGAAGAGCAAAGACCCACCTGCCAGGAAGTTGGCAAGAGCTTCAGACAGAGTTCGGAGCGGGAGATTCCTGAGAAGCTTCATGAGACTAAGAAGCCCTACAAGTGTGGGGAATGTGGGAAGAGCTTCAGCCAGAGCTCCACCCTTATCTGCCACCAGAGGATCCACACAGGGGAGAGGCCCTATGAGTGTCCCGAGTGTGGGAAAGGCTTCAAACAGAGCTCTACGTTGACCCAACACCAATGGAGGCACCAGTAAGGGAAGCCCTGGGAGTGCCCCAAGTGGGGGAAGAGCTTTGTGCACTGCTCCGAATTCATACCCCTCGGAGGACCCAAATTGGGAAGAGCCCTGGTGACCCACACTGCCAGTGACCCAGTATTGTTGCCTGACCCTGGCCAAATGCCAGCGCCTACAAAATCTGCTTTCTCTTCTCTCCCCTGCTGCAGCTGTGCAGAGGGGAGGGAAATAAAAAGCCTTACACACACACACACACACACACACACATGGTTTATGAGTCGAGATAATGAACTGGGCGGGATGCAGTGAAGGGTAAAACAGGCTGAGAACTTAAAGTTGCAAAGTGATTTATTGGTATCCTAACCCTAAACAGAGTCAGAGGAGGCAAATGAGAACTAAAAATAAGCTCTTAAGACACTGTTTCTCTACTCACCCCCCTCCCTCTTTCCCACCAATAGCACAGGGGGTTGTAGTGGGCACGGTATGGGTTTTTTTGGTCAGTCCATGACCAAAATTTCTTCCGCTGTTCAGGGAGAGGAGTCCTCTACTTAGCCATGGGTCCCTCCCACTGGAGACAGTCCTCTGCAAACTTCTTTGCCATGGGTCCAATCTCTCGAGCAGCAGCCACTGGAATCTGCTGCCCCATGAGTTCTTGTCCACAGGGTTCAGAGCTCTGAGCCCAGGCCAGGCTGTTTCCATCCCAAGGAACAAGGCCTTTCCCTGCACTGGGACTCCCACTGGATCACAGCTTCCTCCAGGCATCCACCTGCTCCTCTAGCGTGAGCACCTCCCCACGGGCTGTGGGTGGATCTCTGCACCCCTCGTGGACCCCATGGGCTGCAGGGGGACAACCTGCTTCCCCATGGTCCTCACCACGGCCAGCAGAGGATTGTCAGCTCCAGTGCCTGGAGCACCTCCTCCCCCACCTTCTCCACTGACCTTGGTGTCTCCATGTTGTTTTCCCTCACATATTCTCACCTCCTCCTCATCCTCTGTCTAAAAAGAAGTACTTGCTCACATTGTTTTGATTTCATCTTAAATATGATATCCCAGAGGTGTAACCAACATCTCTAATTGGCCCAGACTTGGCCAGCAGCATGTCCATCATCTTCAGAGCCATCAGAGATCGGCTCTGCTGGACATGGTGAAAACTTCTAGAACATTCACGCACGACACACAGGAGCCATTTTTGTGCCCCTCCCCACCCACTAGCAAAAACTGGGCTAAGCAAAACCAACTCATGAACACAGGGGTGAGTTTTCTCCCAACCCTTCAGCCACTTCTTCAGGCCTACCACAACAGCTTTTGAAGGTGTCCCGGGTTAATGATAAGACTCTCTCTCCTCCGAGAGCGAAGGGCCCCGACACCCCCTCCCCCACCCACAACAGAACCTCTTAGATGGAAGTGAAGAAAAAACTATTTATTTAACAAAACCACGCAGACTGCCCTACAAGGCACAGGGGAAGGGGAAAAAACAAGGTGAAAGGCAGTTATTCAACCTGATTAAAAAGTCCTTTTCTCAGACGCAGTCCCTCTCCTCCTCGCCCCCCACCCGGGGCCGGGTGGAGCTCCCTGGAGAGCTCTGCTGTCCTCTGGCCCTCCTGGGTCTCCGGGTGGCAAAGCAGATCAAAGAGAAGGGGTCCAAACGAGGAAAAAAAGAAGAAGAATGGAAAAAACGGGAACAGAGCTCACTCCGACCCCCGTCCAGCACGCAGTCTCTGCCGGGCGACGAATCCTCCCCCGGAGCAAGGCTTGGAGAAAATGTTTGCAAAACAACCCGCGTTTCTCTCTGCGGCTGGGTGCAGTTAAAGAGACAGGACCACACATTTTTCTTTCTTGGGCATATAAGCCAACGATAGGGGATAAAGGATTATCATATCATCAATCCAAGACAGAAGGGTTTAAGTTTCCCCTAGATGCCAAAGATGGCTTGCTGATGTTCTGGGCTAAGCAAAACTTACATACTCAGGTTGGGAAGGCACCTGGCTGGTGGCTTCCATGTCCTCCTGATTCCCTGTGGCCACCTGGACAAACACAGGGGCAGGAACATCCATCTGGACTCAGATTGACATCCAAAATGCATTGGGAAGAGCTGATTTATTAATGTTACACCCTAAAAATTGTTACCTCCTGTGTAATTGTTTCTTCTGGTGGCATCAGGAAATGATGGATGATCTTGGAGGTCTTTTCCAACCTAAATAATTTCCTTCTTCACCTTGTCAGAACAACCAAAGCTGAGGTAAAATAAAGAAATTAAACAAAGAGATCTAAAGCTGCACTGTTTTACTGTGCATTTGGGGGTGAATTTGGGGTTGAGGGCTATATTCATGAGGATTTGGATGTTCTGGGGCTGCCCAGGCTGGGGGACAGGACAACAGTCTCATAGTTGTGCTGGCAGAATGTGTCCACCTGAGCCCATCTGTTCAGGAATTCTGTTTTTTTGTCCCAGTCCCTGGCCTGGGTCTCCCCATGTGGGGTGTGCCCCCCAAAGTGCCCAAATCACTGCTGAAGTGCCTGAGCTGCTCCCAGCTGTGGATGTCCCTGTTCACCAGCCTCTCCTGGTCACTGCCATGGGGGGTGGGAGGGGGTTTAGGGAATCCTAGGGGGATTGGGAGGGGCTTTTGTGGCTTTTGGGGGCATTTCTGGTGCAGAGAGGGAGTTTGGCAGGCTCTGTGAGAGAGGTTTGGGGTCCTGGCAGGGCTGTGTGACTTGGAGAGAATTTGGGTGGGTGTAGGGGGAGATGGGAATGGGGTCATGGCTCTTGGGCCCACTGATATTGCAGGAAGTGGTTTGTGACCCCCCATGCCAGTGTAACCCCCTTTTCCCTCCCCACAGGGCTCCTGACCCAGCTCCTGCTCCCCCCAGGAGGGAATTTGGGGAGGGGGCAGAGGGGGTGCACAGCCCCCACCGGTGGATGACCCTGAGCCAGCGCCCTTTGTTTAGCACCAACCTGGGCTTGGGGCTGCAGGAGGAAGAGGCCGATGGGAAGCAGATCCTGCAGGTGGGACAGTGCTTGGGTCAGGGCAAGGTCCTGCCCTGCACACCTGGCTCAGGTGTGACACTGCCCCGGGAAGGGAGCAGGACATTCCCATCCCCACAGATCAGGGCTATGAGCAGCACTTGGAGCACAGACATGGAAATACTGGGAGGAACTGGGAGCACACTGAGGGTGGGAATTGTCCCCACCACCACCTTTCCAGGGCAGCCCTGGATCTGAGAAATGCTCGTTAGGCCTCAGCCTTGGCCAACAGCCCCTGGGCTCAGCTCCTCTGCAGCTGATCACAAACACTGTCTGCTCCCAGGCACTGCTGCTGTCCAACCAGCTCCTGCTTTCTTTAGTCCTTAGGCCTCAGCCTTGGCCAACAGCCCCTGGGCTCAGCTCCTCTGCAGCTGATCACAAACACTGTCTGCTCCCAGGCACTGCTGCTGTCCAACCAGCTCCTGGTTGCTTTAGGAGCAGCCTTGGGAACTGTTTTTCCCCCCTCAGTGCCACAACATCCCTGTTCTCACAGTGTCAGAGAAAGCTCTTGATGCGAAGTGCAGCCAGGATGGAACATTGCTGTGACTAAAGCCCATCTCTTGGGGCCCTATCAACAGGGCTCCAAAAGGAGCCCCTTGGAGCTCTCCTGGAGCAGTGAGCTCCCTCTGAGTGGGGCCTCTCTGAGCCGGGAACTCTCCCGTTTGCTGCACTCGGGGCATCCCCGAACAACGAGGGACCCTGGGCCAATCCCCCACTCCTCCAGGCTCAACCCTTCGCCTGCTGGGGAGATGCAAAAGCATCCGCAGTGAGCATTTCCCTGCCCTCCAGGGCAATTTCTGACACCTCCCTGGCACTGCCTCTTTCTGTCTGTGTGCACACACGTGTGCCTGTGCTCTGGAAATGGGGGAGAAATGCTGCTCTGGGAGGTGTTGAAGTGCCTTGGATATCTGAGTGAGTTAGGCCTGTAAGTGAGGTTCAGTCAAAAGGTATGAGCTAAGTGAAATGCTGCTAGGGGTTGTTCTTTTGCTAAGTTGGTAAATTTAAGGTATAAGTTCAGGTTAAGGCAGAAGTTATGTTCTGTTAAGTTTGAGGGCTGTTAAGCTTTTAGGCCATATTCCTTTTATCCTTGCCCTCACTGTTCTTTTGTCACACACACCTAAACACACACACACACACACACACACACACACACACACACACCATGCCAATTCTCAGTTCATTTCTGGTTTGATTGCCTGGATTTGCTTGCTTTTGTGGTTGCTTTTTCCCCTGGTGTGCCTGAACTGTGCAGTCAGGAGCAGAGTGACTCTTGCCAAGGAACTTTGTTGTGCTGTCGCTTAATATTAAATCTGGTTTTTCCTGATCCCTTGCTGGGGAGTTTTTAAGTGCTCTCAAGGTCTGGTTTGTAAGAGGGTGAAGGAGCCCTGGGCCAGGCTCTCGCCCTGGGGGACAGATGGACACTGCCGGGGGGTCCCTGTCCCCCTGTCCCACCCCCCAGGGCCCTGTCCCCCCTGTCCCCGTGTCAGGCTCTGGGGGTCGATCTTGTGGAACATCCTCTGGGGGAGGCTGTGGCACTGGGGGGCAGAGGAGGACCTGGGGGGACAGGGGACCCTGCTGTGCACGAGCAGCGTTGGACTTGTCTGGGGGAACTGTGAGGGGGGCTGGGGCAGAGTGACCTTTGCAGTTATGTCACACAGCCACCCTGTGTTGTCATAGCCCACTCTGTGATGTCACAGGCAACTCTGCGATTTCACACAGCCATTCCATGGCCACATAAAGCTGTCCTGTTAGGTCACAGTACATTCGATGATGTCACATAACCACCCTGTGGTGTCACACAGTCTACTCTCTGACCTCACAGCCTGCTGTATGATGTCATTCAGCTACACTGTGATGTCACAGCCTGCTTTTTGATGTAACACAACCAATCACTTATGCCACAGACCACTCTATGATGTCGCATATCACACCGTCCTCTGGGATGTCACAGCCTGCTCTGTGGTGTCACAAACCAGTCAGTAATGTCACACAGCCCATTCTGTGGTGTCATACAGCCACTCAATGATGTTACACAGCTCACTCTGTAACTGCACAGCTTGCTTATGTGATGAGGCCTCCAAAATCCATCTTGGGAGATTTTTTGGTCTTCTCCATGGTTTTTGAGAAAGGAAAAATATTGGTCAAAATGCAAGGAAAATGGAGTGTCATTTTTTCCCAAAGTTTACAGTAACAGAAGAAGGGTCAATATCTTTAAACTAAATGAGAGTGGATTTACATTTGTTATAAGGAGGGAATATTTTACAATGAGATTGGCACAAAACTTCAAGTATTTTTCGTGTGAAGTTGCTGCCCCATCCAGGAATTATCCAAGGACAGCAGCTTTGTGCAACCTGACATAATGAAACCCCTCTCCTCCCCAAGGATGGAATTCCTGTTGTGTTGGTTCTCTGATGTGCTGGGTGACCTCAAAACACTCCTGGCCAGAATGTCAGCTGAGGGCCAAGCAGGCTGCTGCAGTGGCAGTGACTTCACAGCCATCACTATTGCAGCCATGTCCCCTGGGCCTGGCTCTCCCTATTCCATGAGCTCCTGTTCTGTCAGCAATGGTCTCCTGAGTTCCAACGAGGCCCCACAGTGTCACAGTGTCCCCTTCATTCCATGAGGTTCTGTAGTGTCACAATGCACTCCTGGGTTCCATGAGGCCCCACTGTGTCACAGTGACCCCTTGGTTCCATGAGCTGCCCCAGAGTCACAATGGTCTCCCTTCACCCATGAGGCCCTGCAGTGTCACTTTGGTCTCCATGGTTCCATGTGGCCCCAAAGTGTCACAATGATCTCTGTGATTCCATTGGGAACACAAAAGCTTTGCATAAACATTGAACAACACCTGCTTAACACACCTGGGAACATCTGTTTGTATTCAAAAGAGGGTTTAAAGGTGAGAATGGCACCATCAACTTCCATCTGCAACTGAGATCAAGGGAAAGGACAGGGACAGAGAACTGTGCATCAAGACTCAGATAATTCTGCTTACAGAGATCACTTCTGCTCACATTGTCCCTTGTAGAAAGGTGACATCATCAGAGGCAGCCTGTACTGAGCATGTGGCTCCTGAGTGGGGTTTGTTGTTTAGGAAACCTGATCAGGCTTTTCCATTCTTCCCTCACAAACAGGAAAACTCCTCCTGGGCCTGTGTGCAGGCAGAGCCCTGAGGAGAGCAGGTGGGACATGGAGCAATGGGCTGGGACAGCCAGCTGCAGAGCTCAGGGGACAAGTTTGCGATGCAGGGAACAGGGATGTCAGTGCCAGGTGAGCAATGTCAGCCATGGTGAGGTTGGGGGTGAGGAGCAGGTTGTCCCAACAGGGTCAGCCCTCAAGGGGCTCATTCTTCTACATGCCCAGACTTCCCAAGGAGACATTCAGCATCAAAGTCACTTGGGGAATGCTTCTACCACCTCTTCTCTGAACTGAAAAACAAAAAAATATTTTATTGATGTAAAAGAAAAGTCATGGGTTGCACTTTGAAATCTTCATCCTTCAAAGAACAGCAAACTGACTCCAATAGCTGTGCAATCCCTGAACACTTGAAGTCAATGGAAGGAAGACAAGGAGCTCCTGGAGGCTTTCTGTATTTTAATGAGCCTCACGGTGGATTTGGGGCTGAGTCTGTGATCCTCAGGGACTGAGAGAAGGTTGAAGAAGCTGCTCAAGGAGTTAGAAGCAGAACTCCAAGTCCCTTGGAGCATCAATGGACCCCACTGAGGGCAGAGACTGCCAAAGGCTCCCCAGGGACTCGTGAGAGCAGATCCTTGGGGCCAGGATTGCAGGGAGCCAAAGGCTCTGAGCAGGGAACTGGAATGCTGAGAGAAGCCTGGGTTGGTTGGAGGAAGCAGAAAGGCCAAGGGCTGAGCCCAGCCCTGGGACAGCAGGGCCTGTCCCTCACGGGTGGCTCAGGGCTGTTTGTGGGGCAGTGGCATGTGAGGGGGAGGAAGGACAAATGTCATAAAACTGCAACCCCTGCCAGCCTCCTCAGGGAGGGGCGAGGGAGAAGCAAAGTGCAGACCCTGAGAGGAAAGTTCCTTCAGTGGGGCCTCCAGAGGCAGTGCCAGAGCCCAGGGGACAAACCCCTGGGTGCCTCTGGCCCTGCCAGCCCTGCCCAGCCCTTGGCCATGTCTCCTGCAGGCTGTGGCTCCCTGCCCATGCTGCTCCTGTGCCCTGGCTGGCTGCACACGCCCATCTCGCTGTGCCCCCAGCATTTCTCAGCCAGCATTTCTGTGCCTCCCTGGTGTCCCTGCACCCAGCGCTGCCGGTCCCTGGCACACAGAGCCATGGCAGGAGCCTGACCCTGCCAAGGGGCTTTGGAGCAGGGTGGTGGCTGCCATTGCTTCTGACCTCAGCAACTGCTCCTGCCATGGTTCCATGGGCAGCCAGCACAGCAATGCTGCTGTGCATTGTCCCTGCTGAGGGTCAAACACTATCAGGGCACATTCTCTGTCTCTAGATTTCATGCCACACCCAAGCACTGCACTTGTGTCTCCAGCATTGCTTGCCAAGAGAAACAGGGCAAGGCAAACTGTGTGTAGCTCATGGTATTTTAGAGTGTCTAAAACTTGCTTAGTCATGGATCTTGGAGGTGAGATCCATTTGCAATTAATGGGATGGAGAAGGAGTGCAACATGGAAAAGGGGAGCATAGAAATTGGATTGTTTCTTTCCATTTTCATTTTACTTCTGGAAAGCTGTTTCAGTTTTCCAGGAATCTTCTCCACAGTCCTGTCTGCTCTTTCCAAGAACCTTTCCTGGAGAACAAGGTCGAGCTTCTGTCACAAGATGTGCCACCAATTGCAGCTTCTCTTGCCTTTCCACACTGTGAGTGCAGCATGACTTTTGCAGCCAAGCAGGACAAATGCTTGGAGAACTTTACAACTTGGCCTTTGTTTTCCTTGTGGACTGGGGAGTTGTGCCATTGGCAAGGTTTTCATGGTGACTGTTCTAGCCTAAGGAAATAGGAGGTAGTAGCAGTACTTTTTAGGGAATGCAACTGTGATTGAATTCAGAGAAAGAATCTCCCAGACACTCTGGGAGCTCCCTGGGCTCAGGTTCCACTGGGATTCTGCAGCAGGCTGGGCTGGAACTGGGATCAGCAGCAGCTGCAAATTGCTCTGGGCATCTCCATTTGCTGCTGCTAGGAGGAAACAATGAAGTGAGCCAAGAAGTTCTGCTATTTCTTTCTCCTGGTGTTTTTTTCATTTTGACACGCCAGAGGCAATTTCTGGGATAGCCTCTGTAAGTTGATTCTATTTCAACAGCAACAGCACCAGCAACAGGGCTGTGTTTGAGCACTGTGAATGTGGTCTGAGTGGCTTTAATTCTGCATGACTTAGTGCTCAGGGACTTGTGAATATTTCAATCTCTGCTAACCTTGATGCCTTTGACAAAAATACTGAGTTCACTGTAATGAAAGCACGGTGGAGACCAGTGATTGAAAGAGACAATTGCAGGTGTACTGATAAAATGCAGATGGCAACAGCAGCTGTGATCTGCAATTCCCAAGGCAAAGGCAACAACAGCCTCCTGCTGTCATCTCAGGGTGAGTAAAGCAGTGCTAAAAACAAAGCTGGAACCTGATCCGTTCTTTCTCTGAAGGTTGGTTCAGGGCAGCACAGCTGGGCCCTGAGCAATCAGGGCTGTTTGGGGGTGATTGTTGCTCAACTCCAGAATTCCCCTGGAAAAACCCCTGGGGAAGCCAAGGCAGGAGCAGCTGGGAAGGGCTGGCAATGCTGCTGCTGCTCCTGCTGGGAGCCCCGGCTGGGCCAGGCTGGCGCCCACTGCGCTGCGGCTCCTGCTGCTGCCAGAGCCGGGCGGGACTCGGGGACAGGGAATGGACACGGGGGGACAGCAAAGGCCGTGGGGCTGCAGTGATGTTGGCGCTCAGGACAGTGCCAGCACAGAGCTTTGGACATGAGGGGTCATGAGAGGCCATGCAAAGCCTCAGCCCTGGCAGGAGGGAGTCCTGCCATGTCCCCAGGGCAGGGCAGCTGTGAGGTGCCACAAGTGAAGATGTGGTGCAGAGCAGGCTCAGAGCACCTCTGGGAGGGGATGAGACCCTTCCCCAACTCCAAACCACACCAAAACCACCATAAACAGGACTTTGCATCTTTAGAAGCCACTGGCAACTTGGAAGTGACTACAGCTCAATCCCACTGCGAGAAGGAAGGGAATCTTCCCAGTGAGCTGCCATCCAGCCACTATTAACAATGGGTGGGATTTAGAAGTATAACACTAATAAATAATACAAACAAATAATAGTAACAACAGTAACAAGAAATTAACCCTCAAATCCCAACACACAGCACCACACCAAAAGGATGAACCTCCTTTTATCTTTATTGCCACAAGGCTCATGAGAAATAATCCTGTTATATAATACCCCAAAACCCACTCAGGAACAGGTTTCCCCTCCCTTCATCACCCCAACCTTTGGCTGTCTCATTCCAGACCCTGCCCCACACTCCCAATCCCCACCCCAACACATCACACCCCTCCTGGACATCAAGACCCCCTTCCCAAGCCCTATTTCCCCCAGTCCACCCCTCCAATTCCCATCCCACCCATCCTGCCCCACCCAATGCCCATCTCACCCCTCTGGAACTGCATCCCACTTTGCCCAATCCCCTTCCAATGTCATCCCACCCTGAGGGGCTGTGGAATTGAGTCATTTTGTGACGAGCGGCAAGAGAGAGCAAGCGACACGGCCCAGTGTGGGTCATAAAGCAAGCTCCACTTTGTTTCACCAAACGAGAAACTTATATACTGTTACAGATGTTTCTAATTATAGTTACACACGTATCTGCAGTCTGTTCTCACATAATCAGGGTTCTTCCTGATGACTCCCTTATTCTTTTCTCATAACACTTCTCACTCCCTATCTTATAACATTTTTCTTACAGCCTAGAAACACACAGCCGTGTTCCCAGGTTTTAGCTTCTCATGACACTTTACTAGGATCTTTACTGAGGCCTGCCTATGCTGAGGTTTTGTTCAGGCCTGCTCAACTAACACAATTTTTGCTGGAAAACTGTGTTTTCCAACAAATTCACCCATTTCGTTTGTGAGAACAGACGTTGTCTGTTGTCAGATTAATTTGCTTTGTTATAAATACTTTTTATTACTACAATTATTATAAATTTACTTAAGGAAATATCACTAGTTATTTAGTTATGTTGCCACGGTTCAGGAACTGCTATTGCTGGAAACATTCACTTCACAGTTAAAGCTTGGAGAACTTTTCCCGGGTAAGGACTCCAAGTTTACCTGGAAGAAGGTTTAGCTTTTATAAACTCAATTTGGTAAGTTAAAATTACTTGATCACATTTTGGTGCAGAACACTTGGGACTCATGGCATATTTCCCAGCTAGTTAGGACTGAGGCTTGGCCAGAGCCTAGGCCCTAAGTAGGAGGGTTTTCTTAGAACATCTTATAAACAAGCTTTGATTAATATCAATAAGGAGAGTGTCTTAACATGTTACTATTTTTGCAGATAACTATATAAGGTGAGGTGAAATACTTGAAAACAGTGGACATTATCACTTGACTTTAACTAAGGAAGATAAAACTGCAAAGGCTTTTGTGAATAATAATATAAACTAACAAATTTAAAACTTAAAATTAATATTACTGAAAATGAATAAAGCTTAATTTTAACAAATTGGATTTAAAACTAATAGGACTTAACTATAATGGAATTTAAAATTAATATCACTTTAACAAAACTCTAACAGAATTTAAAACTTAACAGAATTTAACATTAACATCACTTAATATTACTTAATAGAATTCAACCTTAATAGAATTTAAAACTTAATAGAATTTAAATTCAATATTACTTAACTTTAACAGAATCTATACTTAACCAAAGGCACTTAACAGGTAGCTTAAACTATTCAGTAGAACTTTACTCATAGGTTTCATTCACACATCAAAACTCTTAAGAAATCAAAACCACACTCTCAGCAGTTACAGGTTTCATCTACACATTAAAACACTCAAAAAGTAAACAACACTTTCAGCAGGCCTGCAGTATTCACACATACACACAAACACTATCTTAAGCCACACTTTAGCAAAATTCAGCTTTTTTTCAAGGCTTTAGCAATCAAGGTGTTATTTTTTATCAGGATAATATATTGTTACAATGCTTCTTTATCAGTAAAAGGCTGGAAATAAGTTTTTTGGTCTCAGTGTCGGTGCAGCCGGGCTGAAGGAACAGCCGATCTGCTCCATGTGCCTGGACATTTTCAGGGAGTTTTGGTTGCTGAGCTGCAGCAGGTGGTGAAGGTTTGCCAGGACAAGTGCTTATGGAAGGAGCCAAGCTCAGAGACATTTCCCTGGAACTCTAGAAAGGCTGAAAAGTCATGAAGCTGCACCAGATCAGCCATAGCAAGGCTGTGCTGCTGGTCAACACGTGGCAATGGGTGTTTCACCCGGCAAAGCAAATAATTAGAGGTCTTGGGGAGAACAGCTGGAGAGCGTGTTCAAAGATCTGTATCTGCAGCTAGAGAGCAAAAGGGAAGAACTCCTGAAAGTTCTTCATGACTACGAGGAGAAACAACTCCATTCCGGTATCAGACTGTTGTTTTCTGCTGGCAACGCGGAGCGCTGCCTTTCTCCCAGTGGTGGCAGCGAGGGAGAGCTATGATTCCCCCTCTCCCCTAGCGGGGGGGGCCTCCCCCAGCTGTGCAGCTGCCAAAGTCTTCTGCATGTTAAAAGCAGCACGGCAACTCTCAGGTTTTTCTCTGCTCTCTGTGGCTGCTACTTTTTCTGTTGTTACGTCTGCAACTTTTCTCTCTGCTGCATTATGCTGTAAGCAGGTCACCACTTCTCTCCACGGTTTGCTAAGTTTTATTGCGGTTTTATCACCATCTATCACTTCGTTAAACAAACAGTTACCAAACTTCTGCCACTGTCTTTCATCAAAGATCGTATCAGGATTAACAAAAAATCCTCTGGCTTCCCCTGTTGCAATTAAAGCGGCTAATTGCCTTAAAGCATATTTGCTTACTCCCCGCTTTCGTAGAAAGCATAATAATACATCTTGGGCTACCTCCGTTTCCATTTTGGTCCAGCTGGGTTTAAAGTACCTTGGTCGCCGCCATCGTCTCTCTATCTTCTGCGGTCGCCAAATGCAGCTTTTCCGAGGTTATAGCCCTTACGGAAGCGGGTCTTGTTCGGCCCGAGCCCTCGGATCACCCTCCTAGCAGGGGCGATGACCTTGGCTCACCGGTGCCGCTCCGGTACCTCTCCGTTCTCACCGCTGTCTGGAGCAGGGCTGTAAACTCTGCAGCCAGTGTCCGTGGTCGTCGCTTCTCGGAGCAGGGTGCTAAGTCCTGCTATCTGTGTCTCTGTATCACGTCGGGGTCACCATTTGACGAGCAGCAAGAGAGAGCAAGCGACACGGCCCAGTGTGGGTCATAAAGCAAGCTCCACTTTGTTTCACCAAACGAGAAACTTATATACTGTTACAGATGTTTCTAATTATAGTTACACACGTATCTGCAGTCTGTTCTCACATAATCAGGGTTCTTCCTGATGACTCCCTTATTCTTTTCTCATAACACTTCTGACTCCCTATCTTATCTCATAACATTCTTCTCACAGCCTAGAAACACACAGCTGTGTTCCCAGGTTTTAGCTTCTCATGACACTTTACTAGGATCTTTACTGAGGCCTGCCTATGCTGAGGCTTTGTTCAGGCCTGCTCAACTGACACAATTTTTGCTGGAAAACTGTGGTTTTGAACAGGGATTTTTGGGCAGGGATTGAGCCATTTTGGGGTAAGATTGAGTACATTCCAGTGGAATTGAGTAGTTTTGAGATAATGGATGAACCCTCTTGGCTTTTCAAAAACAAAATTCTGGAAGAAACTGTACCAAATACCCCAGAAGCACCAAATCATCCAGAATAGCTCCTGAACACCAAACACCCCTCCAAAATAGCAGAAAAACCATGAGGCTTTAGGTAATAAGGCTGGAGCAGAAGACAAAGCTCTTCCTGCAGCTGGGGCTTGTGCAGGGCTTCTCTTACTGGTGGCTCCGTTGGTGGCTCCGTTGGTGTTGGGTCAAGCCAGAGCTCTGGGTGAAGCTCTTCCCACACTCGGGACACTCATAGGGCCTCTCCCCAGTGTGGATCCTCTGGTGGATGATCAGGTGAGAGCTCTGGCTGAAGCTCTTCCCACATTCCCCACACTCATAGGGTCTCTCCCCGGTGTGGATGCGCCGGTGGGTGATGAGGGTGGAGTTGTGCTTGAAGCCCTCCCTGCAGTCAGGGCAGCGGAAAGGCCTCTCCTCTGAGTGAATCAGCTGGTGCAGGAGGAGAGCTGAGCTGCTCTGAAACCTCTTCCCACACTCGGAACACTCATAGGGTCTCTCCCCAGTGTGGATGCGCCGGTGGGTGACGAGGTGGGAGTTTTGCCTGAAGCCTTTCCCACAGTCAGGGCAGCGGAAGGGCCTCTCCTCAGTGTGAATCCGCTCATGGAGGAGGAGGCTGGAGCTGGTCTGAAACCTCTTCCCACACTCGGGACACTTGTAGGGCCTCTCTCCAGTATGGATCCGCTCATGGATGAGGAGAGCTGAGCTGGTCTGAAACCTCTTCCCACACTCGGGACACTTGTAGGGCCTCTCCCCAGTATGGATCTTCTGGTGGACAATCAGGGTGGAGTTGTCTCTGAAGCTCTTCCCACATTCCCCACACTCATATGGCCTCTCCCCAGTGTGGATCCTCTGGTGGATGATCAGGCAGGAGCTCGTGATGAAGCTCTTCCCACATTCCCCACACTCATAGGGCCTCTCCCCAGTGTGGATCATCTGGTGGCGGATCAGGTGGGAGATCTGGTTGAAGCTCTTCCCACATTCCCCACACTCATATGGCCGTTCCCCAGTGTGGATCCTCCGGTGGATGATCAGACGGGATCTCCTGGTGAAACTCATCCCACATTCCCCACACTTGTAGGGCCGTTCCCCAGTGTGGATCATCTGGTGGCGGATAAGGAGAGAGCTTGTCCTGAAGCTCTTTTCACATTCCAAGCACTTGTAGGGCTTCTCCCTGGTGTGAAGCTGCTCATGGGCCACCTGCTCATAGTTCTGGCTCGATTGCTGGCCAATTTCCTG
The DNA here is from genome assembly GCF_008360975.1 of Lichenostomus cassidix. Lineage (NCBI taxonomy): Eukaryota > Metazoa > Chordata > Aves > Passeriformes > Meliphagidae > Lichenostomus > Lichenostomus cassidix. Next base: position 2,631,344 of record NW_028147635.1, on the reverse strand, counting down.
GCACAGGGTGGGTCTTTTCTCCTCACAGCACCCTGGGCTCAGTTTGGAGCCTCTCCTCGTGTGAGATCTCCAGGGCTTTTCCTCCCCATTGGATTCCTGCACCATGGAGTTGCTCAAAATGGCCTCTTCCATGAGGTTCTTCAGGGAGGATTTGTCCTCCATGGTCTCCATTCCCAGCTCATTGCCTGGGGGAGGAAACACAAGGAGAGGATTTGGGATTTGCCTCTGTTCCAGAGGGAAGGGGAAGGAGATTCTCCCAATCCATCCCCAGCAGAACAGAGTCAGCAGCAGGGTTGTTCTGCAGCCTGGGGCAATTCTGGGCTGGGAGATGGAGGAGAAGAGAGGGGGAAAGGGGCAGTGACTTCCTCCTCACCTGCCTGGCTGTCCTGGGGCATCTTCCTCTTCCTCACAGCCTTCTCCTCCATCCAGCCAAGGTCTGAGAATGGGAAATCCTGGTTTGAGGGAAAACAAAGGGTGACTACATTGAGTTTGAAGGTCACCCTTTCCGATTGCATCTCTAGAAGCCGTGGACCTGAGGTCCACAAAACACTCCAGATCACAACAATTCAGCACCAAAAACACTCCTAGCAGTTCCCTGTCTCTGGTCTGTCCACTTTGGGCTTCTTGGTTTCCCCCATCTGGGTTGCTTGGAGTCCTGTGTGTACTGTGGGTTCCCCTCTCCAGCATCCCCACTCTCCCCACACTACCAGGGGTCCCAGGAATCCCAGGTGTTCCCCCTCGCCAAGTTCCCCACTCTAGGGGTCTCCTCTCTCTGGAGTCCTGCTGAGGGAAGCCTGGGGTTTTGGGGGTCCCAGGGATCCTTTCTCCCGTCTCTCTCTCCAGGCTGCCAGAGCTCTTGGTGGTCCCCCCTCTGGGGGTCCCCATTTGTCAGAGACTGAAATAGTTCATGCCTCAAACATTGATATAAAGTTTTGATCATTAGAACAAAAACTGTATAAAGAAGCTACAATCAAAGAAGCCTCCCTGAAGATACCTGACTGGGACTTTGGACTGAAAGTCAAACTGCTGAGATTAGATAAAGGGAAACCTATTGTTCAGTCATCTCAGGCTGAGGGAAAGGAATGCATCCACAAAGGCCAAAGCCACCAGCTGCTCTGAGAATCATCCCTGGCTGAGTTTGGAGTGAGGGCAGAGCACAGCTCACAGAAGCCAGGTTTCTGTGAGCACAGCTCACCTCCAGCCGAGGTGGAGGAGGTTGGGGTGCATGGTGAAACCTCTGGTCAGAGGCAATAAACACACATCCTCCATTACACAAACTGTCCAGCTGTGGAACCCCCAACCCCACAAGCCACATCCACGAGACTTTCACGTGAGAGGCAACTGAGGGGGAGTCACAATCCATCAAAGACCCCCAAATGCTAGGCCTTGCACCACAGGAGTGCAGGTGATGCAAGCAGAGTCTGCTGCTAGAGACTGCCCCCTGCCCCGGGGGGACATGCCTGGACATTGCCACCTGGCCTGAGTCCATATTAACCCATGGCATTCTGTGCTTTCAGGGGACCATCACCACTGAGAAGAGCAGCTGGAGAGGATCAATGCAACATTGTTGGGATCCATGGATGGTGATATTTTCTTTATTCTGTCTCTGTCACTCTCTTTCTGTCCCCCCACCTCTCTTCCTACTTCTCCTTTTCTCTCTTCTTCACTTTCTCTCTCATATTTATGTTTAAATAAAACTCATACTATTGACTGGCATATGGTCTCATTTGCACCTTAATTCAGGCAGAGCTATTTCCAAAGAACCTTAATATTTGGATCACAACACCAGGTCTACCTGTTAAAGTGAATGGGGCGTTTAGGGCATCAGGTCTACCGACTATAAACCAGTATAAAACAGTAAATCCCAGTTTAAATCAGGAAAAGCACCTGGGTGGGTGGCACCCCCTGCTGTGCAGGGAAATCCCAATTTAAACCAGTAGAAATCAGTATAGAACAGTTCAAACCTGTATAAACCAGTATGAATCAGTATAGCCCCAGTAAATCCCAGTTCCCTCCCCGTATAAACCAGTAAGCCTCCCAGGGACTTCCCAGTCCATCCCAGGAACTCCCATTGACCTCCCAGTATGGCCCAGTGACCCTCCCAGTTCAATCCAGTAACTCCCAGTCCCTCCCAGTACCAAACCAGTTCCCTCCCAGTATAAACCAGTAACCCCAAAATCCCATTTCTCCCCTTTTCCCTCTCTTTAAACCCCATTAACTCCCTCCCAGTCCCTCCCAGTTTGTCCCAGTCCCTCCCAGTTTGTCCCAGTATATCCCAGTACCCCCAGTAAGGTGCCCATGGCCTCCCAGTAGTGCCTCAGTTTCTCCTCCCGCTGTCAGCACGACGCAGCATCAGGGGGGCGGAGCTTGAGCTGGCTGTGCTGGGAGAGGAACTGGGATGGACTGGGAGCACTGGGAGGGACTGGGAGGACACTGGGATGGACTGGGAGAGACTGGGATGGAACTGGGATCTTACTGGGCAGGACTGGTGTGCACTGGGAGCAATGGGAGTGGACTGGGAGGTTACTGGGATGGACTGAGAGGGACTGGGAATTGGTTTGTGGATACTGGGAAGGAACTGGGATGTACTGGGAAGTTATTCATTGGCATTGGGAGGATACTGGGAATGGACTGGGATGTACTGGGAGGGACTGGGAAATTACTAGGCAGTTACTGGCTGGCGCTGGGAGGGACTGGGAAGTTACTGGTGGGCACTGGGGGAGAACTGGGATGGCATTGGGATAAACTGGGATGGACTGGGAAGTTCCTGGGCAGTTACTGGTGGGCACTGGGAGGAACTGGGACAAACTGGGAGGGTGCTGGGGGAAATGGTTTGTGGGCATTGGAAAGGAGTGGGATGACACTGGGATATACTGGGAGGTTGCTGGGAAGGCACTGGTGGCAACTGGGATGGACCGGGAAGGGGTTTGAGGGCACTGGGAGGGACTGGGATGGACTGGGAAGGCACTGGTGGGCACTGGGGGTTCACTGGGAACCACTGGGAGGGAACTGGGATGGACTGGGAGCACAGGGGGTGAACTGGGAAGGGATTTGTGGGGACTGGGAGGAACTGGGATGCACTGGGAGGGAACTGGGATAAACTGGGAGGGGGTTGGGATAATCTGAGAGCACTGGGAAGTTACTGGGCAGTTACTGGTGGGAACTGAGAAGGACTGGGATAAACTGGAAGAGACTGTGAGGGACTGGGAGGGGATTGGGACAAACTGGGATAAACTGGGAGAGACTAGGAAAGAACTGGAAGTTACTGGGCAGTTACTAGTCGGCACTGGGAGCACTGTGAGTGGACTGGGATGTACTGGGAGGGAACTGGGATGTACTGGGAGGGGATTGGGATAAAGTGGGAGTACTGGGAAGTTACTGGGCAGTTACTGGTTGGCACTGGGAGGCAGTGGGATGAACTGGGATGTACTGGGAGGAGATTGAGAGGGACTGGGAAGGAACTGGGAGGGACTGGGATGGACTGAAAGGGAACTGGAACGTTACTGGGCAGTTACTGGTGGGCCCTGGGAGTGACAGGGAGGGGATTGGGATAAACTGGGAGGGAACTGGGACAGACTGGGAAGGACTGGGAGATTACTGGTTGGACTGGGAGGATACTAGGAAGGACTGGGAGGTTACTGGGATGGACTGGGAGGACACTGGCATGGACTGGGAGGACACTGGCATGGAACTGGGAGAGACTGGAAATTGGTTTGTGGATACTGGGGGTACTGGGAAGGACCTGGGATGGACTGGGAAGTTACTGGTTGGCACTGGGAGGATACTGGGAATGGACTGGGATGTACTGGGAAGGACTGGGAAATTACTAGGCAGTTACTGGCTGGCACTGGGAGGGATTGGGAAGTTACTGGTGGGCACTGGGGGAGAACTGGGATGGGATTGGGATAAACTGGGATGGACTGGGAAGTTCCTGGACAGTTACTGGTGGGCACTGGGAGGAACTGGGAGGGCGCTGAGGGATACTGGGAGCACTGGGATGTTACTTGGAGACACTGGGAGGGACTGGTGGGAACTGGGATGTACTGGGAAATGGTTTGTGGGCACTGGAAGGGACTGGGAGGGGACTGGGATGACACTGGGATATACTGGGAGGTTACTGGGAAGACACTGGTGGCAACTGGGATGGACTGGGAAGGGGTTTGAGGGCACTGGGAAGTTACTGGAATGGACTGGGAGCACTGAGGTGAACTGGGAAGGGATTTGTGGGGACTGGGAGGAACTTGGATGCACTGGCAGGGAACTGGGATAAACTGGGAGGGGGTTGGGATAAACTGGGAGCACTGGGAAGTTACTGGGCAGTTACTGATGGGCACTGAGAAGGACTGGGATAAACTGGGAGAGACTGTGAGGGACTGGAAGGGGATTGGGACAAACTGGGATAAACTGGGAGAGACTAGGAAAGAACTGGGAACTTACTGGGCAGTTACTGGTCGGCACTTGGAGCTACTGTGAGTGGACTGGGATGTACTGGGAGAGAACTGGGATGTACTGGGAGGGAACTGGGATGTACTGGGAGGGAACTGGGATGTGACTGGGAGTGGATTGGGATAAACTAGGAGTGACTGGGAAGTTACTGGGCAGTTACTGGTTGGCACTGGGAGGCATTGGGATGAACTGGGATGTACTGGGAGGAGATTGAGAGGGACTGGGAAGGAACTGGGAGGGACTGGAATGGACTGGAGGGGAACTGGAACGTTACTGGGCAGTTACTGGTGGGCACTGGGAGCAGACTGGGAGGTTACTGGGAGCACTGGGATGTGACTGGGAGGGCACTGGTCGCAATTGGGAGGGCACTGGGAAGGGGTTTGAGGGCACTGGGAGGGACTGGGAAGTTACTGGGAGGGACTGGGAAGTTACTGTGAATATGGGGAATTTAGGGCATCAGGTCTACCCAGTATAAACCAGTAAATCCCAGTTTAAATCAGGAAAAGCACCTGGGTGGGTGGCACCCACTGCTGTGCAGGGAAATCCCAGTTTAAACCAGTAGAAAACCAGTGTAGACCAGTTCAAACCAGTATAAACCAGTATGAACCACTATAGCCACAGCAAATCCCAGTTCCCTCCCAGTATAAACCAGTAAGCCTCCCAGGGACTTCCCAGTCCATCCCAGGAACTCCCACTGACCTCCCAGTATGGCCCAGTGACCCTCCCAGTTCAAACCAGAAACTCCCAGTCCCTCCCAGTACCAAACCAGTTCCCTCCCAGTATAAACCAGTAACCCCAAATCCCCATTTTTCTTTTCCCTCCCTTTAAACCCCATTAACTCCCTCCCAGTCCTTCCCAGTTTGCCCCAGTCCATCCCAGTTTGTCCCAGTCCCTCCCAGTCCATTCCTAGTCCCTCCCAGTATGTCCCAGTATATCCCAGTACCCCCAGTAAGGTGCCCATGGCCTCCCAGTAGTGCCTCAGTTTCTCCTCCCGCTGTCAGCACGACGCAGCATCAGGGGGGCGGAGCTTGAGCTGGCTGTGCTGGGAGAGGAACTGGGATGGACTGGGAGCACTGGGAGGGGATTGGGATAAACTGGGAGGGACTGGGAGGGGATTGGGATAAACTGGGAGGGAACTGGGACAAACTGGGAAGGACTGGGAGATTACTGGTTGGCACTGGGAGGACACTGGAGTGGACTGGGAGGTTACTGGGATGGACTGGGAGGGACTGAGAATTGGTTTGTGGATACTGGGGGTACTGGGAAGGAACTGGGATGTACTGGGAAGTTACTGGTTGGCACTGGGAGGATACTGGGAATGGACTGGGATGTACTGGGAGGGACTGGGAAATTACTAGGCAGTTACTGGCTGGCACTGGGAGGGACTGGGAAATTACTGGTGGGCACTGGGGGAGAACTGGGATGGGATTGGGATAAACTGGGATGGACTGGGAAGTTCCTGGGCAGTTACTGGTGGGCACTGGGAGCCACTGGGAGGGCACTGGGATGAACTGGGAGGAACTGGGAGGGTGCTGGGGGATACTGGGAGCACTGGGATGTTACTTGGAGACACTGGGAGGGACTGGTGGCAACTGGGATGTACTGGGAAATGGTTTGTGGGCACTGGAAGGGACTGGGAGGGGACTGGGATGACACTGGGATATACTGGGAGGTTACTGGGAAGGCACTGGTGGCAACTGGGATGGACTGGGAAGGGGTTTGAGGGCACTGGGAGGAACTGGGAAGTTACTGGGAGGGACTGGGAGCCACTGGGGGTCACTGGGAGGGGCTGGTGGCAACTGGGATGTACTGGGAAATGGTTTGTGGGAACTGGGAGGGACTGGGAGGGGATTGGGATAAACTGGGAGGGACTGGGAAGTTACTGGTGTGCACTGGAGGACACTGGGAAGGACTGGGAGGTTACTGGGATGGACTCAGAGGGCACTGGGAGGGACTGGCAAGGTACTGAGCAGTTACTGGTTGTCACTGGGAGGATACTGGGAAGGACTGGTAGGTTACTGGGATGTGACTGGGAGGGACTGGGCAGTTACTGGTATGCATTGGGATGGACTGGGAAGGACTGGGAGGTTACTGGGATGGACTGGGAGGGGCTGGGAAGCATTGGGATGGACTGGGAAGGACTGGGAGGTTACTGGGATGTGACTGGGAAGGACTGGGAATTGGTTTGTGGGCATTGGGGGCACTGGGAAGGAACTGGGATGTCCTGGGAAGTTACTGGTCAGCACTGGGGGATACTGGGAAGGACTCAGAGTTTACTGGGATGTGACTGGGAGGGACTGGGCAGTTACTGGTGGGCACTGGGAGCTACTGGGAGTGGACTGGGATGTACTGGGAGGGGGCTGGGATACACTAGGAGGGACTGGGAAGTTACTGGGAGCACTGGGATGTCACTGGGATGCACTTGGATGCACTGGGAGGTCACTGGGATGCACTGGGAGGTCACTGGGATGCAATGGGAGCACTAGGAGGTAACTGGGATGCACTGGGAGGTCACTGGGATGCACTGGGATGCACTGGGAGGTGGGGGGAATGTCCCAGGCCCGGCCTGTTCCATTCCCGCCGATGGGGGGGAGCAGCCATTCCCTCACCATTTCCTCTGCCGGGCGCGGGGCGATCCGGGACCTGCGGGCGGCACGGCGGCTCAGGGCGATCCCGGCCCCTCCCGGGGCTCTCCCGGGGCTCTCCCGGGGCTCTCCCGGCCCATCCCGGTCCCGCTGCGATCCCCCCGCCCCTCCCAATCCCGGGACTCACCGGAGCGGCGGCGGCTGAGGGCGGCGCGGGGAATGCCGGGAATGGCGCCGCCGCTGTGCTTTACGGCGGTGTGGCGGGAGGGGTTGCGACGCGGTGGCGCCGCGCTTTACGGCGGTGTGGCGGGCTCTGTCAGCGGGGTGTTCGGGAAGGGAAAACATCTGGAAAACACCTGGAAAACACCTGGAAAACACCTGGAAACGCCCGGGAAAAGCGGATTTCGACCGATTTCGATAAAGCCAAGGGATGGAGACGAAACACCAGAGGATCCAAGGGGCCATTCATGGGGGAATTTGGATTTTTTTCCTCTAAATTAGTTTTTTTCTCCTGGAAATTCGGTTTTTTTCTCCTGGCAATTTGGTTTCCTTTGAAATTTTCTTGTTTCTCCCGGGAATTTTTGGCTGTTCCATTTAAACTAATGGAACTAATTTTTTGACAATAATTTGAACTAATTTTAACTAATTGTAACTAATTTTTTGACAATGCCATTTAAACTAATGCAACTCGAATTCATACAATAAAATACAGTTTAACACAATACAAGTTTAAATTCATACCATTTAAAACTAATGCAAGTAAAGACAAATGAATGCAACCTGAATTCTTTAAATTCATACAATTTAAAGTTAATGCAATTAAACAATATTTAATGCCACTTAAATTTAAACTAACACAAGTTAAATGTATACAGTTAAATACAATTGAATCCCAAATCGTGGGAAATCATGGGATGGCCAAATAATGGGAAATCCTGGCAAATCATGGATTGAACAAATCATGGGAAATTACAGATTGGTCAAATCGTGGGAAATCATGGGAAATCGTGGGAAACTGTGGATTGACCAAATCATAGGAAATCATGGGAAATCAAGAATTGACCAAATAAAGGGAAATCCTGGGAAATCAGGGATTGGTCAAATTGTGGGAAATCATGGGAAATCCTGGATTGGCCAAATCATGGGAAATAATGGATTGCCAGGCTTCTGGCAGCAGATCAGGGTAGCTAGCACCCCAAGACTCGGTCCCTTGGTGGACCAATATTTGGCCAATTAGTCTAATATGATTTAAAATACCATTTATTAGAGGCAGAAAATAACAAACATACAAACCTAGAACAGATTGACATACATACACAAAAAAAGGCTTAATTGCAAAACTGTAACAGCTAAAATGCAATTATGGGGTAAATGCTTGCAAAAACTATAAAAATAGCTAAAATGCAAGTTAAGAAAGGTACCTATAAGCTAGGCAGAATAATACAATTTAGGAAACCAATGATCTTACCAAAATCTCAAACCTTGACACCTTGAAAGAAAACCAGAAGGAAAAAACCCCAAAGATCACTGTTTTCCACAGGGACACAACAGTTCAGAGCCTGCAATATTTCTTTCTCTTGAGGAAGAAAATGCTTCTGAGAACTGGCATGGGTGAGTTTACAGAATTATATATATATATATATCTGCTCATTAACCAAATATTAATACCATTATGATCTAGGTATCTACTCACTGCTGAAACAGGTATTTACCTTTCCACATTCAGAATAATCCAGACAAGGCCACATCTGGCCCTGTATGGGGCTGAAGGATCCAAAACAACTCCCTTGGTTCCTCCTTGAGGAACCTTGAGGTTTTTCTCCTTGAGGTTTTTTACCCCTCCTCTCTCAAGGGGAGAAAACCAAGAGGAGAGTGAAGTCAGATGTCCCCACACTACAAGTTCTGTCAGGTTGGTCGTTCAGCACTATCACAGCCAGGCTGCTCTCACAGTGCACTCGGAAGCCTCGTGGCCAGCAAAGGTGGAGGCACTGCAGCATTTCCCAGGTACAGCCGTGGCTCTGCAGGGCTTTGCTGGGACAGCTTCCCCCAGCTGATGTGCAGGTCTGGATGAGGGGAAAGGATTTGGGTATCTGGTGATGTCTTCCTTCATCACTAGAGGCAACCTCATGTAGTAATGATGAGGTGCATTGCTTACCTTATCCATTTCTGATTTTTTTTCATTTTTGCATTATAGTAAATGACATTATTACCTCAGCTGGTTTCTGCATCTGTGTCTCCCACCCACCATCATATCAAATACACTGCCAGGTGAGCACAAGACCTGAGAGTCTTCCCACCTTTTCTTTTGAAAGAGGAGAAAATCGCTGATCTGCACAAAAAGAAACAACCCTTCTCACACCTCCCTCCTGGGGTTCCCTGCAGCATGACCCAGGCAGGGGCTGCTGCTCCTGTCTGAAACCTCCCCTGCTGCCTCTCTGCCAGCCCATCTCTGGGAGAACACTCCCGATGGCCACCTCCTCAAACAAAATTGCCACTTTCCAACTTCCTCTTCTGCAGGCAGGTGAGAAAAGTATCCACTCCCAGCTCCTTGCTCCTAGAGGAAAACAAATGTTTTCAGCAGCAACAACCCTGAAATATCAACCTCCTTCCTTAACCTGGACACTGGGAGCTCACACAAAGAGCCCTTTTGTGCAAGGATATCCACAGAAGACCCTGAGGATGGAGCAGTTTGAAACACAACTCCTTCCGAGTTTAAACCTTCCTTGATCAAATGAATGCACACAAACCTACCCCAAATGGAAAGCAGGGCAGAAAGAGAAACTCCTCTCTCACAACAGCAAACTCTGGGCTTCCTTCTGTTCCAGCTGGAGAGGGAAGGCCATGGGATACTCCTGAGTTTGGGAAGGAATCCTGGGAAATGGCCAGATTTGGGAGGGCAGCAGAGGGAAGTTCACCAAAGAGAAGGAAAAGATTCTCTGGAAGCAAAACATTTTGGCAATATTTGGGAAGGAAAGTAAAAAATTTTTGAAGCATCTGAAAAAGTTCCCAGATGGAAATTTCTGCCCTCACAGAACAATCCCTCAGTCTCCTTGGTCTCTCAGGAAGCTCATGAATGAACCTGCAAGGCTTGGATATACATCCCTGGTGTCTATCTGCCAGAGCAAAACAGCTGCCCAACAAGACTTCAAGTGAGCACAGGACAAACCTTCCCCCTCCACCTCCCAACACCAACTCAGAGGAGTCTCTTTCCATTGCAAGATGTACTCTGTGAGCAGTCTGCATTGACTAGACTTGGCTGCAGGAGGGGTTTTCACTGTTACTCTCCCCAGATGGGGGAAGACAGGAAGACAAGAAATGATTCCTGAGGAAAGAAAAAGGCACAGCCTCTTGTGGAGACACCAGCGTGAGCTGACTCCAACTGGAAGCCATTCATCCCTTGGCTAAAGCAACATCCATCCTAGGGGCAGCAGTTCAGCTTTGATGAGCATGCTGACAAAATTGCTGCCCCTTGCTGACAGGCAGGGATGAGGAGAAAGAACATGCCAGCTGGCTGGGAAAGAGGCAAAAAGAATGTCTTCAAGTGTCTCCTCTTCATCCTTTCGGCAGGCAAGACAGAGCAATGTCCTTTCCTTCTGTCACCACAGGTGACCCGGGGATGAGATGCAGCGCGGGGAGAGAGGTCGCCACTGCTGCCAGCAGCCTCGCAAGGGGCTTTGCCCGCCCCGCCGAGCCCGGCCAGCGCCCCGGGAGCGAAACGGCCGCGCTGTGCCCGCGCTGTGCCCGCGCTGTGCCTCTCTGGCTCGTGTCGCTCGTCGCTCGTCCCCGCCAAGTCCTGCCCGCGCCGCGGCCGTTGCGCTGAGGCGTTGTTGCCCCAGTCGGTGAGCGGCGCCGCCATGCAGCAGCCCCCTCTGCCCTCGGGGCTCAGCGCCCGCACCTTCCCCGCCAAGCTGTGGCACCTGGTGAACAGCCCCCGCGTCCGCTCCGTGCGCTGGGACAGCCTGGCCCGGGGGCTGCTCGTCGAGCGCTCGCTCTTCGAGCGGGAGCTGCTCAGCCCGGCCGGCGCCCGCGGGCTGGGCGGCGAGGGGGCGGCGGCGGCCCCGGGCACCTTCAAAGCCACGCACTTCAGCAGCTTCGTGCGACAGCTCCACCTGTACGGCTTCCACAAGGTGGCGAGCGAGGGCGGCAGCTGGCTCCACTTCAGGAATCCAATCTTTCGCCGCGACCGCCCCGACCTCCTGCTCCGCATCGAGCGCCGGAGCAAGGCCAGCCGAGGAGGTGCGCCAAGGAGGTGCAGCAAGGAGGTGCGCAGCCGCCAGCGCAGCCGCTTGCAGCAGCTCCGCGGGGCCGGTAAGCCGGGCTGGCAGCGAGGGTGGCGCGGGCTTTGGCCGTGGGCACTGCCCGTGCTGGGGCTGCTCAGCGCAGCTGCCCCGGCTGGCCCAGGGGCTGTCTGTGCTTGGGCAAGGCAGCTGTGCCGTGCCGTGCCGTGCCGTGCCGTGCCGTGCCGTGCCGTGCCCCCCGGGCTGCCGGGGGCTGCGGGACAGTCCCGCCGGGGCTGCGCTCACAGCAGCCTGGCCCGCTCGGCCTGCAGCTGGCCCAGCCCCGCGCCGTGGCTGCCGCTGCTCCTTGCCCGGCCACGGGCACGCTTGGGGAGCTCTCCGTGAGTGCGTGTGAGTGCCGAGGGCTCGATGGTGGCCAGGCCCAGCTGCAGGGAGCCTCCTGTCCCTTTGGAGCAGAGGGGGAAAGACCTGGCAGTTGGGATTCTGGCAGTTGCCTCTGGCCGAGGAACTGCCAGGGGAAAATTTTCCCAGGCGGTTAAACGAATAGGAGAGAGCTAAACAGACAAGGAATTGGTTGTTGCAAAGCCGCAGAACATGTGGGGATTTTTTTCTTCTCTTCACCCTGCTTGGGAGGATCTGAGCTTTGTTCTTTGCTGATAGAAGCACAGTTGCTGCCAAGGGAAACGTAGGCCAGGAGCAATAGTGACCCAATCTTCCCTTTGCTTCCTTTCTTCTTCTCTTCATTGCTACTCAGCTCCCTCATGCCAGGACCTCAGAGCTGCCTCACCTGAGGATGCAGAGCTGCCTCCAGGCCCTTCCAGGCGACGATGTGCAGGTGCTGAAGACTCTGAGGCCTCCCCACTGCCTGCCAAGAAATTGGTTCCCACCTCTGGAGTTCTGGGGGATTCATCAGAGGAATCACTCAGACGCAAATTCCAGCTGAAGCGTCTCAGCATTCCACTGGTCCGTATGGACCTAAAACGCCACCCTGAGCTCATGGTTCGCCTGGTTCGCATTGACCATCCGAGCGTTTCCAGGGCCCTTCCAGAGAGCAGCAGCTGCACATCATCAGAGCAGCACCTGCCAGCCTACAGCCCATCAGGTAGGGAAAGAACTTCTACCCTTGCTTTTCCAACAGCTCCTGCCAAGTGACTGTTTGAAGTATTTTTTGGCAGTGCTCTGTCATGGGTAGATGTCAAGTGAGAATCAGGCAGAAAAGTGTCAAGTTGACTGGGAAAAGGAACCTTGAATGCAAAAGAATTCTCGGTCTGCTTTTCCTGACATTTCTTCTGATTTGGTTTGTCTCCTGGGCATTTTCCAGACAGCCTTTCTGCTGAGGTGCAAGTGTAAGGCAAAAAATCGTGGCTGACAAGTGGTCGGTGTTAGGTGAGCTCCCCTCTGTCTTTGAATGAAGCCAAACTGGGATGGTGATAGAATATCACAGATTTTTAAGACTGTGTGTTGTGCCCATCAGGCCATGCCATTTCAATGAGCTCTGTGTGTCTGCAGAACAATTGCACCTGCAGAATATGGCCTGAGCCACATGGTTGCTTTTTAGCATAAATATCACAGGTGAATTTCAGTGTTTGCCTGAAGATCTGGTCTTGTCCAGGGTGAATCCACTCTGTGGATGAGATGTGAATCTCAAGTGTTGGGATGAGAAACTCAAGCAGCCAACTCCAAAAGCTAATGGGCATGTAGGAAAGGTTGTGATTATGAAGTTTTTGTGTCCCTTTGGAGCAGAGGGGAAATGACCTGGTTGTTGGGTTTCTTGACTGTCCCTGCCAAGGAACTGCCAGGGGACAGTTTTGCCAGGTGGTTAAACGAATAGGTGAGACCTAAATAGACAAACAGGGAGTTGGTTGTTGCAAAGCCCCAGAACATGTGGAGATTTTTTTCTTCCTCACCGTACTTGGGAGGATCTGAGTTTTGCTCTTTGCTGAGAAAAGTACAGTTGTTGCCAAGGGAAATGTAGGCAAGGAGCAATAGTGACTCAATCTTCTGTTTCTTCCTTTCTTCTTCCCTCACTGCTACTCAGCTCCCTCATGCCAAGACCTCAGTGCTGCCTCACCTGAGGATGCAGAGCTGTCTCCAGGCCCTTCCAGCACAAGTGCAGCTGATCAAGACTCTGAGGCTTCCCCAGAGCCTCCCAAGAAAGTGTTTGCCACCTCTGGAGTTCTTGGGGAATCATTGGAGGAACCAGTAGCAGGCAAATTTAAATGCCAGCATGAGCTCATCATTCCACCAATTGCCATAGACCATCTGAGCTCTTCCAGGGCCCTTCCAGAGAGCAGCAGCTGCACATTTTCAGAGCAGCACCTGCCAACCTACAGACCATCAGGTAGGGAAAGAACTTCTACCCTTGATTTTCCAACAGCTCCTGCCAAGTGACTGTTTGAAGTATTTTTCTGCAGTGCTCTGTCATGGGTAGATGTCAAGTGAGAATCAGACAGAAATTGTCGAGTTGACCAGGAAGGGGGACCTTGAGAACAAAAACAATCTCTGTCTGGTTTTCCTGTCCTTCCTCCAGATTTGGAGGATTTTCTGGGGGTTTTCCAAACAGTCTCTGTGTAGGGGAGAAAGACTGAGGCAAAAAACATTTGCCCTCAACTGCTCAGTGTCTGGTGAGCTCCCCTGTTTTCTTGAATGAAGCCAAACTAGGACGCTGATAGGATAGTGCAGAGTTTCAAGATTGTCTCTCCTGCAAAGAAGTTGATTACATTTCAGTGAGCTCTGTGTGTCAGCAGAAGAGTTGCAACTGCAGAATACGGCCACAGCCACAAGGTTGCTTTTCTGCAGTACAATCCCAGTTTAATTTTAGTCTGCATGTCTGCAGATCTGGGCTCTTCCAAGCGGGATCTACTTTCTTTGTTCAGCAAAACTCCAAAGCAGCCAATTCCACAAGCTGATGGGGAGATGGAAAAGGCTGTGATTACAAAGTATTAGTGTGTGTGTGTGTAGATCAGTTTTACAGTCCATACTTTACCAGACATACCCATCAATGAGAATAAATACTTTTTAAGAGGAAGAAATCAGTCTTCCAATCCCCTGGGAAGTTGGAATACATTTCTTACACTGAGTTTGCTGTGTGCTTCCTGTGGTGTTTGATCCAAGGCAGCAGTAGAGCTCTGTGTGCCAAGCTCTGTTCTGGAGCCTGACCCAAGTGTTTGGATTCTTGCAGCCACAGTGGGCAGTTCAGCCCCCGATGCTCCGGCTGGCAGTGCTGGTTGTGCAGCATGGACAGCCTCCAGCTGGCCATGGAATGAGCCTGGGGAAGAGGAATTGCCACCACTGACTCTGGACCTGGTGCTTGAGACGCTGGAGGAGATGATTTCCCACTCCCCCCCTGAAAGGTCTCCCTTTGCTCAGGTAACTGCATTGGAAAGGGAGGAAAAGGGCTGGACTGAGAGCTTTTGAAAGTTGTTGCATGGCTGAGAAGGAAAGGCTTCTTGAATTGAGCTGTGAATGGACAGGGAAGGATTTGCTTGGTAAAGCAAGATTTGCAAAGGAGGAGGGAAGGAAAAGGGGGCTCATCCTTAGTGAGGACGAGAGGTGTTGGCCAAGTTTGGGTGCTCCTTTCTCCTTTTCCTGGGAAGAATCCCTAGTGCAGGGGCATCATTCCTGGTGATGCTTTGTAGGTTCTAACAAGCTTAGCTTGATGTGAAACAGGAGAAGAGTGTTTGGAGAATTGCCCCTGAAGGCAAAGTGTCCCACCCAGGGAGGGGCATGTGAGAGGAGCCTCTGTTAGAGCACCAGCTGTGGGCTCTGCCTCCTTTTGGCTGGAAGGCCAAGGCAGAGCAAGGGCTGGGCTGCAGCTGCTGCTGCTGTGTGAGCCCTGCTGTGTGTGTAGGCACTGCCAGAGCCGTGTGAGGGGATGTGCTGCAGCTGCAGCTTTCTGGTCCTCTCTGTAGCCTGCAGGCACATATGTATCTCGGAAAACCTCAGCAAAGTGGCAAACTGGCAAACTGGGCAGTCTTGGTCTCTGTGTTCCAGAGCTTTGTCATGTTCTTCTTGGACATCTCTGTGGGAAGACGTGTGTGTTCCCATCCAGTCCTGGCAAAGCTGCAGCCTGGATGAGGCTGTTGTGCTCAGGGCTGTGGAGGGAGGAGCACATCCCTGTGCCAGGAGCTGGCAGGACTGCTTCCTTAGTGCCCACGTCATGTGTTCAGTGTCACCCCACGTTCAACCTTGTCAGCTTTGGCAGCTTCTGGACTGGGTTTGAGAAGTCACTCTTCTCCACTGCCTTTAGGGGCCAGACCTCCTTGTTAGGAGCAAGAGATGAAAGTGAGTGAGCCCTGGAGCCTTTAGGGAGCAGATGTGTTGGTTCTGAGGCCCTGTGAGTTGTGAATTGGAGGGAAGGACAATGTTGGTGCTGCACATGAAATGGTTAAGGACTCCTTGAAGCCCAGGGCCTTCTGCTGTGTTGAAGTGCAATTCAATCAGGGACCATTAGTCCTTGTGTTTGACAGATTCCCTCTTTGACTTAGGAATCCACTTTCTCTTAACTCTTGCCTCTTTCCAGACATGCCTGAAATGTTCAGTGTCTGTATTGGCACAGGCATTTTTGCATATTGTTATACAGATTTGCCAAAGGATTTCTCTATTTCATTTAATATGCACACCTGTAGCCTCCTCTAGATTTACTGTTGAGGGGAGGCATATTCAAGGCAGGGAATGGGATTTTTTGGAATTGTCCATGTTGTATTGCCAAGTGTGATGACCTCTTGTCTTCTGTAAACTCACCCAAGCCAGTTCTCAGAAGCATTTTCTTCCTCAAGAGAAAGAAATATTGCAGGCTCTGAACTACTGTGTCCCTGCAGAAAACAGTGAGTGATCTTTGGGTTTTCTTTCTTTCTGGTTTTCTTTTAAGGGGAACACTGGTGTCGCCCCTGAGTCTTCAGGAGGGGAGCCTGAGAACATGGCTGCAGCAGAGAGAGCTTTGCCTGGCACTGTGAGCCATGGGAACAGTTCCCTGGAGCCCGAGGAGCTTGGTAAGGAGAGAGCCCACATTGGTTGAGAAAGGTCTGAGATGGCTGCTGTGAGCCTGCCTGTGGCAGGAAGGGAGATCAGAGGAGTTGAGTTCTTGTCTGCAGGCTTGGTGCTTCCTGGTGCCTTGAGTTCCAGCAGGGCACTGGCACAGCCTCCCCGGTGGAGCCCTGCCCTCCACGCTTCTCTGGCAGCACTGACCCTGAGTCCTGTGGTGTGGCAAGAGAGCAGTGAACAAAGCTGACCTTCTGGCACTTGTGTCACCAAGCTGAGTGTCCCAGTTTCCAGCTGAAGTGTGTGGATAGGTTTGCTGCAGGGTGGCAGTGCTCTGGAGGCAATGCTGAGTGACTCTTGAAGTAACTGTGGAATATGTCAGCAAAATGTCAGAGTAGAAGGCTGAGCTTTGTGTCTGAAAGCATTAAATCTCTGTAGTAGCAGTCTGCTGATTGCTGTAGTGAGACACATTAAAAATACAGGTGGTAGAACCTCTGAGGCCAGACAAATCACAGAACACAAATGCAGTAGCTAAAAGCAAAATTTAATTTCCTCAGATTAGTGAGAA
Source organism: Lichenostomus cassidix (assembly GCF_008360975.1). Taxonomy (NCBI): domain Eukaryota; kingdom Metazoa; phylum Chordata; class Aves; order Passeriformes; family Meliphagidae; genus Lichenostomus; species Lichenostomus cassidix. Next base: position 2,614,527 of record NW_028147635.1, on the reverse strand, counting down.
CTAATAAGAGAGAGAGAGCACTTTGGATCTGCATTCTCAAGCAAGGCTGGTACAGCCTGCAGGCCTCGTAGGGAGCTCTTTCTCTGCCAGCTCTTCATCCCAGAGCTGCTGGTTGAGTTGGAGGAGCTGTTGCTCACTGCAGAGGGCACTTTTTAGATGCCAGGGACCAGTGCTGGTTTGTAACTCAGCTCACATCACCCGTCAGCTTCAGCCATTTCAGTGAGGACTGAGGTGTCTCTGTGAGCACAGAGAAAGACCAAGGCTGGGTTCTTTGTGTGAGCTGGGACTGTGTGTGTTTCAAGCTCTCCTGGGTGCCATTTTCACTGCGGGTGCTGCAGCTTTATTGGGATACTCCAAAACTTGTGAAGTTCTGAAAACTTGGAAGGATCCCTCTTCTGTAAAGAGGAGGCCTCTAATTCCCATGTGAGAGTCTGCCTTTCAGGCAATCTTTTACAATCTTTGACAGAACTACAATTCCTTCCAAAGGGAAATATTCATGAAGGCAAGATATTGACTCAGTGTTCTCTTTGTTTCCCAGACATCCATCTGATCTACCTCGCCAGGAGGGCTGCCCTGCGTGGGACACGGAGACCAAGGGAGAGCCAGTGAAGATCAGACAGGTGGGATCCCTCTGTATATATTATGTTTCTAGATTTTTACAATTACATTTTTATACCTATGTAGATTTATTTCTAGAATTATAAAGTTGTGTTTATATGTGCTTACAGTTAAAAATCTGTATAGTTTGATTTAGATCCATTTACATAAATATAGTTATAGCTGTGATTGAATTTATATATCTGTAGTTAGATTTATAGATTTTCATAGATACATTTATATGTAATTAGAGTAAGTTTTATATGCATATAGTTAAATTAAGGAATGTATATAGTTGGAGTTTTATTAATATTTAGGTACATGAATTAATATTTGTGTAGGCATAGGCTTACTTTTAACCTCTTTCCCTGCTCTGCTTCCTATTTCATCTTTTGCTTTCCCCCATGTCCCCTCTGTCCCCTCTTCCCGTGCTGGGTCCGAGCTGGCGGCCGGCCCGGGCGGAGCAGCAGTTCCAGGTGTCCCCAGGTGTCCCTAGAGCAGTGAGAGCAGCTGGTGTCCCCTGAGGAGCTGCTGAAGGACGGTGAGACTGAGGGGCTGAGGGGGCTGAGGAGAGGTGACACTGAAGGGACTGTGAGCTTGAGGTGCTGGTGGGGCTGAGGGGACTGTGGGGCTGAGGGGTGTGGGGGAGGAAAGGGGAATGGTGGAGCTGTGGGTTCAGGGTGAGCTGCAGGGGATGGTGGGGGCTGAGGGGACAGGGAAGTGGCACAGACTGAGGGGGGTGGCAGGTCTAAGGGGACTTGATGTGTCAGAATGGACTGTGGGGGTCTGAAGGAACTGGGGGGGCTGTGGGTTTGCTGAGGGGATGGCAGGGCTGAGGGGATGGAGAGAGCCAGCAGGGAGCACAGAGGGGTCCAGGACTGTGGCTCTGCCAGGCCATTCCACCAATTCCTGTGTGTACAATTTTGCCACAGCTTCCCTAAATGCCTCAAGAACATCGGAGAGTGACGAGAGCCATCAGGGAGAAGCTGAAGGGCACCAGCAAGAGCAGTGAACAGGGAGCTGCTGCTGCTGCCCCCCGAGAGCCTGGGTGAGGCCACAGGGCTGGTGAGGCAGGCTGGGGCTGAGGCTCAGCCTGCTTTTTCTTTCTCACCCTGCTGGGGAGGCTCTGAGATTTTCTCTTCCCTCACACAAGTGCAGCTGCTGCCCAGGGAAATGTCCCGATATTGACTCAGTGTTGCCTTTGCTTCCCAGATGTTCATCTGCTGTCCCTGACCAGGAGGGCTGTGCTGCACGGGAGGAAGAGACAGAGGGAGAACGTGTGGAGATTGGGCTTCTGAAATCCCTTCAGGATATATTTATAGATTTATATAATTATATATGGATATTTAGATAGGTAGATTGATGTTTGTATAGTTAGATTTCTATTTCTATTTATTTACATCTGGTTTTATTTTTATGTTTGTGCTAGATTTTCATAATATAATATAATATATATATGATGTAATAAATTATTTTTGTTAAACTTAAATTGATATTTGTATATTAATTCTTAGTGTGGTTGCAGCAATTTGTAATAAATCTAATTTTTTAACTTATGTTGATTTTTGTGTACTTACATATCAGAAGTGCAAGTGTAATAATCTTCAATAAATTTAATTTTTAAACTGGAATAAGCATGAAGTTGTGTTTTTCCAAGCAATAAGGAAATGTAAACATAGTATTGCTGGAGGATTTTGGCAGTGAGTGAAGGGGACTGGGGGAAATTCTCCAGCCATGCCCAGCAGCTCCCCAGTCTCAGTCAGGCTGGCAGTGAAACCGCAGATTTGGGATGGCAGCAGAGCCACACGCTGGGGAATAACTCGCTGCAAAGGCTGCTGAGCAAACGGGACTCCACTGAGCAGAGAGCTCCAAGCAGGAGCCACCCGGGGAGGAGAAATCATTCACAATGAAACACAGAGAGAAAATGTGGCAAAACAGATGTGAGGATACTCTGGGAGTCTGATAAAATGCTCTAAAACAGTGCTGTCTAGGTACATCTTCAGCAAAAATAATTTGTTAAAAATGAAACACCTTCCATGAAAGACGAATGACACTTTTCCCCTTCACTCACCCTCCTTTGGAAGTGCAGCATGTCCTTCTTCCTGAGAAGTTTTGCCCTTCAGCACCTCCCTCTCAGTAAATAAAAAGCTTAAGTACTCCCACTTGTCACCATGAATGAAAACAGCCCTGCCCTGGTGACAGCGTTTGCAAAGTCTTCCCTCCTCCTGTCCCCACATCTCACAAACAGAACCATCCCCTTCCTGCCCAAACTGAGCTGAGGTGAGTGAGGGCTTCAGGAACTCAGGAGGCTGCAATACCATCACACATAGGAAGGTTTTGCAAATTTGAAATTAATGAATTTAAAGGGTTTGATGGTGATTTATTTGATTTAGACATTTTAATATAAGTGTACTGAAGTAGGAGTTGGCAATAATTTTTGAGCCGATACCATAATTATAGAAAGCACTCCCAAATGAAGTGAAGTAATATCTATTCTCATGTTTGCACAGATATTTGAGTTGTCTACCACTTATTCCAAAATAACTGATATTATTCCAAATCTTTTTTAGCGTTTATCTACAATGTCCCGCAATCTTTTAGTTTGAACCTTATCTGCTCTTTGAGACATATATATATAAACCTTCTGATCAACAACAAAAAACCCAACAAATCCACAAACAAATTATAGACAACATGATACTGATACAGAGGGTGTGGGCCTGTTGCTCTGGGCAGAGGGACCTACCACCATCCCCACTCCTGTTGTGGCTCCTCCTGGGACTGGTCCAACCCTGCAGACACAGCCACAATTTGGGGGTGCTGTGAGCCCTGGGGTGGGCAGCCTATGTTGTGGCAGCTTCTTCCTCCTCCATTGAGACTGCAGGGCTGCTGGCTGGAGTCCCCATCCAAGGCAAGGAGCTGCTGGAGCTGCTGGAGCTGCTGGAGCTGCTGCTGGCTGCTGGGCTGTCATCCTCACCCACAGCAGCTGGGAGCACAGAAGCCTCTGGGCCTCCTCTCTGCACTGCCTCACAATGATGTCAGTGGTGCCCTGGACCAGTGGCACTGTGTGTTCCTCCAGGATGTCCTGCAAGCTCTGGGTCATGATCTCCTGGTCTGGCCCATACATACAGAGAGCGTGCAGGATGCAGCTCTGTGAGATCTCTGCCAGCCACCACTGCTCCCTGTAGATGGTCTCCATCCTGCTGCACAGCCAAGTCTGCACAGGGTCCAGGAGATCTTTTGTTGACAGAAAAGTTGTGCCCAGACCTGAGGCAGGACACGGCTGACAGCTCGGGCTGGTGTCTCCTGAGGAGAAGAGGGATGGGGTGGCACAGGGGGATGGGGGCTGTTCCCTGCTGGAGCAGGAAAAGTCAGTTTTGTGCTGGAACAGAGAAGTTCTGTCACTGGAAATCAGTGTGATGTGTGGAGGGTTTTACACCAGGTTTGCACCTAAGTTGATGCTAAAGAAATACATGAAGTCCCAACGTACACCTAAGGTTTGCACAGCATACTTTAGGCTGGCAGCTGAGGGAGCATAAATTAAATGGCCTTTCCAAGCCAAAACCCTGATGAGAAATGTTGCTATTTCTGCTCTCATTCGTTATTATAGCAGAACAACCTATTTGATGAGATTTGGGAATTGCAGCTCTGAATTGTGGCCAGATTAAGTCAAGTAAGTCGTTGCTGTGCATTTATAATTGTGGAGGTCATGATCAGTGCAGCTGCTTCTGTAAACCAAAACAACTCTTTCAAGATACTTCGTAAGGAAAATATTTTTTCTTTTTCACTCTTCACTTCAAAGCCTCCTCCAGGATGTACATCAAACAGGTCATTTAGTTTATCTTTTCACAATAACAGAGAACTTCCCCTTTAATCCGCCTGAATTACACAATTCTCATCTGTATTAAGGAATTTCATTTTGTCTCTGCTGTAAAGAAGAGATTTCTATGCAGCAGGGCTGATAAAGAACAAACCCAAATTAGAAAGAGTGGTATTTGTTCGAGATCCCATTACTCATCACACACTTTAAACAACCCATACCATCAAGCCCAAAGCTAATATGGCTCCTTGTTAAATATTTCTGATGGGTTACACATCCTTGTGTGAAGAAGGAATTAGGATTTAAAGCTGCTATTTATGCTTGTATAAGCATTGTGTATGAACATTGCATATTCAAACTGCAAAACAAATGTCACCTGTATGGTGTATGTGATAAATTACAGAAGGTATAGTTCACGAAATCGTTTAGAAAATCAATAAGTTTTAATTCTTTACTTTTGCTAAGCTCTGCTTTTTAGTTTTGCTTTAACAGAAAGAGTTCCTGTTTTAGAGCCAAACCTTTCTGCTGCAGGTTTGCAACAATTGTAACTCTTTTCGCAAGGCCGCTCAGCAAGCCTTGTGTGATTCCCACGGGACACAGTCTAACTGCTGGCAAGAAAGAAACCCCTCCGAGAGCCGCGTACCCCAAACCACAACCAACCAACGCAGAGAACGACGATTCTGCGGCCAATCGAGACACCCAAAAGAACGCCAGTCAAGACCCACGAGGGGACTCAAGGGAGAGGGTAAAAAGGGCTATAAAAATTGATGGCTTGTAATCTTTAGGCGCGGTGCTGCAGGCGTAGCAGGGAGGCTCGCCGCGCCCGCCCAGCGCTGTAAATTGGCTGCAATCTGCTTGCTCAATTAATAAATTCTTTAATTGGCTCTACGTCTCTGATTGGTTTTTGAGACCCAATTTATAACATCCCCTATTGTCCTTTATTAAACTTTTAAATTTCAACAGGAGAGTGAAACTCGTTTTTCACATAATGGATGCCTTTCTCTTGGAATGGACAACAGACCTTCATGTGTGCAAGACAAAAATGCAGATCAGAGGAAACAAATTTAAAAGTTTTATAAACCAAGAACAATCACTGACAAAACTGCATAAGATTTTTTAACACAATAGTTTTTCTTTTATTTAATCTTTGGTCAGTATGTATGTTGCTTCTAACTACCTCTTTATGTTTTTTTAAACCACAGATATTTATCATCATTTCTTTTTAGTATTTGTGATGCCTTTTGAATGCCATATACAACAGATTGATGCAATCAAAAGTTGTTTTCTATCTCAAATGGACAGAAAAACTTGTTTCTTCATCCCAAAGAGACTAAACCCCTTGTGTCTGGCATCACAGCTCACATAACTTTGGTCCCAGTATCTCCACAGGGGATGTTGGCCCTGGGTCAGCCAAGTGGTGATGGTGACACCCTTAGGACGGCCATTCGGGCAGGTGTCCGAAGGCATTGGGAACTGCACAGATCTTCTATAGCAGCAATGCCTGTCTTGATTCTCTCTGTCTTTATCCCCTCTTTTTTCTGTCTGTCTTTACTCTCTCAGCCTTTATCCTCTCTGTCTTTTCTCTCTCTCTCTCTCTAGTCTCTCTCTATTCCCTCATTCTTTAGTCCCTCTGTCTTTATTCTGTCTATATCCTGCCTTCATTCTGTTTTCATTCTCTCTGTCTTTATGCTCTCTTTATCCCCTCTGTGTTTTTCTCTTTACTCTCTGTGTCTTTATTCTCCCTCTCTTTATTCTCTCTCTCTATTCCTTCTGTCTTCACTCGTTCTGTCTTTATTCTCTCTGTCTTTACTCTATCTTTACTCTCGCTGTCTGTTTTCTCTCTCCATTCCCTCTCTCTCTATTCTCTCTCTCCCCTCACAGCCGAGCAGGGCTGGCGGGAGCCGCGCTCCCCTCAGCGCCCCTGAGCAATGGCGGCAGCAATGGCGGCGCCGCTCCCTCAGCGCCGCCCCGGCCCCGGCGGGCGGGGAGCCCTCGGCAGCGCCCTGGGGGCAGCAGGACCGAGCCCCGGCCCCGGGCTGTGTCCCCGTGGCGCCGCAGAGCCCAGGGCACACACGGGCAGGGCACTCGGCGCCATCGCCCCCAGCCCCGCAGCCCCTTTGGAACCCGGCCCGGGGCTCGCCCTGCCTCCTCCAAGGCCCTGCTGGGCTCCAGCTGTTGCTCAGGGCTCTGTGGGGATCTTGTGCTCGGCCCGAGCGGGCTTTGTTTGCAGCCCGGGCTGCTGAGGGTCAGCCGTGAAATGTCCCTGCAGGGCACTTTTAATGGGATCAGCCCGGTGCTTCCTTTGTGCAGTGCCTTGCACTGCTGTTTTATTCTGCTTTTAGAGCCTGCCTGGGAAGATCAGCCCCCAGGAGAGCAGAGCCTGCTGAGAGATCCAACATCCTCACCCTAAGCAAGGGATGGAACAGCACACACTGCTGAAAAGACTCCAGCTGTTCTCAAGGCATACGGAAAGCTGAAACTGTCAATTTTGCTATTTGGTGCTGCATCCCTGTATAAAAGAATGCCCTGAAATGTCAGCTTTCCAGAAAATGTCCTGCATTGGTGTTTCCCTTGCTGGTGACAGTCTTTTCAACCCAGCCTTCTGGGGCCTGACCTCTCTGCTGCTGTAGTTCCATGGACAGAGGTTGTTGTCTTTTCCCCCTTGCCATGGGCAGGCTGTGTTCAGCCATCTCCAGGACAGCAGGGCCACATCCCATGTCACTGTGACCTGGCAAGACAAAAACCATCACTCCAAAAGTGCCTCCCTTTCTCCTTCTTCCCAGGCATTTGGCCCTGGTAGTGGGTTTTGCTGCTGGTTGCTGCAGGAGGGAGACCACTGTGACACTTTGGGGCACATGGAGCCCTTGTGACACTGTGGAGCCTCATGGAACCTGGGAGTCACTGTGACACTGCAGGGCCTTGTGGAACCAAGGAGACCATGGTGACACTGTGGCACCCTGTGGAACCAAATATCCATTGTGACAGTATGGGACCTCATGGAACCAACTGTCCTTTGTGACAGCACAGATCCAAGGAGTCCATGGTCTTGCTCATTGTTTATGCAAAGCTTTTGTATTCCTCATGGAATCCAGGAGAGCCTTGTTACACAGCAGAGCTTCATGGAACCAAGGGTCCGTGGTGACACTTTGGAACTAAGGAGACCATTGCTGAGAGTACAGAACCTCATGGAACCAAAAGTCCATGTGACAGAGCAAGGCCTCGTGGAGCTCCTGGCAAGTGGCAGCGCTGCAGAGAGACAGCTCTGCCCAGGAGCAGATCCTGTGCACAGCCCAGCAGGGCTGGGGCACTGCCAGGCCATCTCAGGGACACCAGCAGGGCACACCCAGAGCTCACAGGTGCTCAGCATTGGCAGGGGCTGTGCCATGGCCCAGAGGGGGCTGTGTCATAGCCATGGGCACCTCTGGGGCTGTGTCAGAGAGCCACAGAGCAGCTGTGATGTCAGAAAGGGGCTGTGTGACATCTCAGAGTAGGTTGTGTGAGGTCACAGGTTGGACTATGACATCACAGAATTGGTTGTGTGAGGTCATGGAGCAGCTATGGCATCACAGAGGGGACTGTGTGACACCACAGGGCAGGCTGTGATATCGCAGGGTTGCTGTATGACATCAGAGCAGGCTGTGCAGTTACAGAGTGAGCTATGTAACATCATTGAGTGGCTGTATGGCATCACAGAGTTGGCTGTGTGACATTACTGACTGGCTTGTGACACCACAGAGCAGGCTGTGACATCCTAGAGCAGGGTGTGATCAGTGACATAATAGAGAGGGCTGTGGAATCACTGGTTGGTTGTGTGACATCATACAGCAGGCTGTGAGGTCAGAGAGTAGACTGTGTGACATGACAGGGTGGCAATGTGACATCATCCAATGTGCTTTGACATCACAGGACAGCTTCATGAGACCATAGTGAAGGCTGTGTGAAATCACAGAGTTGCCTGTGACATCACAGAGTGGGCTATGACAACACACGGTGGCTGTGTGACATCACAGGGTAACTGTATGACATCACTGGAGAGGTCACTCTGCCCCAGCCCCCCTCACAGTTCCCCCAGACAAGTCCAACGCTGCTCATGCACAGCAGGGTCCCCTGTCCCCCCAGGTCCCCCCTGCCCCCCAGTGCCACAGCCTCCCCCAGAGGATGTTCCACGAGATTGACCCCCATAGCCTGACATGGGGACAGGGGGGACAGGGCCCTGGGGGGTGGGACAGGGGCACAGGGACCCCCAGTAGTGTCCCTGTGTCCCCCAGGGCAAGAGCCTGGCCCAGGGCTCCTTCACCCTCTTACGAACGAGGGCTTGAGAACACCTAAAAAATCCCCAGCAAAGGATGAGCAAAACCAGATTTAATATTCAGTGACAGCACAACAAAGTTCCTTGGCAAGAGTCACTCTGCTCCTGACTGCACAGTTCAGGCACACCATGAGAAGAAAGCAACAACAAAACCAGGCAATCAAACCAGAAATGAACCGAGAACTGTCCCTGTGTGTGTCTGTGTCTGTAGGTGTGACAAAAGGATAGTGAGAGCAAGGATAAAAGGAATACAGCCTAAGAGCTTAACAGCCCTCAAACTTAACAGAACTTAACTTCTACATTAACCTTAACATATACCTTAAACTTAACAACTTAGCAAAAGAACAACCCCTAGCAGCATTTCACATAGCTCATACCTTATGACTGAACCTCACTTACAGGCCTAACTCACTCAGATATCCAAGGCACTTCAACACCTCCCAGAGCAGCATTTCTCCCCCATTTCCAGAGCACAGGCACATGTGTGTGCACACAGACAGACACAGGCAGTGCCAGGGAGCTGTCAGAAATTGCCCTGGAGGGCAGGGAAATGCTCACTGAGGATGCTTTTGCATCTCCCCAGCAGGCGAAGGGTTGAGCCTGGAGGAGTGGGGGGATCGGCCCAGGGTCCCTCGTTGTTCGGGGATGCCCCGAGTGCAGCAAACGGGAGAGTTCCCGGCTCGGAGAGGCCCCACTCAGAGGGAGCTCACTGCTCCAGGAGAGCTCCAAGGGGCTCCTTTTGGAGCCCTGTTGATAGGGCCCCAAGAGATGGGCTTTAGTCACAGCAATGTTTCATCCTGGCTGCACTTCGCATCAACAGCTTTCTTGGACACTGTGAGAACAGGGATGTTGTGCCACTGAGGGAAGAAAAACAGTTCCCAAGGCTGCTCCTAAAGAAAGCAGGAGCTGGTTGGACAGCAGCAGTGCCTGGGAGCAGACAGTGTTTGTGATCAGCTGCAGAGGAGCTGAGCCCAGGGGCTGTTGGCCAAGGCTGAGGCCTAACGAGCATTTCTCAGATCCAGGGCTGCCCTGGAAAGGTGGTGGTGGGGATAATTCCCACCCTCAGGGTGCTCCCAGTTCCTCCCACTATTTCCATGTCTGTGCTCCAAGTGCTGCTCACAGCCCTGATCCGTGGGGATGGGAATGTCCCGCTCCCTTCCCGGGGTAGTGTCACACCTGAGCCAGGTGTGCAGGGCAGGACCTTGCCCTGACCCCAAGCACTGTCCCACCTGCAGGATCTGCTTCCCATCGGCCTCTTCCTTCTGCAGCCCCAAGCCCAGGTTGGTGCTAAACAAAGGGCACTGGCTCAGGGTCATCCCCCGGTGGGGGCTGTGCACCCCCTCTGCCCCCTCCCCAAATTCCCTCCTGGGGGGAGCAGGAGCTGTGTCAGGAGCCCTGTGGGGAGGGAAAAGGGGGTTACACTGGCATGGGGGGTCACAAACCACTCCCTGCAATATCAGTGGGCCCAAGAGCCACCATAACCCCATTCCCATCTCCCCCTACACCCACCCAAATTCTCTCCATGTCACACAGCCTAGCCAGGACCCCAAACCTCTCTCACAGAGCCTGCCAAACTCCCTCTCAGCAGAACAAATGTCCCCAAAAGCCACAAAAGCCCCTCCCAATCCCCCTAGGATTCCCTAAACCCCCTCCCACCCCCCATGGCAGTGACCAGGAGAGGCTGGTGGACAGGAACATCCACAGCTAGGAGCAGCTCAGGCACTTCAGCAGTGATTTGGGCACTTTGGGGGGCACACCCCACATGGGGAGACCCAGGCCAGAGACTGGGACAAAAAACCAGAATTCCTGAACAGGTGGGCTCAGGTGGACACATTCTGCCAGTACAACTATGAGACTGTTGTCCTGTCCCCCAGCCTGGGCAGCCCCAGAACATCCAAATCCTCATGGATATAGCCCTCAACCCCAAATTCACCCCCAAATGCACAGTAAAATGGTGCAGCTTTAGATCTCTTTGTTTCATTTCTTTATTTTACCTCAGCTTTGGTTGTTCTGACAAGGTGAAGAAGGAAATTATTTAGGTTGGAAAAGACCTCCAAGATCATCCATCATTTCCTGATGCCACCAGAAGAAACAATTACACAGGAGGTAACAATTTTTAGGGTGTAACATTAATAAATCAGCTCTTCCCAATGCATTTTGGATGTCAGTGTGAGTCCCGATGGATGTTCCTGCCCCTGTGTTTGTCCAGGTGGCCACAGGGAATCAGGAGGCCATGGAAGCCACCAGCCAGGTGCCTTCCCAACCTGAGTATGTAAGTTTTGCTTAGCCCAGAACATCAGCAAGCCATCTTTGGCATCTAGGGGAAACTTAAACCCTTCAAAAGCTGTTGTGGTAGGCCTGAAGAAGTGGCTGAAGGGTTGGGAGAAAACTCACCCCTGTGCTCATGAGTTGGTTTTGCTTAGCCCAGTTTTTGCTAGTGGGTGGGGAGGGGCACAAAAATGGCTCCTGTGTGTCCTGCATGAATGTTCTAGAAGTTTGCACCATGTCCAGCAGAGCCAATCTCTGATGGCTCTGAAGATGATGGACATGCTGCTGGCCAAGTCTGGGCCAATTAGAGATGTTGGTTACACCCAGAACATCCATATTTTAGAAGAAATCAAAACAATGTGAGCAAGCACTTCTTTTTAGACAGAGGATGAGGAGGAGGTGAGAATATGTGAGGGAAAACAACATGGAGACACCAAGGTCAGTGGAGAAGGTGGGGGAGGAGGTGCTCCAGGCACCGGAGCTGAAAATCCTCTGCTGGCCGTGGTGAGGACCATGGGGAAGCAGGTTGTCCCCCTGCAGCCCATGGGGTCCACGAGGGGTGCAGAGATCCACCCACAGCCCGTGGGGAGGTGCTCACGCTAGAGGAGCAGGTGGATGCCTGGAGGAAGCTGTGATCCAGTGGGAGTCCCAGTGCAGGGAAAGGCCTTGTTCCTTGGGATGGAAACAGCCTGGCCTGGGCTCAGAGCTCTGAACCCTGTGGACAAGAACTCATGGGGCAGCAGATTCCAGCAGCTGCTGCTCGAGAGATTGGACCCATAGCAAAGAAGTTTGCAGAGGACTGTCTCTAGTGGGAGGGACCCATGGCTAAGTAGAGAACTCCTCTCCCTGAACAACAGAAGAAATTTTGGTCATGGACTGACCAAAAAAACCCATACCGTGCCCACTACAACCCCCTGTGCTATTGGTGGGAAAGAGGGAGCGGGGTGAGCAGAGAAACAGTGTATTAAGAGCTTATTTTTAGTTCTCATTTGCCTCCTCTGACTCTGTTTAGGGTTAGGTTACCAATAAATCACTTTGCAACTTGAAGTTCTCAGCCTGTTTTACCCTTCATTGCATCCTGCCCAGTTCATTATCTTGACTCATGAGCCTTGTGTGTGTGTGTGTGTTAGGGTTTTTTTTCCCCTCCCCTCTGCACAGCTGCAGCAGGGGAGAGAAAAGAAAGCAGATTTCGTAGGTGCCTGGCATTTGGCCAGGTTCAAACCACAACACTGGGTCACAGGCAGTGTGGGTCACCAGGGCTCTTCCCAGTGTGGGTCCTCCAATGGGGGATGAATACAGAGCAGTGCGTGAAGCTCTTCCCCCACTCGGGGCACTTGCAGGGCTTCCCTTACCGGTGCCTCCATTGATGTTTGGTCAAGCTGGAGCTCTGGGTGAAGCCTTTCCCACACTCAGGACACTCATAGGGTCTCTCCCCGATGTGGATGCGCCGGTGCCTGAGGAGGTGGGAGTTGCGTTTGAAGCCCTTCCTGCAGTCAGGACAGCGAAAAGGCCTCTCGTCTCTGTGAATCCGCTCACGGATGAGGAGATCTGAGCTGGTCTGAAACCTCTTCCCACACTCTGAACACTCGTAGGGCCTCTCCCCAGTGTGGATCATTTTGTGACGGATCAGGTTGGAGCTCGTGCAGAAGCTCTTCCCACATTCCCCACACTCAAAGGGCTTCTCCCCAGTGTGGATCCTCTTGTGACAGATCAGGGTGGAGCTCTGGCTGAAGCTCTTCCCACATTCCACGCACTCATAGGGCCTCTCCCCTGTGTGGGTCCGAAGGTGGTCCATGAGCTTGGAGATCGTTCTGAAGCTCTTCCCACATTCCCCACACTCGTAGGGCTTCTCGGTCTCATGAAGCTTCTCAGGAATCTCCAGCTCCGAACTCTGGCTGGAGCTCTTGCCAGCTTCCTGGCACAGGGTGGGTCTTTGCTCTTCAGAGCACCCTGGGCTGGGTTTGCAGCCCCTCCTTGTGCAGCATCTCTGGGGCTTTTCCTCCCGGTTGGGTTCCTGGGTTATGGAGCTGCTCAAAATGACCTCTTCCATGAAATTCTGCTGTAAGGACTTGTCTTCCCTGGTATCTCTCCTCAGCTCGTTGTCTGGGGAAGGAAGGACAAGGAGAGGATTTGGGATTTGCCTCCATGCCAGAGGGAAGGGGAAGGAGATCCCCCCAATCCATCCCTAACAGGACAGAGTCAGCAGCAGGGTTGTCCTGCAGCCAGGTGTGATGCTGGACTGGGAGATGAAGGAGAAGAGAGCAGGAAAAGTGCAGTGACTTCCTCCTCACCTGCCTGGCTGTCCTGGGGCATCTTCCTCTTCCTCACATCTTCCTCCTCCAGCTGGCCAAGTTTTGGGAATTGGAAATCCTTGTTTGGGTAAAAAAAAGTGTGAGTGCCTTGGGTTGGGGGTTCGTCCTGACCAAGTCTATCTCTAGAAGTCACCGGGTGTTTTTTGTCTACAAAATCTTCCTAAAATAAGAATGAGTTCAGAAAAAGCCTCCCAGGAGTTCCCCCTTTCCAGTCTCCTCTCTTTGGGGTTCTGGGGTTTCCCCTTCTCACAGCTGATGGGGCTCCCATGGGTCCTGGGGATCCCCCTTCTCCTGGGTCCTGCTTAGGGATGCTGTGGGGTTTCGGTGCTCCCAGGGGTCCCTTCTTCCCTGACTGTGCTTTGGCTCCAAGGGCTCCCAGGGTCCCCCTCTGCAGGCTCCCCCCACTCCAGGCACTCGGGGCTTCCCCCTCTCCCCATCGCCCCTTTCAGTGTCACAGTGTCCCAGCCCTGCCTCATCTCCAGCCTCCCCCACCCCTCCAGGCTGCCAGGGGTCCCCCAGCTCCGGTATTGCCCCTCTCTGCTCTCTCCACGTGGGGAGTACAACGTTCCACCCTCCCAGCTCTCTCAGGGATCCCCAAAACTGATGTCCTGTCCTGCTGATAGCAGGCAATTCCCAAATGGACACCCCAGTATTCCACCAAAGGTGCATTTATGGCTCAGCTTTGGAGTCTTGCAAACATACCCTCTGACCGAAAATATCCCGGCCAGGGACATGCAAAGATATCGGGAGCTCAATTCCAGAATCTGTGAGTTCCATACACCCCTACAAAAAAAAAAATAAAACCTTCTGGAGATGCCCTGATAGATCTAGGTTGAGCTCCCTGTCCGTAATCACCAGTGGAATGCAGGGGGGGCAATGATCCCAGAGCCAGGGCTGCTGCAGACACAGTGGGTGGTGAAATCTCATGGTTCTCCTGCTCCTCCTTTTCCTGCTCCTCCTCCTCTCTCCCTCCTCTTCCTCCTGCTCCTCCTCTGCTCCCACCCCAGAACCCCATTTCCCTCCCTCCTCTGACCCACGGCTGCTGCAGTACTGGCTGCTGGGTGGGGGGAACCCCCCGATCAGCCCCAGGGATGGACAGGGGGCTTGGGGACCCCCAGTGCAAATCCACCTCCCCCAGAGCCCAGGGAATTACTCCAGGGATCGAGTGCTGGGGCACAGGGCTGGACCCCCATGGAACTGCCCTGCTTCCGTGCCAACCTCACCTTTCCCTCCCCTCTCCTCCCCTTTCCCATCCTTCTCCCTAACCACAGACCCCTCCCAACTCAACTGGGGTGTCCCATCCCCCTCCCGCTCTCTTTGGGGGTCCCAGCCCCCTCTTTTCCACCCTCTTTTTGCTCTTCTGCCCTTGCACCATCGTTCCCTCAATCCCAACCCCCCTCACCCATGACTGGTTTTGGGGGTTCCAGGCCCTTCCTGCCCACTCTGGGGGTCCCAATCCCCATTTCGCCCCATTTGGGCTCCCAGCCCCCCTTCTCACCGCGCCCCCCGCTCACCCCGCGGCCGGGGGGACTCCCATCGCCACCAGTGCCACCAGTAGGGCCCCAGCTGCCCACACACGCTCTTGCCATGCCCAGTGCCGGTTTTGCAGGTGCCCAGAGCCCCAAAGCAGCCCAAAGCGCTCTGCCCTGGGGGGTCCCCAAAGCGGCCCTGCCCCGCGCGGCACTGGCAGCACCAGTCCGGAGCAGTGCGCAGCGCGGGCGGGCGGCATCAGCCGTGCCGGGCAGGCCCGGGCAATGCCCGCGGGGCTCCCCCCGCACTCGGCCCCCAGTTACCGGGACAGCAAGGGGGGCCCGGCCTGGGCGCCCCCCACCTCCCCCCTCCCCAAATTCCGCTCCTGGGGGCGCTGGGGGCGAGGGGGGGCGCAGGTGGGGTCCAGAGGAGCCGGAGCCACGTGTCCCCCTGCTGCCAGTGCCACCCCCGAAGGATCAGGGGTACCCCAAAACTCTCTCACAGCTGCCGGATACCCCACAGGCCCCTAAGGAGTGGGGTCCTCCTGGCTTCATCACCCCCAACCTTCGGCTGCCTCATCCCAGGCCTCATCCCACCCATCCCCCTCCCCCAGACTTCATCCCACACCCCAATCCACATCCAACCCTTCCCAGGCCTCATCCCATCCCATCCCATCCCATCCCATCCCATCCCATCCCTCCCAGCAGACACCACCGGGATCCCCTAAAAATCCCACATGCTGGGGACTCCCCCATATCCCCCCAAGGGGCATTTGCAACTCTTCTTTAGACTCCTGCAAGATTCAAAAATCCACCCTCCCCCCCCAAGAAAAACCCTACCGGGCAGCCAACAAAGATATTTGGGGTTAGGTGCTGCAGTCCTACAAGGTCCAAAAATCCCCCCTCCCAAAAAGAACCCCAGGCATCACCCAAGATATTTGGGCCGAGCTCCCCCTGCCCGCTCACCTGTGGGATGTCCCGGGGGGGCGATGCTCCCGGGCCGAGGGTTGCAGACACAAAGAACAATAACTCCTGCTCTGTACCTTTGGATGCTCAGTGTGTCTGCTGGGCGTCTCCTCAAGGGCCTTCAGCCACTGCTCAGCCCATGGACAGCAGCAGCAGCACCTTTGCAGGGCCCAGCAGGGCTCTTGCCAGCTGCCCTTGCCCACCTGCACACAGAGCCTCCCCCAGGCAGGGCCCTGCAGACAGGCAGGTTTCTGTAGGGCCGGGCGAGTGCACAGAGGGTGGGATGGGCTCTGTGAGCACTGACAGGGACAAGGCTCCTCTCAGGAGGAACATGTGCAGCACAGGGAGATGATGAGGGAAGGAGAGGGAGCTGAACAGAGCAATGCTGTGGGCAGGAGGGCACTGTTGGTGTGTGGGAGGTGCCGTGCACAGCTGGGGACAGGGAACACTGTCCTGAGTGCCAGGCTGTCCCTGCCCTGCCCTCTCAGGCACAGCACCACAACATCTTCTCTTGTTTCTGCATTCCTCTGATACTGTCACTGTTATCTGGTGCTCTCAGGGAGGCTCTGGGCTTTGCAGCAGCTGAGGCAAGCACTGCCCTTGGGATTCCTCCCAGGCAAGTGTGTCCATGGGAATGGGGTGTCCAAGCTTCCCTATGACCTGTGGGGCTGTGGGCAAAGCAGTTGATGGGAAAGGGGAAGGAGCTGAGCCTCCCTCCCTGAGATGCCATCATGAGCACACCTGGGGATCTCCTTGTTGTGTCCTTCCAAGCTCTGAGCTTCCCTCCTGGGTGAAAATCTGTGCCAGAGTCTCTGAGAGTTCCCTGAATGCCCCATGCGGAAGTGCAGAGATGCCACAAGTGAGGAAATGCTGTTGGGTTTGCCAAGGGAACAGTGAGTGTCCTTGGCAGAAGGAGGGGCTGAGACCTTGCTGAGAGACCTTTGGAGAGGGTGAGACATTCAGTGATCCCTCTGCTCTCAGCAGGGTCTGGTTTCTTCCCAGGGTGACAGGGGAGTGTGATTGTGCTCTGATTGCAGCCAAAGGTGCAAACCCAGGGCAGCTGGGAACAAGCCCATCCAGCCCCTCACCTTGCCCTGAGCCACAGGGAATCCCTTTGCCTCTCACATCTCTCAGTGGCAAACTCTGAGTACAGCAGAAATGCTGGGGATTTCTGACCTCAGAGAACCAGGAATGATGTGTGGGTAGGAAAACATTCCTTAAAACTCCCTCCTGCTATCCTGTGGAACTGTGAGTGAAAATGCTACCAAGCCTCTCTGCATTAGGAGGGATTCCCCTGACAAATCCTGAATATCCAGCCTTGTCCCTCTGCCCCATGGCCACAATCCCAGGGCAGCAGGGCAGGGATGGCTCCTCGAGAGCCCCACGCACAGGCCTGGCTGCTCATGGCACACTCAGACAGCACAAGTGGAGCTCAGGCAGGGACCTGGATGAAGGTTTTCCCAGAGAAGGAACAAGGGTGGATGAGTCCCAGTGGGACAGTCTGCAGGGAATGGCACAGCTTTGGCTCAAAGCAGCCTCTCCTGACTTGTCACTGTCCTTTTCTCCATCAACAGGTCCCCATGGCCAGACACAGCAAATGTCCAACAGCAGCTCCATCAGCCACTTCCTCCTCCTGGCATTCACAGACATGCAGCAGCTGCAGCTCCTGCACTTCTGCCTCTTGCTGGGCATCTCCCTGGCTGCCCTCCTGGCCAACAGCCTCATCATCAGTGCCGTAGTCTGTGGCCACCACCTGCACACCCCATGTTCTTCTTCCTGCTCAACCTGGCCCTCACTGACCTGGGCTCCATCTGCTCCACTGTCCCCAAAGCCATGCACAATTCCCTCTGGGACAACAGGGACATCTCCTATGCAGGATGTGCTGCCCAACTATTTATTTTTGGTTTTTCATTTCAGCAGAGTATTATCTCCTCACCAGCATGTGTTATGACCACTCTGTGTCCATCTGCAAACCCCTGCAGTGTGGGACCCTCCTGGGCAGCAGAGCTTGTGCCCACATGGCAGCAGCTGCCTGGGCCAGTGGCTTTCTCACTGCTCTGCTGCACACAGCCAATACATTTTCCCTGCCCCTGTGCCAGGGCAATGCCCTGGGCCAGTTCTTCTGTGAAGTGCCCCAGATCCTCAAGCTCTCCTGTTCACCCTCCAGCCTCAGGGAACTTTGGCTCATGGTCATTACTGCTTGGATAACTTCTGGCTGTTGTGTGTTCATTGTTTTCTCCTATGTGCAGATCTTCAGGGCTGTGCTGAGGATCCCCTCTGAGGAGGGACAGCACAAAGCCTTTTCCACATGCCTCCCTCACCTGCCTGTGGTCTCCCTGGTTATCAGCACTGCCATGTTTGCCCTTGGTGCTGCAGAGAGCTCAGGGCAGCTGGGAGAGCTTGGAGGGAGCTGGGCTGGGCTGAGAGAAGCTGGGAGAGAAACCCATCAGTGTCCATCTCAGCCTGTGTGAGCGTGCAGGGGGAGGACTGAGCCCAGGGCTTGTGGGGCAGAGCCAGGGCCTGGGGAAGGGATGGAAAACAGGCAAGTGACCGAGAGAGGAGGCTGCTCTGTGCCCTTGGTGGTACGGAAAGAGCAGGGAGGGGGCCCAGGACATTTGTCAGCCCCAGCCTCTGTCCCCAGCTGTTGCCAGCCCTGGCTGCTCAGCCCAGGTTTGCAGGTGAGTTTGGCTGTGCCCCAGCTCCATCCTGCTGTGGGGCTCAGGGCCTGTTCCCGGCAATGGCCAGCCCTGCCCGGCCTCTCTCCTGGCCCCGAGCCACCCCCCAGGGCCCTGTCCCCGTGTCAGGCTCTGGGGGTCAATCTCGTAGAACATCCTCTGGGGGAGGCTGTGGCACTGGGGGGCAGGGGGGACCTGGGTGGGACAGGGGACTCTGCTGTGCATGAGCAGCATTGGACTTGTCTGGGGGAACTGTGGGGGGGGCTGGGGCAGAGTGACCTCCCCAGTGACCTCAGACAGCTACCCTGGGATGTCACGCAGTCGCCCTGTGTTGTCATAGCCCACTCTGTGATGTCAAAGGCAACTCTGTGAATTCGCACAGCCTTCACTATGGTCACATAAAGCTGTCCTGTGATGTCACAGCACATTTGATGATGTCACATCACCACCCTGTGGTGTCACATAGTCTACTCTCTGACCTCACAGCCTGCTGTATGATGACATTCAGCCACACCCTGATGTCACAGTCGCTCTTTGATGAGACACAACCAACCAGTGATTCCACAGCCCTCTCTATGATGTCACTGATCACACCCTGCTTTAGGATGTCACAGCCTGCTCTGTGGTGTCACAAGCCAGTCAGTAATGTCACACAGCCAACTCTGTGATGCCATACAGCCACTCAATGATGTTGCACAGCTCACTCTGTTACTGCACAGCCTGCTCGGATGTCATACAGCAACCCTGCGATATCACAGCCTGCCCTTAGATGTCACACAGTCCCCTCTATGATCCTGTAGCTGCTCCATGACCTCACACAACCAATTCTGGGATGTCATAGCCCAATCTGTGACCTCACACAACCCAGTCTGTGATGTCACACAGCTCCTTTCTGACATCACAGCTGCTCTGTGGCTCTCTGACACAGCCCCAGAGGTGCCCATGGCTATGACACAGCCCCCTCTGGGCCATGGCACAGCCCCTGCCAATGCTGAGCACCTGTGAGCTCTGGGTGTGCCCTGCTGGTGTCCCTGAGATGGCCTGGCAGTGCCCCAGCCCTGCTGGGCTGTGCACAGGAGCTGCTCCTGGGCAGAGCTGTCTCTCTGCAGCGCTGCCGCTTGCCAGGAGCTCCTCTGTGCCAGGAGCCCAGCCCAGCTCAGCAGCAACAGCAACAGCACAGGGACTTGAATGACCCTCGTGGGGCTTTGGTGCTGTTTGCATCAGACTCAGTCCCTCAGGGTGTGTGCAAAAAACTTCTGAAGAACTCAGAATGATGTTGGAACCTTGAGATTCCTTGTAGTTTAAATGGTTTCCACTAACAGACACAACTGAGAAAGTGTCCCCAGGTTGCAGTTAGAGCAGAACACTGCAGGCAGTGATGGCAGGTGGGGACAAGCAAGGCAAAGGTGTCTCTGATGCTGAATGGCATACCTAGATATGAGATGGTCAATACCATTGACTCAGACCCAGGTCCTTGTTTCACCTCAAAGCTTTTGCACCAGACAATGGAAACTTTGGGGCTAAAGTGGCATCTTCATACACCATGGCATCCCCAGAGCTCAGGGAAAGTGTAGCAGGTGAATCAAACACTTAAGAACACCATAACAAAATTAATGGAAGAGACACAAATGAATTGGTTAAAATGCATTCCACTAGCCCAGTTAAGAATTAGAGCCAGACCACGGGCTGACTTGGGAGTTTCCCCCTATGAGACTATGTTCAGTCTGCCTTATTTGATTACCCCTTTTAGCACAGGTGGATATGCTGAAGGAGAGATATCACCAATAACTATATTCTTACAATTGCCATCACTCTGGAAGATCTAAGGAAGCAAGGATATCTGACCGAAACTACACCCATGGACTTTAAGATCCATAAAACTGAGCCAGGTGACTGGGTTTTAATCAAAGTCTGGAGGGATACACTGCTAACTGCTGAATATGAAGGTCCTTTTCAGGTTCTTAGGACGAACATCACAGTCCGAACCAAAGAGAGGGGTTGGAGTCACATCACCCGAGTGAAAGGGCCAGTTCCAGCTCCCACTGAGTGGTCAGTCACTGGACAGACAGGAGGTCTGAAGCTGACCCTGCAGAAAAGACCTAAGGCATTGACCACCCTGTGACCACCACTGACCTATATCAAGTTTCTATGCTTAAAAACTGCTTAATATGAATTAACTGTTAATAAGATTTAACCACTATGAGTTGAGTCAATTGTTCCAAAGTTCCCAGTTTATCTTGTTAATTATAATAATTTCACTGTTCTGGTGTTTTTCTTAAGTGCCACCAAAAGTGAAAAGTGTAGAGCATTCCCCATGTATCTGGACAATTAGACCCTAAACAATTGTGAAGAACCTGGTTTCAGGAAAAGGAGAAGATGAGTCCTGAAGGAAGATACCACACCCAGGTAAAGAGAAAGCACAGAGGGGGCAAGACTGGGTCAGGCTCTGCCTTTGCCAGGTGAACTATCCCCACCTTGGGAGGAGCCCCCATAGGTGTGAGGCCTGGGAGGGTATCCTGTGCCAGACCCCTGTGGCTAGCTTGGGTATTGAGTATCCATCTCCTGGGAAGCTGCGACAAGAGCTATTATCCCTTATATGTGGGGCATGTTACAAAGTCACTTGTAAGGATACATACATATCTGAACACCGAGTGTATCAATCTTCCTGAATTATGAACTGGAGAAGAAGAAGGGAAAACATGTTGGCTAACCAAAAACACAGGGAATTGCAAACAAAAATTGGGTGGAGAATGCCCTATAAAAGAAGAATGGATTTTTTTCGAGCGCGATCTGGAGGAAGGGTTGTCAAAAAGTAGAAATGTGGAAGACTGAATCACGTAGAAAGAGCTAAATAAAGGAGTGTGGGATGTTGAAGAAGAAGGCATGATACCATATGGGAAAAATCTATTTCTGGACATGGTAGAGAGAATAAGCAAAGAATTTAATGTGTCCAGTTGCTGGATTTGTGGAGGTACCAAGATGACCAAAATGTGGCCATTGGAGGATATAAGTTTAAGGGCGTGAGATGTGTTAAAGTGGATGAAAATGAAAGGAGATGTATTAGCTGCAAGAAGTCGATGGGGACAATGGAAATTACGAGCCAAAACCATTGGTGAAGAGTGTGTATGGAGAAAAGGACCAAAGCATCACACAGAGGTTGGCCAATTATCGTGCAAATGTTACCTAGTTACAGATGGCAGCCATACCCGGTGGATACCGAAAGCCCCTAACCTGTGCTGGTCTAGAGAAGGAGGAAAGATGGGGTGTGTGTACATAAATCACAAAGGATTGTATGAATGTATCACAAAATAAGTAAATCCATTCCTAGATGTCCCAGGAATTTCAAAATTTTGGGAAGAGATAAAAAGGGAAGATTACAACTTTTGAGAAGCTCCAAAAGGTTTATTCTGGTTACCTGGGGATACTCCTTCTGCTACCTTACCTCAAAATTGGTCAGGAAGTTGTGCATTAGGAGTGATTAGACCTTCTTTCTTTCTATTACCCTGGATCCTAGGACGAGAGTTGGGAGTCCCACTTTATGATGAACTACAATGACAAAAAAGAGATTTAATAGGGGGAACTCAGAAGAGGACAGAATCATCAGTACTTATGGGCCACTTGGGCCCAAGATGGTTCTTGGGGGTATAGAACCCCTATTTATATGTTGAACCGCATTATCAGATTACCAGCAGTCCTCAAAATCATAACAAATCAAACCACCCTGGCAATAGACCTTATAACAGCACAGCAAAACCAAATGAGGATGGCGATATATCAGAATAGACTAGCCCTAGATTACCTCCTGGCAGAAGAGGGTGGAGTGTGTGGAAAATTTAACTCACCCGAATGTTGCATGGACATTGATGACCATGGGGAAATTATTAAGAATATCACTCATAACATCTGCCAACTAGCACATGTGCCCATCCAAAGGTGGATGCCCCTTTTTAAAGCAAATTGGTCGGAAAATTTCTTTAATGGGGGGTGGATAAAAAGAACAGTGTTTATTGGTCTGCATGCTTTAACAAGTATTATTTTTCTCCTGTGTGTAATCCCCTGTATGATATGGATGATAACAAGTATTACCCAAAACACCCTAGAAAAGATGACCCAAGAAAAATTGATGGTAATGAAAGAGAATTGGGAAGAGGGAATCAATGAAACTGCTAAAGAAATAGATGAAAAATACCAGAAACTGAGAAGTTTGTATGGGGACTAAGGGCTCATCATCTGGTGTGACTTTTCCTTGATGCAGGCAAAAGCCTGATCAAAGGATGAGAGGGGGGACTGCTATAAATGAGTTTAAGTTCACTGAAGTTAATTATACCCATGAGTTAGTAATATGTTAATGAGTTCATAAAGTTAATTATAAGGTTAAGTTCCTTATATTACTTATGTTGGAGTTAGTAGGCGGCACGATGCTGTACTAAGTGTAACATTTAAACACACCCATTAAATGAATGTGCATGAAAGCACCCATATAAAGGAAGATGTTTCTAGAATATCCCACCAGAAGAGGGTGATGTCATCAAGAACGCGGATTGGACCAGACGAGAACCAACCAGGAGAGACCTAGACCGTGATTGGACAGGAGCCACCAGAGAAACGAGCCAATCACATTTGGACAAATGAGCCAATGAGACGAAGGATCCCAAATGGACCAATGGGGTGTAATAAGCGAGGGTATAAGAGTGACCCAGTGCTTTGCACCTGGTCCTCTGCCCTTTGGGATGTGCGAGGGAGAGCGCCCAGCATCGAGTGTGCTGTTTTCTCTGCCTTGGCACGAGAAATAGTGAGCTTCCATTTTCTTGGCTGTTAATTAGTAAATAGTTGTTCTTCACAAGCCGGGGAGTGAGTCATGTTGCTCACCACACCCTGGTTCCCCCCTTGTCACCAGTGCCAGGCAGTGTCCAGCGTGGCACATTGTGGCATCCTGGAGCTTTCAGCTGCACAATGTGTGTGGCCAAGCACGTGTCCTCTCAGGCTCCTTGTCTCAGGAGATTTTCAGCCAGGCTGCAAGAGCTGCATTTGCAAATGCGTTTGAGTGCTGCAGCTCCTCTGCATGCACCTGACACAGCCAGTGGGATCCAATGTCCTGGCAGGAAAATCCCTGTGTGCCTCACAATGAGTTCCACAAAACAGCCTGGCAGCTGCTGGCCTGCAGAACAGAGAGTTCTGGAAAATCTCCTTGGCATGGCTGAGAGCTCTCCTCCCTGCAGAGATCCTACAGAATGATCTCTGCATCAGGGCAGCTCTCTAGGAGGAGAAGTGGATGCAAGAAAAGGAGCTTTTGCATCAGACCAAGGCCTTGTGGCACAAGTCACAAGCACTTGGTGTCCCTGCATCCCTCCCACCCCAGGCAGCGCCTTTCTCCTCTGCCCCACACAGCACACACTGCAACGCCCCAGAGACCAAAAGGCTTCGGCCTTCAGCAGTTTCCCCCAAATCAATGACTACAGCACAATGAAAACAACAAACTCTTCTGATTTGTCAATTCCATCATTTTATTTCAATGAAAGCATCTTTTGGAACCTGTTCTAACTGAGCAAGAGCTACAGCTCAACTGCATGAGGAACATATTCCAGAGGAACATATTCCAGGCCAAATGCTAAATAATATTATCTATCATAAAAAAAGAGCTCCCTAGAAGTTTTCTTTCCCAACTAATGTCTAGTTTAAATCTTCGGAACTCTTTACCTTGTTTAATTAATTAATTTCATTAATTAATTATTAGGGTTGAATTTTAATGAATTTAGTTAGCTAGCTAAATATTAATTTTTATTAATAATTATTAATTTTTTTGTTTCTTAATTAAACAGGAAAAGAGGGCATGAGAGGGTCTTTATCCAATTATCCTTAATTCTAGAAAAGAGCTCTACTAACATCTAGCCATATTTTAACCTACAGAATTTAATTCTAATAAATTCTCTTACTTTTGCTCCTCAAATTCTTGAGGCAGCAAGTACAATGGCACCTCAGTCTTGAGCCTCCTGGCCCTGCAGCAGATGGACATTGCCACCCAACTTGGTGGCATCTGCAGAATGACTGAGGGTGCCTTCAATGGTCTTGTCCAGTTCATTGAAAATGTCACTGCCAATGTCAGGGTTTGGTTACTCAGACCAGAACCCTGACTTGCTTTGGCACTTGTTTTGGCCCGTCTTGTTTCCTGGTCACATCCATGTCACAAAGAAGGAGAAGCAGGTTCTTTCTTTGGGGCCTTGCCAGAGTGGTGAAGGTGCCTTTGAACCAGATTTTTTGGGGAAGGGAACCTCTCCATCCCAAGCCTGCCAGTTGCATGCCAAGAGCTGTGAGGGATGCCTGGGACAATGCAAAGGCACTGCAGATCCTCCAGCCAACACATCCACTTCCTGCAGGGCCTGGCTCAGGGGCTGTGCACAAACACACATGGAGCAAAGGAGAGCAAGGACAGAGCGTTCCAGAGCTCATTCCAGTGCTCATGCCTCCATGGGTGTTACACCATTGGCATTCCCACGGAGCCATGGTGGGATGGCTCCTCTGACTGGAGCACTGGAATGAGGTGTCTGAGGCTCCCAAATGCCCTGAGCACCCTCCTGAAGTGGGACAGCTGCCACTCGGGGACAGCCACAGCCACAGCTGAGCGCAGGCCTTGCAGATGCTCAACCACCTGTGCCACTCTAGGAATTGCTGTTCCCAAGTGCCATCTGGAATGTCCCATAGGAGGGACCCTGAGGCACTGTCTGTCATCCTCTATCCTCCAGGCTGGGTGGCTGCATTCCGGCCACAAGTCACTTGGGAGGGACACAGAGCCACTGTCCTCGTCAGCGTTCCCACTCAGGTCTCTGTCTTCGGCCCAGGCCTCTAATGGGAGAGACCCTGAGCCAATCTCTGCCTCACTGCTCCAGCTCAGCTGTGTCTTCAGCCCACGACCAACATGGCAAGGAGCCTGAGCCATTCTCTTCCCCAGGCCTGCTGCTCAGCTCTGCATCTTCAGGCCATGCCTCACCTGGGAGGGACCCTGAGGCTCTCTCCTCCTCAGTGCTCCAGCTCAGGTGTGTGATCTCTGCCCACTCTGTGGACAGCCCTGGCAAACTGCACACAGACCTGAGCTCCTCAGAGCT
The DNA here is from genome assembly GCF_008360975.1 of Lichenostomus cassidix. NCBI lineage: Eukaryota > Metazoa > Chordata > Aves > Passeriformes > Meliphagidae > Lichenostomus > Lichenostomus cassidix. The sequence goes on along the minus strand of NW_028147635.1, from coordinate 2,589,011 downwards.
GGATCCCTCTGTGGTTGGTGCCTCTGACAGGCATGGCTCTGCCCCTGCCCCTGCTGCCCACCGAGATCTTCCAGCTGGCTGGGCAAGGGGCTTGGGGGCACTGGTGCATAACTGGGTATGGAGTTGAGGCCTCTTCCCCACTGTGAGGGGCTCTGATGGGCAGAGCTGGGCCTTGGCCTGTGGCTGGCCATGGATGAAGTTTCCTGTGCTCTGCCCAGGCCTGGCAGGGCCTCACAGGAGGCCTCTCTTCTCCACTTCTTCAGCTTGGGTGTCATTCATGTTCCCCTTGACAGTCTTCCTCCAGGATGACACAGGCGTTTTCCTCAGTCTCTGGTTCTGTCAGCACAGCCCCTGCTGCTGCCCCTGCCCCCTGCCCACCCAGAGCTTCCAGCTGGCCGGGCTCCCGGCTGGGGGGCAGCAGGGGCTGTGCGGGGCAGCTGCCCGGCTCTCCGGCCCCAGTGCGGGGGCTGCTGCTGCCGTCCCTGTCCCCGTGCCCTGATGCGGGGGCCGCCGTGTCCCCGGCTGCTGGCCGCGTCGCCGGATCACAGCCGCCATCCCGCTCAGGATGGCACGGGAGCCGCGCCGCAGCGAGCGCAGCAGAGCCTGGCCGCGGCCCCTGGGGCTGTGCGGGGCTGCCCGGCTCTCTGCTGCTGCCGCCTGCGCCACAGAGGCAGCACAGGAGTCACGGTGCTCCTCAGCTTCCTGCGGGGCTGCCCGTGACTCGCAGTTGGACAGCTGCACGGAGCAGGAGAAGGATGAGGACCAGCTGGCCCTCTGCGGTGCAAACGGCCCCCTGGCACAGCAGCTCCCTCCGTGCCCGCAAGCCTGGCCCCAAGCCCGAGCGCATCCCTCACCTTCTGCCTCCCAGGGAATCGCAGCCACTTCTTCTTGGGTTGGACGCCCACGGTGCTCTTCTCGCTTGTCGCCATCTCCGTCACACTGTGACACTTCGCTACTGCGGGAGATGCTGTCTCCTGATAGAGCAGCTCTCTCTCCTGGCAGTGAGCACCCCCGGGCTCTCGGTGCCCTTTTATAGCCTCCTGCTCACGCCGTGTCCCCAGGTGTCACAATGGGCTCTGGGCACACGCAGCCACACGTCACAAAGGAGCCTGCAAGGCGCTGCTGTCCCCACGGGCCACTCCCCAGCAGCCCCAGGACAGCGGCGGGCTAGGGGGGCTCAGAACCAGCTGCAAAGCGGCTGGAACCGGCTGGGACAGCAGTGTGCAAAGAGGGCGGTGACAGAGCTGTCACACAGCCTCTCGCAGGGACACATCAGGGACTGCAAAAGCAATCAGTGCATGTGCCACAGCTTTAAAAACTGTGTTTGCACATCATGCACAGCTGTAAAGTTGTAGAAGGCATCGCTGCAGGCTGAAATTTGTTTGTAAATAATTACAAGGTAGAAATTATTGTGGAAACTATTCAAAAAAATCCTTTTTCTATCCAAAAAATCATTTTCTGGTGTCTATTAACACTGATAATTGCACACTCAGCAGAGAATTCCTTTCTCAAATCAGGCTAGAGGCCCCACTGAAAAATACAGAGGCTCTTGCACATGGAACATGTGCAAGCCCAAGTTTAGGGTCAAGAACTTTGGTGTGCAAATACTGGGCTCATTGGGAAAAAGGTGTTTCTTCCACCAGAGTTGAGAATTCCATCATTTGCCCCTTTAGAATGCTGAATAAAACAGAGGAGAACTCCCACGGTTCAGGAGGCAAAGGAAAGAACTCCAGAGATGAGCTGTTGGAATACAATTTCAAAAAAGGCTGAAACGTTCACACAGCTCCATTTGAAACTGGGAAGTTGCAAGAGGAAGTGATGGTGAATACTCCCATTTCGGAGGGCTTGGATGGGCTCTTGGGAAGGACTTGTTCCCTGGGAGGGTGGGGAGGCCCTGGCACAGGGTGCCCAGAGAAGCTGTGGCTGCCCCTGGATCCCTGCAAGTGTCCAAGGCCAGGTTGGACACTGGGGCTTGGAGCAGCCTGGGATAGTGGAAGGTGTCCCTGCCCATGGCAGGGGGTGGCACTGGATGGGGCTTCAAGGTCCCTCTCAACCCAAATTGTTCTGGGGTTCCATAATTCTCTGGTTCTACAAACTACTCTGAAACATTTCACATCAGTATGGAGAGAGCAAGTCCATCCTGCTTAGAGATCCAAAGGACAACATTTGATGTGTTTACATCTAACAGAATTTTGTCATGATTCTGGAACAGGAGATTCCTGTAAAATGTAATAGTGGGATCCTAAAATCTTTCAATATAAGGATTTAATGTCTGCCATCTACCAATGACGACTCTGAATGAGGCTGCATGTGACAGCCTCCACTATTAATTTAACAAATAATTCTTCAGGATATTTGAATGACAGTGAATTTACTGTCATTCACACACTCTGACACTGAAATTTCTTGAAAGTCAGAATGGAAAACAAGTTGGATTTACCTCTCCAAAAGACAACATATATTTTATAATTTTCAAATTATAAACATGTGAAAGTAGAAGAAGAGCCCAGTGAAGCAAATTAGGAAGAACAGAGCTCTCTAAGGGATCCCTGAATGTTTTTTCACAGAAAATCACAGGAGCTCTCTTCAGCATTGAGTGAATGCTTAAGTAAATTGAGTACCCATTAAGCATTGAGTAAATAAACATCTGTGATTTCCAGGCTCATTGTCATGCATGTTTTTAAAGTTATCCATAAACCCTTTAAATATGTTTGGCATTTCTATCTCTTAGAAGCTGTTGGGAAACTTTTGTTACACTCCTTGAGGTGAATAAAACACACACTTGTTCTGAAATATTGCAAAGCAAAGCACAGACAGTTGGTGTCTTGGTTCAACCCAGGCAGCACCTCACAGCCCCTCGGTCACTCCCCACCAGTGGGATCAGGAAGAGAGATGGGAGGGTAAAAACTGGAGTGGGTTGAGATCAAGGCACTTCAACAGGGAAAGCAAAAGGCACCACATGGGCAAAGCAAAAGAAGGAATTCCTTCAGCCCTTCCCAGGGCTGGGCAGCTGTTCAGCACCTCCAGGAGAGCAGGGCTCCATCCCACAGAACAGTGACTTGGGAAGACAAAAGCCATCCCTCCAAACGTCCCCCTTCCTCCTTCTTCCCCCCACTGCATATCCTGAGCATGAAGTGACGTTGTCTGGGATATCCCTGGGGTCACAATGATGCTTAATAATTTTGGGGTTTTTTTCTCTTCATAGGTCTGTAACTTGGTGTAGTTCTGTGTTCCTACAGAATGCTGAAAACTTCTGTTCCCAACACATTTAACCAAAACAAAGCTTTTTGGATAGAGATTCAAGGACATGTTAATTACCCTAGGGCCAGAAAATATCTGAACAATGGTGGAAAGGGGGGAGCAGGGCCTGGGGTGGTCAGTGTCATCGCCTGAAGGTGTGATTAGAGAATTAGGGACCAATATGCTAATATGAAAAAACTTATAAAAGGTGAAGAGCTTGTGATCTGGTGTCTATTTTGGGTGTAGTCCCTGAGGGAGACTTTGCTTGCCTGAATGTACCTTGAAGGCCTTGAATAAATTTGTCTGCTTTTTATACACCTAATTGTTTTGGCCTCTGTTTTCATGTAGCCTGTTCCAGGCATCAGAGTCACCCAGAGATAAAGGACTGAATGTCTGCTGTGACCCATGAGAGCTCTGCAGCCCCTGGGGACACAGCAGGGACAGGGAAAGGAGTGTGGGCAGTGCCTCCTCTGAGCCTCAGGGAACTTCCAGAGGAGGATCCAGGGCAGCCCCAAGGCCATCTGGCAGGCCTGGAACAAGGCAGGCAGCTCTGAGCAGCCTCCATGGCCCCAGCAGAGCTCGTGTGGGAGGGCTGAGTGCAGGGAGCACCATCAGCTGCCTGTGTGTCCCAGCTGGAGCAGCAGAGCCCAGCAGAGGCAGCCCATGGCCCCGGGCAGCACAGCCCCCGTGCTCTGCAGAGCAGCACCCCCAGCTCTGTGGGGCTGTGGGGAGCAGGGCAGGGGCTGCAGCAATGGCTGCTCAGGCCAGCACAGCCGTGATCCCCTGGGAAAGGCTCTGTGGGCAGCTGGGATGTGCCAGGAGAAGAGCAGGAGCCCTTGTGTGTGTGCACAGGAGTCCTGGCAAGAGCTGGGGCAGCAGGAGCTGCCTGAGGAGCCCTGGGGCAAACTCTCTGCTGCTGTCCTGGGCAGTGGGGCTGTCCTGGGGCTGCAGGAGATGCCAGAGCTGAGGATCTCCTGAGCATTCCAGACACAGAGTCACTGTCCCTGACCTCCATTGCTTCCCATTCTTGCTGCAGGGCCAGATAGGACTGGGCTGCTCTGCTGGGCTGGGGCAGAGGTAGGGAGAGGCTGGACTGGGCAGTGCCAGGGAGGGGAAAACAATGGACCCTTGGTTATACAAGTCCCTGCAGTGTCACAATGGTTCCATGGAGCCCCAGAGTGTCACAATGATCTCCCATATTCCATGGGCCCCCAGAGTGTCACAATGTCCTCTCAATTCCACGAGGCTCTGAAGTGTCCAAATGGTCTCCGTGGTTCCTGAAGGCCCTGCAGTGTCACAATGGCCCTTGTTTCCATAGGGCCCAGAAGGACCCCAGAAAGGTCTCCTTGGATCTGCAGTATCACAGTGGACCCTTGGTTGCACGAAGCCCCAAAATGTCACAATGCTCTCCTTCGTTCCATGGTTCTCCACAGTGTCACAGTGTCCCTTGGCTGGTTAGAGCCCCATGATGTCACAATGGCCCCTTGGTTCCATGAGGCCTTGCAATGTCACAATGGTCTCCTTATCTTCATGGGGCCCCACAGTGTCACAATGGCACCTTGGCTCCTTTAAGCCCCACAATGTCACCATGGTCCCCTGGGTTACACGAGGCTCTGCAGTGTCACAATGCCCCTTTGGTTCTATGGGGCCCTCAGTGTCTGTTTTGCTGGTGGGCAGTGTCAGTACCAACAACAGAGACACCAACTGAGGGAACAGTGTAATTTATTATAACACAAAACTGCAAAGAATTACAAAAGGAGAAGCTCAGCAATGCACAGATTCATTAGCAAAGAATCATAAAAGGATAAGATGGACAAAGCACCCAGTCAGCACTACCAAAGATTGCCTGAAGGGATTTAGAAAGATCCATCACCAGTTACCTTCAGACTTTACCATCACCCAGCCCCACACATCAGCTGGGGAAGCTGTCACAGCCAAGGACTGCAGAGCCACTCTGGACACTGGGAATTCCTGCAGCTGTGTCCAGCCACAGGTGAGGCTTCCAACCTCGCTGGGAGAGGGCCCAGCTTGGAGAGTGCTGAACAAACAAACTGACAGCACTTCTAGTGCAGGAACTTCTGGATTCATTCTCCTCTTGGATTCTCCCAAAGCCTGGCCAGGGCTCAAGGAGGAACCAAGGGAGATTTCTTTCATAGTGCAGCCCCAACAAAGACAGATGTGGCTTTGTCTGGCTTCTAAATACAAAAAGGTAAATACATGTTTCACCAATGCACAGATACATAGATCATTTTGGTAATAATGTTTCATTAATGAGCAGATACAAATATAACCATTGACA
>NW_028147635.1:2544658-2582978 GCF_008360975.1 Lichenostomus cassidix | reverse complement strand
CTCGCTGCGGCGCGGCTCCCGTGCCATCGTGAGCGGGATGGCGGCTGTGATCCGGCGACGCGGCCAGCAGCCGGGGACACGGCGGCCCCCGCATCAGGGCACGGGGACAGGGACGGCAGCAGCAGCCCCCGCACTGGGGCCGGAGAGCCGGGCAGCTGCCCCGCACAGCCCCTGCTGCCCCCCAGCCCGGAGCCCGGCCAGCTGGAAGCTCTGGGTGGGCAGGGGGCAGGGGCAGGGGCAGCAGCGGGGGCTGTGCTGACAGAACCAGAGACTGAGGAAAACGCCTGTGTCATCCTGGAGGAAGACTGTCAAGGGGAACATGAATGACACCCAAGCTGAAGAAGTGGAGAAGAGAGGCCTCCTGTGAGGCCCTGCCAGGCCTGGGCAGAGCACAGGAACCTTCATCCATGGCCAGCCACAGGCCAAGTCCCAGCTCTGCCCATCAGAGCCCCTCACAGTGGGGAAGAGGCCTCAACTCCATACCCAGTTATGCACCAGTGCCCCCAAGCCCCTTGCCCAGCCAGCTGGAAGATCTCGGTGGGCAGGGGGCAGGGGCAGGGGCAGGGGCAGGGGCAGGGGCAGGGGCAGGGGCAGAGCCATGCCTGTCAGAGGCACCAACCACAGAGGGATCCAGCTCTGAGGAGCTCAGGTCTGTGTGCAGTTTGCCAGGGCTGTCCACAGTGTGGGCAGAGATCACACACCTGAGCTGGAGCACTGAGGAGGAGAGAGCCTCAGGGTCCCTCCCAGGTGAGGCATGGCCTGAAGATGCAGAGCTGAGCAGCAGGCCTGGGGAAGAGAATGGCTCAGGCTCCTTGCCATGTTGGTCGTGGGCTGAAGACACAGCTGAGCTGGAGCAGTGAGGCAGAGAGTGGCTCAGGGTCTCTCCCATTAGAGGCCTGGGCTGAAGACAGAGACCTGAGTGGGAACACTGACGAGGACAGTGGCTCTGTGTCCCTCCCAAGTGACTTGTGGCCGGAATGCAGCCACCCAGCCTGGAGGATAGAGGATGACAGACAGTGACTCAGGGTCCCTCCTATGGGACATTCCAGATGGCACTTGGGAACAGCAATTCCTAGAGTGGCACAGGTGGTTGAGCATCTGCAAGGCCTGCGCTCAGCTGTGGCTGTGGCTGTCCCCGAGTGGCAGCTGTCCCACTTCAGGAGGGTGCTCAGGGCATTTGGGAGCCTCAGACACCTCATTCCAGTGCTCCAGTCAGAGGAGCCATCCCACCATGGCTCCGTGGGAATGCCAATGGTGTAACACCCACGGAGGCATGAGCACTGGAATGAGCTCTGGAACGCTCTGTCCTTCCTCTCCTTTGCTCCATGTGTGTTTGTGCACAGCCCCTGAGCCAGGCCCTGCAGGAAGTGGATGTGTTGGCTGGAGGATCTGCAGTGCCTTTGCATTGTCCCAGGCATCCCTCACAGCTCTTGGCATGCGACTGGCAGGCTTGGGATGGAGAGGTTCCCTTCCCCAAAAAATCTGGTTCAAAGGCACCTTCTCCACTCTGGCAAGGCCCCAAATAAAGAACCTGCTTCTCCTTCTTTGTGACATGGAGGTGACCAGGAAACAAGACGTGCCAAAGCAAGTGCCAAAGCAAGTCAGGGTTCTGGTCTGAGTAACCAAACGCTGACATTGGCAGTGACATTTCCAATGACCTGGACAAGACCACTGAAGGCACCCTCAGTCATTCTGCAGATGCCACCAAGTTGGGTGGCAATGTCCATCTGCTGCAGGGCCAGGAGGCTTAAGACTGAGGTGCCATTGTACTTGCTGCCTCAAGAATTTGAGGAGCAAAAGTAAGAGAATTTATTAGACTTAAATTCTGTAGGTTAAAATAGGGCTAGATATTAGTAGAGCTCTCTTCTAGAATTAAGGATAATTGGATAAAGGCCCTCTCATGCCCTCTTTTCCTGTTTAATTAAGAACCAAAAAAAATTAATTATTAATAAAAATTAATAACTAGCTAATGAAGTTCATTAAAATTAAGCCCTAATAGCTAAATTACTAAATTAATTAATTAAACAAGGTAAGAAGTTCCAAAGGTTTAAACTAGACATTAGTTGGGAAAGAAAACTGCTAGGGAGGTCTTTTTTTAATGATAGATAATAATATTTAATATTTGGCCTGGGATATATTCCTCAGGCAGCTGAGCTGTAGCTCTTGCTCAGTTAGAACAGGTCCCACAAGATGCTTTTATTGAAATAAATGATGGATTTGACAAATCAGAAGAGCTTGTTGTTTTCATTGTGCTGTAGTCATTGATTTGGGGGAAACTGCTGAAGGCCGAAGCCTTTTGGTCTCTGGGGCGTTGCAGTGTGTGCTGTGTGGGGCAGAGGAGAAAGGCGCTGCCTGGGGCGGGAGGGATGCAGGGACACCGAGTGCTTGTGACTTGTGCCACAAGGCCTTGGTCTGATGCAAAAGCTCCTTTTCTTGCGTCCACTTCTCCTCCTAGAGAGCTGCCCTGGTGCAGAGATCATTCTGTAGGATCTCTGCAGGGAGGAGAGCTCTCAGCCATGCCAAGGAGATTTTCCAGAACTCTCTGTTCTGCAGGCCAGCAGCTGCCAGGCTGTTTTGTGGAACTCATTGTGAGGCACACAGGGATTTTCCTGCCAGGACATTGGATCCCACTGGCTGTGTCAGGTGCCTGCAGAGGTGCTGCAGCACTCAAATGCATTTGCAAATGCAGCTTTTGCAGCCTGGCTGAAAATCTCCTGAGACAAGGAGCCTGAAAGGACACGTGCTTGGCCACATGCATTGTGCAGCTGAAAGCTCCAGGATGCCACAATGTGCCACGCTGGACACTGCCTGGCATTGGGGCTGATAGCAAAGCAGATGCTTGCTTTGTCTTTGCAGTCTCCAGCTGCTGCTCCCTCCCAAGTGAGCAATTCCCAGGAGACAGATGTGTGCAGAGCTACCTGAGCTTCCTGAGCAGGCCTGGCAGGAGCTGCAGCACACGGGGTGGCAACCCAGCCTGGCGAGGCTGTGAATCTCTTGCTGCTCCCACAGAGGGGACTGCTGTGGGCTGAAAGGCTCTGTGTTTGCCAGGGGGTTCCAAAGGAAAAGGGAAGATCCTCCCGAGCTCAGGCCAAGGGCAGCTGCAGCCCACCGAGGTGGGTGCTGAGCACCTCACAGCTGCAATCCTTCATTCCCATGCATTTCCCAGCCTGGTCCATATCCCCAGTTTCCTGTGTCCAACAGGAGCTCCTGTATTTATAATCTGAATGTCCTCCATGTCACCAGAGGTTTTGCAGATGAAGCAGAGCATCCTGTTCTGTCTCACCACTGCTCCTCCCTTTGAACTCCCTGCCGTGCCTGGAGCTCTTGCCTGAGGCATCCTTCCAATCAGCTGTGACAAACTGCACTGAAGCCAAGCACCAGCCAGGCTGCCTTTACTACTCTGGGCTTCAATTCCTCTGCTGATTTGGTGTCCTGGCAGTGTCCTGACTCTGTTGGGCCTGGCTGGCAGCAACCTCTCTGCTTGGTTTCTCTGGAGCACTTGGTGTGGAAGGTATAAGTCATGTAAGGCAGGTGGCCAGTACAGATTCCTGAACACAGGGTTGGAACAGAGAAGCAAATGAAGTGCCACAGAAGTGGCTCAAGCAGTTTAGATTGATGTCAATTATTCCTTTTTACATCATATCTCTGTAGCTTACAGGGACAAACACAAAACTGGAGCTAAAATATCAAGAGTGAATTTATTTTCATCATTGCACCAAGCAGGGGATCCCTGAAGCAGCACCCAGGCAGAGGCACATAGGGGGCGACATGAGAACATTCCCAAACATGCTGCTCTCCCCTGTTTATCAGGGTTCTTCACAGCCATATTTTGCCACTGTATGCTTGGATTTTTCCCACAGCAGGGCAGCAGTCTCCTTTCCTCTAGGTCTCTCTGCAGGTGACAAAAACAGTTTGTTGACTCTTTGAAATAAAGTTTAATGATTTTGCATGAAGAAAGAGTCACTGAAAAAATCAGGATATCTGTTAAATACCTCTTTTTTTTTCTTTTGTGGTCGCCCAGTGTATACAAGGGAACTCCACAAAACCAGACCAGTGGCACCATACACACCTTTAGTTCAATAGACATTTCAGCTGGAGCACTGAAATGAGTTCTGGAATGCCCTCTCCTTCCTCTTCTGACTTGATGAGGAAAAAATTCCTCATCTGACTGGATGAGGAAAAAGTTCCCTCAGGAAGCAGACACGAGCTGCCCCAGTGCTGTGGATGCTGTCAGCCCCAGCCTGGGCTGAGGGAAGGTGGATGATGCTTTTGCCATGCATCTCCTCTCCTGCTGGAATTTTCATTTTTCCCAGTCACACACCTTGATGAGGTTTCTCACCAGTTCTGTATATTTGGGAGATCACCATGTTCCCAAAGAGCAGATAGTGGGTGTGTTTAGGAGGGAGCTGGGGGCTACCGGGGGATCCAGTGTTGCCATGGGGATCCAGGCACAGCCCAGACAATCCAGGGGCTTCCCAGCAAATCCCGGCACTGCCTGGACTATTCTGGCACTACCCAGACGATCCAGAGCTGCCCAGACAATCCAGGGGCTTCCCAACAAATCCCGGCAGTGCCCGGACGATCCAGAGCTGCCCAGACGATCCAGCACTGCCCAGACGATCCAGAGCTGCCCAGACGATCCAGAGCTGCCCAGACGATCCAGCCCTGCCTAAATTATCCAGCCCTGCCTAAATTATCCAGCCCTGCCCAGACAATCCAGCCCTGCCCAGACGATCCAGCCCTGCCCGGACCATCCCGGCGCTGCCCTCACCACGCCATCCCGCCCCCGCAGCCCTCAGGGCAGGAGGATGAACGGAGGAGCCTGAGGAGAGGGAGGATGGCATGGCCGGAGGCCTTGCTTTCATTTGTCTTTGTTTCCTAACGTGCACACCTGTTTGCAGTGGGAATAAAGGACTTTTCCTCAGTGCACTCTGTCTGCTGGGATGTGCGGCAGCGATGGGGCTGGGCTGGCAGCAGGGGGGCACAGCCCGAGCTCCTGGCATTTCGGGCTCCCTGTGGCAGCAAGACACTGCACTAGAACTTATAAATCCATTGAATGAACACCTCAGTGACTAAGCACCACCACTTTGGGGTGAAGACAAGGCAGGGAATTGATCCCAGGGTGGCTGTGACCCTCCCCAGTTTGCATTCTGATGCAAGCCCAGAGAGCCCAGCCTGTGCAAAGCACTTTGGAACAGAAACAAGCACCTTCTGCCAGCGTCCTGCAGGAAGGCAATGGCAATGGCAACAGGAATCTGCCTGAAGCTAAAACTCCCTGAAATGCATGTGTTGTGGACTTTGAGTCCCCATGGGCAGCTGGTGATTTCCACCTAGGCTAACTCAGGCTTAGGCAGAGAGGTGAAGGCACTGGAACTGGAGAACTGTCCTTTCTTAACACAATGCCTTCCTTTCACAGGCCTTGCCTTGGGAAGCCTGTGCTCAGGGGTGCCTTGGAACAGGACTTTTCCTCTTTGGAACCCCTGGAAATCACCAGCAACACCATGGGCTGCATGGCCAATAAAGAGGAGAAGGATCTCTCCTCAAGTGTGCCCTAAAAGGGTCTGCAGGAGAATTCTTAGGAAAAGCTGCTGAATACTCCTGGAGCTTTCTAAATATTTCCAAATCCAACTCACCCTGCAGTCAATGACAGCAGAGATGTGCCCTGTGAGTATTAAACCCTGAAGAAAAGTGTTACTCTGTAACCTGTTTAATGTTCAGAGAAGCAAATCCTGTTCTCTCTTAACTGTGTGCTTCCTTCTAAAATACAAACTTGCTATGCTCATTTTGCTTTCAAGTACTGATGTTACTGCGTCTATTAAGATAAAGTAGGTGCACTAAGAATAAAATATCAGAATAAAGGAGCTGAAGCCTTAGGCCTCGAGAGCTGACCAAGAGGGAACTTTCTGAGCAAACTAATGCTGCTAACATGGACCAAGCTAAATCCAGCAGATAGAATCCTGGAATTCTAGAATATTTTCTGTTGGAAAAGACCTCTGAGCTCATCAAGCCCAGCCAGTCACCCAACACTGTCAGTCCAGCACTAAACCACATCCCTGAAGTGCCAAGGCCTGAACAAGAGGCCTGACTGAGGCCTGAACAACAGGCCTGAGCCAAAGGTGACCTCTCGATGAACCTTCCAACCTAAGGTTATCTTTGTATCCACTCATTACTGAAATATGCATGATCATTAGCATTGTGATAGATGTATCCACTCATTAGTGAATCACGTATTGACTTTTCTGTATTTAGAAGCTAAACAAGGCCATGAAATCCAACATCTGGCCTGGTTTGGGGGTGTATGGTCAAAGTCAACTCCCTTGGTTCCTCCTGGAGCCCTGGCCAGGCTTTGGGAGAATCCAAGAGGAGAATGAATCCAGATGTTCCTGCACTGGAAGTGCTGTCAGTTTGTTTGTTCAGCACTCTCCAAGCTGGGCTCTCTCCCAGCGAGGTTGGAAGCCTCACCTGTGGCTGGACACAGCTGCAGGAATTCCCAGTGTCCAGAGTGGCTCTGCAGTCCTTGGCTGTGACAGCTTCCCCAGCTGATGGGTGGGTCTGGGTGATGGTAAAGTCTGAGGGTAACTGGTGATGGATCTTTCTAAATCATTATAGGCAATCTTTGGTAGTGATTATTGGGTTCATTGCTGAGCTTCTCCTTTTGTAATTCTTTGCAAATGATTTTGTATATTGCTGAACTTACCCTTTTGTAATTCTTGGCAGTTTTGAATTTATATAAATTACACAATTCCTTCAGTTGGTATCTGTGTCTTTGGTGCTCACCCTGACCACTGGCAAAACAGGATTCCCTCCTGCCCAAGTGATCCCTGAGAAGACAAAAACCATCACTCCAAATGTCCCCTCTTCCTCCTTGTTCCCCCACTTTATACACTGAGCGTGATGTCCTGTGGTCTGGGATATCCCTGGGGTCAGTTGAGTCACCTGTCCCCCTGTGTCCCCTCCCAACCTCCCCCACACCCCCAGCCCCTCCCCAGCATGGCTGGACAAGGAGCAGGAAAGGCCTTGGCTCTGTGCAAGCTCAGCGAGAACAAAACCATCAGTGTGTGATCAACCCTGTGCTCAGCACAGCCCCAAAGCACAGCCCCAGGAAAGCCCTGGGAAGGAAATTCCCTCTGCCCCACCCAAAGCAGCACCCCATGGCCATCCAGCATCACCACAGCTCCACAGGCTCCTTTCTGACCGTGACAATCCCCATCCCAGCAGGGCAAAGGTTGTTGGCCATGGACCCAACCTCAGCAAAGTGTCTCCTGCAGGTTGTCCTGGCACTGGACAGTAGGAAGGGGGCTCTGTGCTGGTTGCCATGGTAACCTCTGTACCAGTGATGCCCTACGGTGGTTGCCATGGCACCCAAGCCCAGCAGTGTCTCAGTGCAAGTGTCCCTGGCATCAGTCCCTCCAAGAGGTTTCCATGGCAATGCCATGACAGGTGACCCAGGTGTGGTGTCCCAGTGCTGGTTGCCATGGAAACAGTCCCCAGCACTGACCCTTTCTGTCAGGCTGACCTGGCCTTTGGCCCTGGCACTGGGCTTTGCTGCTGGTTCCACGGTGCCTGCCCAGCCAGCGCGGCACAGGGCAGGTGGCCATGGCACAAACCCCAGCCATGGATCCCCTGTGGCTCTGGGCAGTGACACCAGCCCTGAGCAATGGGCTGCTGCTGTGGGGTCAGTGAAGTGGCCATGGCAACAGCCCCTTGCAATGGCCCAGTGCAGGTTGGCATGAGAATCCAGCATCACAGCTGGCCCAGGGCAGGGCTGCAGTGCCCTTCCCAGCAGCCTGTCTGCACACAAGCACTTCCAGGGCTCTCTGCACTTCCCTTCCCCTCACTCTTGGCCCACTCACACACCTCTCAACAAGCCCCTGGGTGCTTTGAGCTGCAATGAGTTCAAAGCTTGTCTGTCCTTCAGCACTTGGTCTAATTCTGCCTTCAACTCTGGTTGTTGAGGCAACTCTGGATTTGTGTTTATTGTAGAACTTCTTATTTGTTTAAAACATTCCTTGCAGGGTTCTGCCTTGGGGAAGGGGAACCTCCTTGGTGGCAGCTTGGGCTTGGCACACACTTAAGGAGGGTGTCTGTTTTCAGTGGGGAAACTTAGGAGCTTGAGATTGCTTCAAGAAATAAAAGAAGAAAACCCCTCTTTGCTTGAGTGCAGCCAGTTGTGCAAGCAAAGCAGGTCCCAGGTGAGTGAGGAGAGACATGACAGGGTTGGGAATGTGGAGCAAGGTTGTCCACACTGTGTCAGACCTCAAAGCACAGCTTCTCTGACCAGGCCAGACCTCCTTAGGAGACACCCTGGATCAATATTAATCTCACAATGCTGCAATTACCTCTTCTCTAAAGAGAATAGCAATAAAATACTCAGTTTAAAATAGGAATCCATATTTCTTAGAATCTTATGTCTTTGAAATATTGCTCCATAAGTATAGAAAATAAACATCCTAATGAACTGCATTAGTCCAGAGGGAAATCAAGGCAGAGCCATGTTTTGTTAGGAATTGCTTGATCCTAATGAGCCCTGTGGTGCATTTGGTGCTGAGACCTTGAACCTCAGGGCCTGAGAGCTGATTGCACAAACCTTTCCATGAGCCAGTCAGAGGGAAAACCCAAAGTGTCTCAAAGCTTTAATAGGTTCCACTGAGGTCCATCCTCAACACAAGTTCCTTATGGACTCCTTGAAGGAGAATTGGAGGCCATGGATGTACAGACCTCCCAGAGACTCCAAATCAAAACAAGTACTTTAATAAACCTAGAACACCTTGAAGCATTAATGAGCCCCACTGAGTCTTGTTACTGACAAAGAATCTCAAGGGACTCATTACAGCAGATAATTGAAGGCCATAATTGCACAAACCTCTCAGAGACTCCAAGGGAAAGAAAAACCCAAAGTCCTTTGAAAAACCTGCAGTCCCTGGGAGCATTAAGAAGCCCCCCAGGGCCATTCCTGCCAAAGGCTCCCCAGGACTCCTTCCATCAGATCCTCGAGGCTACTGGGATGTGGGGTGGGGATGTTGAGGGCAGGACAAGGGGGTGACAGTGCCCAGCCTTGCTGGGGCTGTGCCAGGAGGGCCCAGTGCCTCAGGACAAGGTGTTTCCTCTCAGCCCTTGGTAGCAGAGACAGTGCTGTTCCCAAGGGCACAAAGACTTGGCTTCACTTTGTCCCCACGTGTCATCCCTGTCTCCACTTTGATCCTCCAACTGGGACATGGGGACACTTTCTCAGTTGTGTCCCTCAGTGGGACCCATTTATGGTATTAGGAACTTTGGAGTTCAATTCTGCCTTTGAATACTTGAGAGGTTTCTGCAACTCCCTCTCAGGGACTGATGTTCAGGGCCTGAGCACCAAAGCCCCACGAGGGTCATTCAAGTCCCTGTGCTGTTGCTGTGCTGCTGAGCTGGGCTGGGCTCCTGGCACAGAGGAGCTCCTGGCAAGCGGCAGCGCTGCAGAGAGACAGCTCTGCCCATGAGCAGCTCCTGTGCACAGCCCAGCAGGGCTGGGGCACTGCCAGGCCATCTCAGGGACACCAGCAGGGCACACCCAGAGCTCACAGGTGCTCAGCATTGGCAGGGGCTGTGCCATGGCCCAGAGGGGGCTGTGTCATAGCCATGGGCACCTCTGGGGCTGTGTCAGAGAGCCACAGAGCAGCTGTGATGTCAGAAAGGGGCTGTGTGACATTACAGAGTGGGTTGTGTGAGGTCATGGAGGGGACTGTGTGACATCACAGAGCGCACTGTGACATCACAGTGTGGCTGCATCACATCCCAGGTAGGCTGTGAGGTCACAGAGGCCTGTGACATCACTGAGTGGGTTGAGACATCACAGAGCTGACTGTGACATCACAGGGCAGGATGTAATGTCACATGGTGGTGATGTGACACCATAAAGCAGGCTCAGACACCAAGTGGGCTGTGTCATCACAAGGAGGGCTGTGTGGTTGCAGAGCAGACTCTGCCATCATAGAGGATGGTTCTGTCTGACATCAGAGAGCAGGATGTGACATCACAATTTGGCTTTGTGACATCATGGAACAGGCTGTGTGATGTCACAGAGCAGGCTGTGATGTCACAGATTGGGCTGTGACATCACAGATTGGGCTGTGACATCACAGATTGGGCTGTGACATCACAGGGTCATTGGGTGACATCACAGAGGGTGTGACATCACAGAATGGTGGTGTGTCACCCGAGGGCAGGTTGTGTGACATCACAGTATCAACTGTGACATCATAGAGTGGGCTGTGACATCACAGAGTGGCTGTGTGAGGTCACTGGGGAGGTCACTCTGCCCCAGCCCCCCTCACAGTTCCCCCAGGCAAGTCCAACACTGCTCGTGCACAGCAGGGTCCCCTGTCCCCCCAGGTCCCCCCCTTCCCTCCAGTGCCACAGCCTCCCCCAGAGGATGTTCCACAAGATCAACCCCCAGAGCCTGACACGGGGACAGGGGGGACAGGGACCTGGGGGGTGGGACAGGGGAACAGGGACCCCCCAGCAGTGTCCCTGCGTCCCCCAGGGCGAGAGCCTGGCCCAGGGCTCCTTCACCCTCTTACGAACGAGGGCTTGAGACCACTTAAAAAATCCCCAGCAAAGGATCAGCAAACACCAGATTTAATATTAAGTGACAGAACAACAAAGTTCCTTGGCAAGAGTCACTCTGCTCCTGACTGCACAGTTCAGGCACACCAGGTGAAAAAAGCAACAACGAAAGCAAGGAAATCAAGGCAATCAAACCAGAAATGAACCAAGAACTGTCCCTGTGTGTGTGTGTGTGTGTGTGTGTGTGTGTGTGACAAAAGGACAGTGAGGGCAAGGGTAAAAGGAATATGGCCTAAAAACTTAACAGCCCTCAGACTTAACAGAAGTTGCCTTCTACCTTAACCTGAACTTATACCTTAAACTCAACAACTTAGCAAAAGAACAACCCCTAGCAGCATTTCACTTAGCTCATACCTTATGACTGAACCTCACTTACAGGCCTAACTCACTCAGATATCCAAGGCACTTCAACACCTCCCAGAGCAGCATTTCTCCCCCAGTTCCAGAGCACAGGCACACATGTGTGCACACAGACAGAAAGAGGCAGTGCCAGGGAGCTGTCAGAAATTGCCCTGGAGGGCAGGGAAATGCTCACTGCGGATGCTTTTGCATCTCCCCAGCAGGCGAAGGGTTGAGCCTGGAGGAGTGGGGGGATCGGCCCAGGGTCCCTCGCTGTTCGGGGATGCCCCGAGTGCAGCAAACGGGAGAGTTCCCGGCTCGGAGAGGCCCCACTCAGAGGGAGCTCACTGCTCCAGGAGAGCTCCAAGGGGCTCCTTTTGGAGCCCCTTTGATAGGGCCCCAAGAGATGGGCTTTAGTCACAGCAATGTTTCATCCTGGCTGCACTTTGCATCAACAGCTTTCTCTGACACTGTGAGAACAGGGATGTTGTGCCATTGAGGGAAGAAAAACAGTTCCCAAGGCTGCTCCTAAAGAAAGCAGGAGCTGGTTGGACAGCAGCAGTGCCTGGGAGCAGACAGTGTTTGTGATCAGCTGCAGAGGAGCTGAGCCCAGGGGCTGTTGGCCAAGGCTGAGGCCTAACGAGCATTTCTCAGATCGCAGGGCAGCCTGAGAAGGGGAGGGAGGAATGTACCACCCCAGGGCCCCATGAAACTTAGGAGACCATTGTGACACTGTGGGGCCTTGTGGGACCGAGAGACCATTGTGACACTGCTGAGCCTCATGGAATCATGGAGACCACTGTGACATTGCAGGGCCTCATGGAACCAAGGGGACCAGAGTGACTGTGTGTGGCTCCATGGAACCAAGGGACCATTGTGACACTGCAGGGGTTGTGGAACCAAGGGGCAATTTGACACTGCTGGGCCTCATGGAAGCAAAGGGGCCATTGTGACCCTACAGGACCTCATCAAACCAAGAGGCCACTGGGACACTGCAGTGCCTTATAGAACCAAGAGTCCATTGTGACACTGTGGAACCACAGGAGACCATTGTGACACTGTGAGACCCTGTGGAGCCAAAGGTGCATTGTGACATTGCAAGGCTTCATGGAACCATGGAGAGTCCATTAAGAAACATCACAGCCTCATGGAACCAAGGGGACATTGTGACAGTACAGGGCCGCATGGAGCCAATGAGACCTTAATGACACTGTGGATCCCCATGGAAACAAGACCACCATTGTGAAACAATGAGGTCTTATGGAATGAAGGAACCTTTTTGGCACTGCGGGGCCTCATGAAACCCAGGTGACGTGACAAAGCAGGGCTCCATGGAACCAAAGCTCCATGGTGACACAGAGTGGCCTCATGGAATCAATGCTTAATTGTGACACTGTGGAACCAAAGAACATTGTGACACCGCGAACCCCCATCGAACCAAGGGGCCATTGTGACACTACAGGGCCCATAAAACCAAGGGAACATAGCACAGGTCTGGCTGGTTTGGCCTCCCAGGGGCCACCTGACTGCTGCAGCTGACCTTGACATGTTGAGAGTCGCTTCTCATCTGCCACTGAAAGACTGGGGCTCTCTGCTGTCCTTCCTGTGGAAAAGAACTCTCCTTCTCCTCCAGGCACCCATGGCCAGAATTGGGATTTCACCACCACTTTTCCTTCCATCCAGGGATTGTTCCCATAGGAATATTGCCTTATACTCAGAGTCCACAAACAACTGTAATTCCTTTTAAAAGTCTCGTTGAGAGAGTTATTTGGGGCCTTACACCTGCAGTCACCATTCCACAGCCCACATCCCACTGCTTCCAGGAGAGCCACAAGCATCCTGTGAGGCCACAGAGCCCCATTCCCAGGGCATGGGAGTCAGGGCTTGGCTGTCGTGCTTGGCACAGCCCAGGCAGGGCTTTCACAGCCACATTTCACAGTTCATTTCCCACCTGGACCCGGTGGTGCCATCGCATTCTGCTTCCTCAGCCCCAGGGATGCTCTCCTTGTCTGCTCATTGCCCCCACAGTCTCTTGGCAGGGATGGCCTCAGTGGGGGCTGCTGACATCCTCAGCAACTTGGAGGTTGCTGCTGAATTTTACTTCTCCAGAGGCTTGTTCAGACTTCAGATCTTCAGCAATTCAATGCTCGAGGGCTCATAAACGTTCAAAATAGCTTTGCCAGGCTTGGGGCCAGGAGAGAGGCTGGGCAGAGCTGGCCATTGCTGGGAACAGGCCCTGAGCCCCGCAGCAGGATGGAGCTGGGGCACAGCCAAACTCACCTGCAAACCTGGGCTGAGCAGCCAGGGCTGGCAACAGCTGGGGACAGAGGCTGGGCTGACAAATGTCCTGGGCCCCCTCCCTGCTCTGTCCATCCCACCAAGGGCACAGAACAGCCTCCTCTCTTGGCCACTTGCCTGTTTTCCATCCCTTCCCCAGGCCCTGGCTCTGCCCCACAAGCCCTGGGCTCAGTCCTCCCCCTGCATGCTCACACAGGCTGAGATGGACACTGATGGGTTTCTCTGCCAGCTTCTCTCAGCCCACCCCAGCTCCCTCCAAGCTCTCCCAGCTGCCCTGAGCTCTCTGCAGCACCAAGGGCAAACATGGCAGTGCTGATAACCAGGGAGACCATGGCCAGGTGAGGGAGGCATGTGGAAAAGGCTTTGTGCTGTCCCTGCTCAGAGGGGATCCTCAGCCCAGCCCTGAACATCTGCACATAGGAGAAAACAATGAACACAAAACAGCCAGAAGATATCCAAGCAGTAATGACCATGAGCCAAAGTTCCCTGAGGCTGGAGTGTGAACAGGAGAGCTTGAGGATCTGGGGCACTTCACAGAAGAACTGGCCCAGGGCATTACCCTGGCACAGGGGAAGGGAAAATGTATTGGCTGTGTGCAGCAGAGCAGTGAGAAAGCCACTGGCCCAGGCAGCTGCTGCCATGTGGGCACAAGCTCTGCTGCCCAGGAGGGTCCCACAGTGCAGGGGTTTGCAGATGGACACAGAGCAGTCATAGCACATGATGGTGAGGAGATAATACTCTGCTGAAATGAAAAAAAACAAAAATAAACAGCTGAGCAGCACATCATTCATAGGAGATGTCCCTGGTGTCCCAGAGGGAATTGTGCATGGCTTTGGGGACAGTGGTGCAGATGGAGCCCAGGTCAGTGAGGGCCAGGTTGAGCAGGAAGAAGAACATGGGGTGTGCAGGTGGTGGCCACAGGCTACGGCGCTGATGATGAGGCTGTTGGCCAGGAGGGCAGCCAGGGAGATGCCCAGCAAGAGGCAGAAGTGCAGGAGCTGCAGCTGCTGCATGTCTGTGAATGCCAGGAGGAGGAAGTGGCTGATGGAGCTGCTGTTGGACATTTGCTGTGTCTGGCCATGGGGACCTGTTGATGGAGAAAAGGACAGTGACAAGTTAGGAGAGGCTGCTTTGAGCCAAAGCTGTGCCATTCCCTGCAGACTGTCCAGCTGGGAGTCATCCACCCTTGTTCCTTCTCGGGGAAAACCTTCATCCAGGTCCCTGCCTGAGCTCCACTTGTGCTGTCTGAGTGTGCCATGAGCAGCCAGGCCTGTGCGTGGGGCTCTCGAGGAGCCATCCCTGCCCTGCTGCCCTGGGATTGTGGCCATGGGGCAGAGGGACAAGGCTGAATATTCAGGATTTGTCAGGGGAATCCCTCCTA
The DNA here is from genome assembly GCF_008360975.1 of Lichenostomus cassidix. Taxonomy (NCBI): domain Eukaryota; kingdom Metazoa; phylum Chordata; class Aves; order Passeriformes; family Meliphagidae; genus Lichenostomus; species Lichenostomus cassidix. The sequence continues at coordinate 2,568,358 of NW_028147635.1, read as the reverse complement.
ATGCAGAAAGGATTGGCAGCATTTTCACTTGCAGTTCCACAGGATAGCAGGAGGGAGTTTGAAGGAATGTTTCCCTACCCACACATCATTCCTGGTTCTCTGAGGTCAGAAATCCCCAGCATTTCTGCTGTACTCAGAGTTTGCCACTGAGAGATGTGAGAAGCAAAGGGATTCCCTGTGGCTCAGGGCAAGGTGAGGGGCTGGATTGGCTTGTTCCCAACTGCCCTGGGTTTGCACCTTTGGCTGCAATCAGAGCACAATCACACTTCCTGGTCACCCTGGGAAGAAATCAGACCCTGCTGAGAGCAGAGGGATCACTGAATGTCTCACCCTCCCCAAAGGTCTCTCAGCAAGGTCTCAGCCCCTCCTTCTGCCAAGGACACTCACAGTTCCCTTGGCAAACCCAACAGCATTTCCTCACTTGTGGCATCTCTGCACTTCCCCTTGGGGCATTCAGGGAACTCTGAGAGGCTCTGGCACAGATTTGCACCCAGGAGGGAAGCTCAGCACTTGGAAGGACACAGCAAGGAGATCCCCAGGTATGCTCATGATGGCATCTCAGGGAGGGAGGCTCAGCTCCTTCCCCTTTCCCATGGACTGCTTTGCCCACAGCCCCACAGGTCACAGGGAAGCTTGGACACCCCATTCCCATGGACACACTTGCCTAGGAGGAATCCCAAGGGCAGTGCTTGCCTCAGCTGCTGCAAAGCCCAGAGCCTCCCTGAGAGCACCAGATAACAGTGACAGTATCAGAGGAATGCAGAAACAAGAGAAGATGTTGTGGTGCTGTGCCTGAGAGGGCAGGGCAGGGACAGCCTGGCACTCAGGACAGTGTTCCCTGTCCCCAGCTGTGCACAGCACCTCCCACATACCAACAGAGCCCTCCTGCCCACAGCACTGCTCTGTTCAGCTCTCTCTCCTTCCCTCATCATCTCCCTGTGCTGCACATGTTCCTCCTGAGAGGAGCCTTGTCCCTGTCAGCGCTCACAGAGCCCATCCCACCCTCTGTGCACTCGCCCGGCCCTACAGAAACCTGCCTGTCTGCAGGGCCCTGCCTGGGGGAGGCTCTGTGTGCAGGTGGGCAAGGGCAGCTGGCAAGAGCCCTGCTGGGCCCTGCAAAGGTGCTGCTGCTGCTGTCCATGGGCTGAGCAGTGGCTGAAGGCCCTTGAGGAGGCTCCCAGCAGACACACTGAGCACCCAAAGGTACAGAGCAGGAGTTATTGTTCTTTGTGTCTGCAACCCTCGGCCCGGGAGCATCGCCCCCCCGGGACATCCCACAGGTGAGCGGGCAGGGGGAGCTCGGCCCAAATATCTTGAGTGATGCCTGGGGTTGTTTTTGGGAGGGGGGGATTTTTGGACCCTCTAGGACTGGAGCACCTAACCCCAAATATTTTCGTTGGCTGGACAGTAGGGGTTTTTTTGAGGGGTGGGGGGTGGGGGAAGGGGGCGGATTTTTGAATCTTGCAGGACTCCAAATGTGAGTTGCAAATGCCCCTTGGGGGGATATGGGGGAGTCCCCAGCATGTGGGATTTTTAGGGGATCCCGGTGGCGTCTGCTGGGAGGGATGGGATGGGATGGGATGGGATGGGATGGGATGGGATGGGATGAGGCCTGAGAAGGGTTGGATGTGGATTGGGGTGTGGGATGAAGTTTGGGGGAGGGGGATGGGTGGGATGGAGCCTGGGATGAGGCAGCCGAAGGTTGGGGGTGATGAAGCTGGGGGGACCCCACTCCTTAGGGGCTTGTGGGGTATCCGGCAGCTGTGAGGGAGTTTTGGGGTACCCCTGATCCTTCGGGGGTGGCACTGGCAGCAGGGGGGACACGTGGCTCCGGCACCTCTGGACCCCATCTGCGCCCCCCCTCGCCCCCAGCGACCCCGGGAGCAGAATTTGGGGAGGGGAGAGGTGGGAACTTGGAACCCCCAAAACCAGTCATAGGCGAGGGGGGTTGGGATTGAGGGAATGATGGTGCAAGGGCAGAAGAGCAAGGGAAAAGAGGGGGCTGGGACCCCCAAAGAGAGCGGGAGGGGGATGGGACACCCCAGTTGAGTTGGGAGGGGTCTGTGGATTGGGAGAAGGATGGGAAAGGGGAGGAGAGGGGAGGGAAAGGTGGGGTTGGCACGGAAGCAGGGCAGTTCCATGGGGGTCAAGCCCTGTCCCCCAGCACTCAATCCCCAGAGCAATTCCCTGGGGCTCTGGGGGAGGTGGATCTGCACTGGGGGTCCCCAAGCCCCCTGCCCATCCCTGGGGCTGATCGGGGGGTTCCCCCCACCCAGCAGCCAGTGCTGCAGCAGCCGTGGGGCAGAGGAGGCTGGGGAATGGGGTTCTGGGGTGGGAGCAGAGAAGGAGTGGGAGGAAGAGGAGGGAGAGAGGAGGAGGAGCAGGAAAAAGAAGAGCAGGAGAACCATGAGATTTCACCACCCACTGGGTCTGCAGCACCCCTGGCTCTGGGATCATTGCCCCCCCTGCATTCCACAGGTCACCAGGGAGGGGAAGCTCACCCCAAAGCTATCAGGGGGGTCTCTGGGAGGGTGTTAGTTTTTGAGGGTGTTTGGAACTTGAAGATTCTGGAAGAGAGTGCCAGATAACTTTGCAGGTCCCGGGCTGGGATATTTTGGGCTAAAGGGGAGGTTTGGATCTTGCAGGACTCCAAGGCTGAGCTATAAATGCACCTTTGGTGGAATACTGGGGGGTCCATTTGGGAATTGCCTGCTATCAGCAGGACAGGCCAATCGTTTTGGGGATCTGTGAGAGAGCCCAGGGGAGTGGAACGCAGCACTCCGCAAGTGGAGAGAGCAGAGAGAGGCAATACTGGAGCTGGGGGACCCCTGGCAGCCTGGAGGGGTGGGGGAGGCTGGAGATGAGGCAGGGCTGGGACACTGTGACACTGAAAGGGGTGATGGGGAGAGGGGGAAGCCCCGAGTGCCTGGAGTGGGGGGAGCCTGAAGAGAGGGACCCTGGGAGCCCTTGGAGCCAAAGCACAATCAGGGGAAAAGGGACCCCTGGGAGCACCGAAACCCCACAGCATCCCTAAGCAGAACCCAGGAGAAGGAGGATCCCCAGGACCCATGGGAGCCCCAGCAGCTTTGAGAATGGGGAACCCCAGATCCCCAAAGACAGAAGACTGGAACAGGGGGACCCTGGGAGGCTTTTTCTGAACTCATTCCTATTTTAGGAGGATCTTAGAGACACAAAACAGCTGGTGAGTTCTAGAGATAGCTTTCGGAAGGAGGAGCCCCCAATCTCACTCCAATGCACTCACAACTTTTTTTTACCCTGACCAGGATTTCCGATTCCCAGAACTTGGCCAGATGGAGAAGGAGGCTGTGAGGAAGATGAAGATGCCCCAGGGCAGCCAGGCAGGTGAGGAGGAAGTCACTGCCCCTTTCCTGCTCTCTTCTCCTTCATCTCCCAGCCCAGCATCACCCCTGGCTGCAGGACAACCCTGCTGCTGACTCTGTCCTGGTAGGGATGGACTGGGGGGATCTCCTTCCCCTTCCCTCTGGCATGGAGGCAAATCCCAAATCCTCTCCTTGTCCTTCCTTCCCCAGGCAATGAGCTGAGGAGAGACACCAGAGAGGACAAGTCCTTACGGCAGAACCTCATGGAAGAGGCCATTTTGAGCAGCTCCATGACCCAGGAATCCAACCGGGAGGAAAAGCCCCAGAGAAGCTGCACAAGGAGGGGCTGCAAACCCAGCCCAGGGTGCTCTGAAGGGCAAAGACCCACCCTGTGCCAGGAAGTTGGCAAGAGCTTCAGCTGGAGTTCGGAGCTGGAGATTCCTGAGAAGCTTCATGAGACCGAGAAGCCCGATGAGTGTGGGGAATGTGGGAAGAGTTTCAGCCAGAGCTCCAACCTGATTGTCCACCAGAGGATCCACACTGGGGAGAGGCCCTATGAGTGCTCCAAGTGTGGAAAGAGGTTTCACACCAGCACCAATCTCCTCATCCATGAGCGGATTCACACAGAGGAGAGGCCCTTCCGCTGCCCTGACTGCAGAAAGGGCTTCAAGCACAACTCCCACCTCATCACCCACCAGATGATCCACACTGGGGAGAGGCCCTATGAGTGTTTTGAGTGTGGGAAGAGGTTTCAGACCAGCTCAGATCTCCTCATCCATGAGCGGATTCACACTGAGGAGAGGCCTTTCCGCTGCCCTGACTGCAGGAAAGGCTTCAAGCGCAACTCCCACCTCATCAGGCACCGGCGCATCCACACTGGGGAGAGACCCTATGAGTGTGGGGAGTGTGGAAAGAGCTTCAGCGACAGCTTCACCCTGATCTGCCACCAGAGGATCCACAGTGGGGAGAGACCCTATGAGTGTCCCGAGTGTGGGAAAGGCTTCACCCAGAGGTCTAACTTGACCAAACACTGTCGGAGGCACTGGTAAGGGAAGCCCTGCAAGTGCCCCGAGTGGGGGAAGAGCTTCATGTACTGCTTCGTATTCATCTCCCATCAGAGGACCCACACTGGGAAGAGCCCTGGTGACGCACACTGCCAGTGACCCAGTGCTGTGATTTGACCCTGGCCAAATGCCAGGCACCTATGAAATCTGCTTTCTCTTCTATCCCCTGCTGCAGCTGTGCAGAGGAGAGGGGAAAAAGAAAACCCTAACACACACACACACACACACACACACACACACACAGGGCTCATGAGTCAAGATAATAAACCAGGCAGGATGCAGTGAAGGGCAAAACAGGCTGAGAACTAAAAGTTGCAAAGTGATTTCTTGGTAACCTAACCCTAAAGAGAGTCAGAGGAGGCAAATGAGAACTAATAATAAGCTCTTAATACACTGTTTCTTTGCTCATCCCCCTCCCTCTTTCCCACCAATAGCACAGGGGGTTGTGGTGGGCAGGGTATGGGTTTTTTTGGTCAGTCCATGACCAAAATTTCTTTCACTGTTCAGGGAGAGGAGTCCTCTACTTAGCCATGGGTCCCTCCCACTGGAGACAGTCCTCTGCAAACTTCTTTGCCATGGGTCCAATCTCTCGAGCAGCAGCCACTGGAATCTGCTGCCCCATGAGTTCTTGTCCACAGGGTTCAGAGCTCTGAGCCCACGCCAGGCTGTTTCCATCCCAAGGAACAAGGCCTTTCCCTGCACTGGGACTCCCACTGGATCACAGCTTCCTCCAGGCATCCACCTGCTCCTCTAGCGTGAGCACCTCCCCACGGGCTGTGGGTGGATCTCTGCACCCCTCGTGGACCCCATGGGCTGCAGGGGGACAACCTGCTTCACCATGGTCCTCACCACGGCCAGCAGAGGATTTTCAGCTCTGGTGCCTGGAGCACCTCCTCCCCCACCTTCTCCACTGACCTTGGTGTCTCCATGTTGTTTTCCCTCACATATTCTCACCTCCTCCTCATCCTCTTTCTAAAAAGAAGTGTTTGCTCACATTGTTTTGATTTTTCCTAAATATGATATCCCAGAGGTGTAACCAACATCTCTAATTGGCCCAGACTTGGCCAGCAGCATGTCCATCATCTTCAGAGCCATCAGAGATTGGCTCTGCTGGACATGGTGAAAACTTCTAGAACATTCACCCAGGACACACAGGAGCCATTTCTGTGCCCCTCCCCACCCACTAGCAAAAATTGGGCTCAGCAAAACCAACTCATGAACACAAGTTTTCTCCCAACCCTTCAGCCACTTCTTCAGGCCTACCACAACAGCTTTTGCAGGGTTTAAGTTTCCCCTAGATGCTAAAGAGAGCTTGCTGATGTTCTGGGCTAAGCAAAACTAACATACTCAGGTTGGGAAGGCACCTGGCTGGTGGCTTCCATGGCCTCCTGATTCCCTGTGGCCACCTGAACAAATGCAGGGGCAGGAACATCCATGGGGACTCAGATTGACATCCAAAATTCATAGGGAAGAGCTGATTTATTAATGTTACACCCTAGAAATTGTTACCTGCTGTGTAATTGTTTCTTCTGATGGCATCAAGAAATGATGGATGATCTTGGAGGTCTTTTCCAACCTGAATAATTTCCTTCTTCACCTTGTCAGAACAACCCAGGCTGAGGTAAAATAAAGAAATGAAACAAAGAGATCTAAAGCTGCACCATTTTACTGTGCATTTGGGGGTGAATGTGGGGTTCAGGGGAATACCCATGAGGATTTGGATGTCCTGGGGCTGCCCAGGCTGGGGGACAGGACAACAGTCTCATAGTTGTACTGGCAGAATGTGTCCACCTGAGCCCATCTGTTGTTCAGAAATTCTGGTTTTCTGTCCCAGTCCCTGGCCTGGGTCTCCCCATGTGGGGTGTGCCCCCCAAAGTGCCCAAATCACTGCTGCAGTGCCCGAGCTGCTCCTAGCTGTGGATGTTCCTGTCCACCAGCCTCTCCTGGTCAGTGCCATGGGGGGTGGGAGGGGGTTTAGATAATCCTGGGGGAATTGGGAGGGGCTTTTGTGGCTTTTGGGGGCATTTGTGGTGCTGAGAGGGAGTTTGGCAGGCTCTGTGAGAGAGGTTTGGGGTCCTGGCAGGGCTGTGTGACTTGGAGAGAATTTGGGTGGGTGTAGGGGGAGATGGGAATGGGGTTATGGTGGCTCTTGGGCCCATTGATATTGCAGGGAGTGGTTTGTTACCACCCATCCCAGTGTCACCCCCTTTTCCCTCCCCACAGGGCTCCTGACCCAGCTCCTGCTCCCCTCAGGAGGGAATTTGGGGCGGGGGCAGAGGGGGTGCACAGCCCCCGCCGGGGGATGACCCTGAGCCAGTGCCCTTTGTTTAGCACCAACCTGGGCTTGGGGCTGCAGGAGGAAGAGGCCGATGGGAAGCAGATCCTGCAGGTGGGACAGTGCTTGGGGTCAGGGCAAGGTCCTGCCCTGCACACCTGGCTCTGGTGTGACACTGCCCCGGGAAGGGAGCGGGACATTCCCATCCCCACGGATCAGGGCTGTGAGCAGCACTTGGAGCACAGACATGGAAATACTGGGAGGAACTGGGAGCACACTGAGGGTGTGAATTTTCCCCACCACCACCTTTCCAGGGCAGCCCTGGATCTGAGAAATGCTCGTAAGGCCTCAGCCTTGGCCAGCAGCCCCTGGGCTCAGCTCCTCTGCAGCTGATCACAAACACTGTCTGCTCCCAGGCACTGCTGCTGTCCAACCAGCTCCTGCTTTCTTTAGGAGCAGCCTTGGGAACTGTTTTTCTTCCCTCAATGGCACAACATCCCTGTTCTCACAGTGTCAGAGAAAGCTGTTGATGCGAAGTGCAGCCAGGATGGAACATTGCTGTGACTAAAGCCCATCTCTTGGGGCCCTATCAACAGGGCTCCAAAAGGAGCCCCTTGGAGCTGTCCTGGAGCAGTGAGCTCCCTCTGAGTGGGGCCTCTCCGAGCCGGGAACTCTCCCGTTTGCTGCACTCGGGGCATCCCCGAACAACGAGGGACCCTGGGCCCATCCCCCCACTCCTCCAGGCTCAACCCTTCGCCTGTTGGGGAGATGCAAAAGCATCCGCAGTGAGCATTTCCCTGCCCTCCAGGGCAATTTCTGACAGCTCCCTGGCACTGCCTCTGTCTGTCTGTGTGCACACACGTGTGCCTGTGCTCTGGAAATGGGGGAGAAATGCTGCTCTGGGAGGTGTTGAAGTGCCTTGGATATCTGAGTGAGTTTGGCCTGTAAGTGAGGTTCAGTCATAAGGTATGAGCTAAGTGAATGCTGCTAAGGGTTGTTCTTTTGCTAATTTGGTAAGTTTAAGGTATAAGTTCAGGTTAAGGCAGAAGTTATGTTCTGTTAAGTTTAAGGGCTGTTAAGCTTTTAGGCCATATTGCTTTTATCCTTGCCCCCACCGTCCTTTTGTCACACACACACAGAGTGCCAATTCTCAGTTCATTTCTGTTTTGATTGCCTGGATTTGCTTGCTTATGTTGCTGCTTTATTTCCTTGGTGTGCCTGAACTGTGCAGTCAGGAGCAGAGTGACTCAGGCTCTCAGGCAAAGATGTCTCTGATGCTGAGCCAACCTGGATGTGTTTCATAAATCCAAAGGGCCAAGCACTGAGCCCCAGCCCCTGGCAAGGCAGATCCTGTCCCTCCCTCATTGCTCAGGGCTCTTCCCGGGGCACTGGGATGTGGGGATGTGCAATGCCAAGGGCAGGACCATGGGGTGGCCCCTGCCAGGCTGCTGGGCAGGGACAAGGAGGCCATGAGGCCCCAGGGCTGCAAGGGTCACTTGTGTCCTGCTGGCCTCAGGGCCAGGGACAGCAGCCATGGCCAAAGTGCTGCACAAGTTGGCTCTGTCAGGGCCTTGCAGCTTCTGCACATCCCTCTGCCCTCTCCAGCCCAGCTGTCCTACGCTGTTCATGCCCTGTGCCTCTGTCCCTGCAGGCTGTCGTCATCCCCCAGCTGCCCCACCTCGCTGGCCCTTCCTTCCCTGACAGCTCTGCATCCTGCCTGGCTCTGCCTTGGCACACAAAGCCTTGGGCTGATCCAGACTCCTAACAAACCATGGCTCTGCCTTGATTTCCCTCTGATGTAATGCTGTTCATGAGGAAGTTTTTTTTTAGTTATGGAGAAATATTTCAAAGAGCTTCTTAATAAATAGGTATTCCTAGTTAAAAGGGTTTATTTTTCCCTTTAGAGAAGAGGTGATTCCAGCATTCTGTGGCTGTCATTGATCCAAGTCTCCCCTAAGGAGGTCTGGCCTGGTCAGAGAAGCTGTGCCTTGACATCTGAGTGGGGACAACCCTGGTCCTCAATGTCCAACCTAATCCTGTCTCTCCTCACTCACCTGGGACCTGCTTTGCTTGCACAACTGGCTGCACTCAAGCAAAGAGGGGTTTTCTTCTTTTATTTCTTGAAGCAATCTCAAGCTCCTAAGTTTCCCCACTGAAAACAGACACCCTCCTCAAGTGTGTGCCAAACCCAAGCTGCCACCAAGGAGGTTCCCCTTCCCCAAGGCAGAACCCTGCAAGGAATGTTTTAAACACATAAGAAGTTCTACAATAAACACAAATCCAGAGTTGGCTGAAGGCAGGATTAGAGCAACTGCTGAAGGGCAGACAAGCTTTGAACTCCTTGCAGCTCAAAGCACCAAGGGGATTGTTGAGAGGTGTGTGAGTGAGCCAAGAGTGAGGGGAAGGGAAATGCAGAGAGCCCTGGAAGTGCTTGTGTGCAGACAGACTGCTGGGAAGGGCACTGCAGCCCTGCCCTGGGCCAGCTGTGATGCTGGATTCTCATGCCAACCTGCCCTGGGCCATTGCAAGGGGCTGTTGCCATGGTCACTTCACTGAGCCCACGGCAGCAGCCCATTGCTCAGGGCTGGTGTCACTGCCCAGAGCCACAGGGGATCCATGGCTGGGGTTTGTGCCATGGCCACCTGCCCTGTGCCGCACTGGCTGGGCAGGCGCTGCGGAACCAGCAGCAAAGCCCAGTGCCAGGGCCAAAGGCCAGGTCAGCCTGACAGAAAGGGTCAGTGCTGGGGACTGTTTCCATGGCAACCATCGCTGGGACACCACACCTGGGTCACCTGTCATGGCATTGCCATGGAAACCCCTTGGAGGGACTGATGCCAGGGACACTTGCCCTGAGACCCTGCTGGGCTCGGGTGCCATGGCAACCACCATAGGGCATCATTGGTACAGAGGTTGCCATGGCAACCAGCACAGAGCCCCCTTCCTACTGTCCAATGCCAGGACAACCTGCAGGAGACACTTTGCTGAGGTTGGGTCCATGGCCACCAACCTTTGCCCTGCTGGGATGGGGATTGTCACGGTCAGAAAGGAGCCTGTGGAGCCGTGGTGATGCTGGATGGCCATGGGGTGCTGCTTTGGGTGGGGCAGAGGGAATTTCCGTCCCAGGGCTTTCCTGGGGCTGTGCTTTGGGGCTGTGCTGAGCACAGGGTTGATCACACAGAGATGGTTTTGTTCTCGCTGAGCTTGCACAGAGCCAAGGCCTTTCCTGCTCCTTGTCTAGCTGGGGAGGGGCTGGGGGTGTGGGGGAGGTTGGGAGGGGATACAGGGGGACAGGTGACCCCAAGTGACCCCAGGGATATCCCAGACCACAGGACATCACACTCAGTGTATAAAGTGGGGGAACAAGGAGGAAGAGGGGACATTTGGAGTGATGGTTTTTGTCTTCTCAGGGCTCACTTGGGCAGGAGGGGATCCTGTTTTGCCAGTGGTCAGGGTGAGCACCAAAGACACAGACAGCAACTGAAGGAATTGTGTAATTTATATAAATTCAAAACTGCAAAGAATTACAAAAGGATAAGTTCAGCAATATACAAAATCATTTGCAAAGAATTACAAAAGGAGAAGCTCAGCAATGAACCCAATCATCACTACCAAAGATTGCCTGAAGGGATTTAGAAAGATCCATCACCAGTTAGCCTCAGACTTTACCATCACCCAGACCCACACATCAGCTGGGGAAGCTGTCACAGCCAAGGACTGCAGAGCCACTCTGGACACTGGGAATTCCTGCAGCTGTGTCCAACCACAGGTGAGGCTTCCAACCTCGCTGGGAGAGGGCCCAGCTTGGAGAGTGCTGAACAAACAAACTGACAGCACTTCCAGTGCAGGAACATCTGGATTCATTCTCCTGACTGGTTTCTCCCAAAGCCTGGCCAGGGCTCAAGGAGGAACCAAGGGAGTTGACTTTGACCATACAGCCCCAAACCAGGCCAGATGTTGGATTTCATGGCCTTGTTTAGCTTCTAAATACAGAAAAGTCAACACATGATTCACTAATGAGTGGATACATCTATCACAATGCTAATGATCATGCATATTTTGCTAATCAGTGGATACAAAGATAACCTTAGGTTGGAAGGTTCATGGAGAGGTCACCTTTGGCTCAGGCCTGTTGTTCAGGCCTCAGTCAGGCCTCTTGTTCAGGCCTTGGCACTTCAGGGATGTGGTTTAGTGCTGGGCTGACAGTGCTGGGTGAATGGCTGGGCTTGATGAGCTCAGAGGTCTTTTCCAACAGAAAATATTCTAGAATTCCAGGATTCTATCTGCTGGATTTAGCTTGGTCCATGTTAGCAGCATTAGTTTGCTTAGAAAGTTCCCTCTTGGTCAGCTCTTGAGGCCTAAGGCTTCAGCTCCTTTATTCTGATATTTTATTCTTAGTGCACCTACTTTATCTTAATAGACGCAGTAACATCAGTACTTGAAAGCAAAATGAGCATAGCAAGTTTGTATTTTAGAAGGAAACACACATTTAAGAGAGAACAGGATTTGCTTCTCTGAACATTAAACAGGTTACAGAGTAACACTTTTCTTCAGGGTTTAATACTCACAGGGCACATCTCTGCTCTCATTGACTGCAGGGTGAGTTTGATTTGGAAACATTTAGAAAGCTCCAGGAGTATTCAGCAGCTTTTCCTAAGAATTCTCCTGCAGACCCTTTTAGGGCACACTTGAGGAGAGATCCTTCTCCTCTTTCTTGGCCATGCAGCCCATGGCGTTGCTGGTGATTTCCAGGGGTTCCAAAGAGGAAAAGTCCTGTTCCAAGGCACCCCTGAGCACAGGCTTCCCAAGGCAAGGCCTGCGAAAGGAAGGCATTGTGTTAAGAAAGGACAGTTCTCCAGTTCCAGTGCCTTTGCCTCTCTGCCTACGCCTGAGTTAGCCTAGGTGGAAATCACCAGCTGCCCATGGGGACTCAAAGTCCACAACACATGCATTTCAGGGAGTTTGAGCTTCAGGCAGATTCCTGTTGCCATTGCTGCCTTCCTGCAGGATGCTGGCAGAAGGTGCTTGTTTCTGTTCCAAAGTGCTTTGCACAGGCTGGGCTCTCTGGGCTTGCAATAGAATGCAAACTGGGGAGGGTCACAGCCACCCTGGGATCAGCTCCCTGCCTTGTCTTCACCCCAAAGCGGTGGTGCTTAGCCACTGAGGTGTTCATTCAATGGATTTATAAGTTCTAGTGCAGTGTCTTGCTGCCACAGGGAGCCCGAAATGCCAGGAGATCGGGCTGTGCCCCCCAGCTGCCAGCCCAGCCCCACGTCGCTGCCGCACATCCCGGCAGAGAGAGTGCACTGAGGAAAAGTCCTTTATTCCCACTGCAAACAGGTGTGCACGTTAGGAAACAAAGACAAATGAAAGCAAGGCCTCCGGCCATGCCATCTGCCCTCTCCTCAGGCTCCTCCATTCATCCTCCTGCCCTGAGGGCTGCGGGGGCGGGATGGCGTGGTGAGGGCAGCGCCGGGATGGTCCGGGCAGGGCTGGATTGTCTGGGCAGCTCTGGATCGTCTGGGCAGGGCTGGATCGTCTGGGCAGGGCTGAATCGTCTGGGCAGGGCTGGATCGTCTGGGCAGGGCTGAATCGTCTGGGCAGGGCTGCATCGTCTGGGCAGCTCTGGATTTTTCTGGGCAGCTCTGGATCGTCTGGGCAGGGCTGGATAATTTAGGCAGGGCTGGATTGTCTGGGCAGCTCTGGATCGTCCGGACAGTGCCAGGATTTGCTGGGAAGCCCCTGGATTGTCTGGGCTGTGCCTGGATCCCCATGGCAACACCGGATCCCCCGGTAGCCCCCAGCTCCCTCCCAAACACACCCACTATCTGCTCTTTGGGAACATGGTGATCTCCCAGATATATAGAACTGGTGAGAAACCTCATCAAGAAGAGTGATTGGGAAAAATGAAAATTCCTGCAGGAGAGGAGATGCATGGCAAAAGCATCATCAACCTTCCCTCAGCCCAGGCTGGGGCTGACAGCATCCACAGCACGGGGGCAGATCGTGTCTGCTTCCTGAGGGAATTTTTTCCTCATTATGTCAGATGAGGAAGGAGAGGGCATTCTAGAGCTCATTTCAGTGCTCCAGCTGAAATGTCTATTGAACTAAAGGTGTGTATGATGCCACTGGTCTGGTTTTGTGGAGTTCCCTTGTATACACTGGGCGACCACAAAAGAAAAAGAAAAAAAAGTATTTAACAGATATCCTGCTTTTCTCAGTGACTGTTTCTTCTTGCAAAATCATTAAACTTTATTTCGAAGACTCAGCAAACTGTTTTTGTCACCTGCAGAGAGACCTAGCAGAAAGGAGACTGCTGCCCTGTTGTGGGAAAAATCCAACCATATAGTGGCAAAATATGGCCCCAAAAACCCCTGATAAACAGGGGAGAGCAGCATGTTTGGGAATGTTCTCATGTCGCCCCCCATGTGCCTCTGCCTGGGTGCTGCTTCAGGGATCCCCTGCTTGGTGCAATGATGAAAATAAATTCACTCTTGATATTTCATCCCCGGTTTTGTGTTTGTCCCTGTAAGCTACAGAGATATGATGTAAAAAGGAATAATTGACATCAATCTAAACTGCTTGAGCCACTTCTGTGGCACTTCATTTGCTTTTCTGTTCCACCCCTGTGTTCAGGAATCTGTACTGGCCACCTGCCTTACATGACTTACACCTTCCACACCAAGTGCTCCAGAGAAAGAGAGAGGTTGCTGCCAGCCAGGGCCAGCAGAGTCAGGACACTGCCACGACACCAAATCAGCAGAGGAATTGAAGCCCAGAGTAATAAAGGCAGCCTGGCTGGTGCTTGGCTTCAGTGCAGTTTGTCACAGCTGATTGGAAGGATGCCTCAGGCAAGAGCTCCAGGCACGGCAGGGAGTTCAAAGGGAGGAGCAGTGGTGAGACAGAACAGGATGCTCTGCTTCATCTGCAAAACCTCTGGTGACATGGAGGACATTCAGATTATAAATACAGGAGCTCCTGTTGGACACAGGAAACTGGGGATATGGACCAGGCTGGGAAATGCATGGGAATGAAGGATTGCAGCTGTGAGGTGCTCAGCACCCACCTCGGTGGGCTGCAGCTGCCCTTGGCCTGAGCTCGGGAGGATCTTCCCTTTTCCTTTGGAACCCCCTGGCAAACACAGAGCCTTTCAGCCCACAGCAGTCCCCTCTGTGGGAGCAGCAAGAGATTCACAGCCTCGCCAGGCTGGGTTGCCACCCCGTGTGCTGCAGCTCCTGCCAGGCCTGCTCAGGGAGCTCAGGCAGCTCTGCACACATCTGTCTCCTGGGAATTGCTCACTTGGGAGGGAGCAGCAGCTGGAGACTGCAAAGACAAAGCAAGCATCTGCTTTGCTATCAACCCCAATGCCAGGCAGTGTCCAGTGTGGCACATTGTGGCATCCTGGAGCTTTCAGCTGCACAATGCATGTGGCCAAGCACATGTTTTCTCAGGCTCCTTGTCTCAGGAGATTTTCAGCCAGGCTGCAAGAGCTGCATTTGCAAATGCATTTGAGTGCTGCAGCACCTCTGCAGGCACCTGACACAGCCAGTGGGATCCAATGTCCAGCAGGAAAATCCCCGTGTGCCTCACAACGAGTTCCACAAAACAGCCTGGCAGCTGCTGGCCTGCAGAACAGAGAGTTGTGAAAAATCTCCTTGGCATGGCTGAGAGCTCTGCTCCCTGCAGAGATCCTACAGAATGATCTCTGCACCAGGGCAGCTCTCTAGGAGGAGAAGTGGACGCAAGAAAAGGAGCTTTTGCATCAGACCAAGGCCTTGTGGCACAAGTCACAAGCACTTGGTGTCCCTGCATCCCTCCCGCCCCAGGCAGCGCCTTTCTCCTCTGCCCCACACAGCACACACTGCAACGCCCCAGAGACCAAAAGGCTTCAGCCTTCAGCAGCTTCCCCCAAATCAATGACTACAGCACAATGAAAACAACAAGCTCTTCTGATTTGTCAATTCCATCATTTTATTTCAATGAAAGCATCTTATGGAATCTGTTCTAACTGAGCAAGAGCTACAGCTCAACTGCCTGAGGAACATATTCCAGAGGAACATATTCCAGGCCAAATGCTAAATAATATTATCTATTAGAAAAAAAAGAGCTACCTAGCAGTTTTCTTTCCCAACTAACATCTAGTTTAAACCTTCAGAACTCTTTACCTTGCTTAATTAATTAATTTAGTTAATTCAGTTATTAGGGTTTAATTTTAATGAATTTAGTTAGTTATTAATTTTTATTAATGATTAATTATTTTTTTGTTTCTTAATTAAACAGGAAAAGAGGGCATGAGAGGGCCTTTATCCAATTTTCCTTAATTCTAGAAGAGAGCTCTACTAACATCTAGTCCTATTTTAACCTACAGAATTTAAGTCTAATAAATTCTCTTACTTTTGCTCCTCAAATTCTTGAGGTAGCAAGTACAATGGCACCTCAGTCTTAAGCCTCCTGGCCCTGCAGCAGATGGACATTGCCACCCAACTTGGTGGTATCTGCAACATAACTGAGGATGCCTTCAATGGTCTTGTCCAGGTCAGTGGAAATGTCACAGCTGTCCTAGGTTGCAATATTGATGTAGTTAAGTATTCTATTACCACCAGCTGTGGGCCATTAGCTGCTATCACCCACTCTGGATGACAGGCAATGGGCCATCCATTAGCTATTATCACTTGCTAATGACCCACCCCGCATGACAGGCAATGGGCCATCAGGGACCCACCGTGTGACTCATGGACTTATCCCATTGTGGGATGCTCTGCCCAGGAGGGAGGAACCAGGTGTTCCCACCTGGATATAACCTGGCCTTGGAACTGCCTGAGCTAGCCCTGTCTACTGGGTTCCCAGAGGACCAGAGCTACCACTGGATCTTCAGCTGGAGACTAGACCTTCACAGGATCACCGCTTCAACTGGACTACTTCAGTTGGACTGCTACTACCACCCTAACAGGGTGTTAGGTTGTATCTGACTTTGTCATTGCTTTTCCTTGTATTATTTCACTTATTTTTAATTTCAATCTTGACTTGTGATCTCCCACTGGTTTGTTTTCAAACCAAGACAACAGCCAATGTCAGGGTTTGGTTACTCAGACCAGAACCCTGACTTGCTTTGGCACGTCTTGTTTCCTGGTCACATCCATGTCACAAAGAAGAGAAACAGGTTCTTTGTTTGGGGCCTTGCCAGAGTGGTGAAGGTGCCTTTGAACCAGATTTTTTGGGGAAGGGAACCTCTCCATGCCAAGCCTGCCAGTTGCATGCCAAGAGCTGTGAGGGATGCCCAAACAACCTGTGCCACTCTAGGAATTTCTGTCCCCAAGTGCCATCTGGAATGTCCTGTAGAAGGGACCCTGAGCCATTGTCTGTCATCCTCTATCCTCCAGGCTGGGTGGCTGCATTCTGGCCACAAGTCACTTGGGAGGGACACGGAGCCACTGTCCTCATCAGCATTCCCACTCAGGTCTCTGTCTTTGGCCCAGGCCTCTAATGGGAGACACCCTGAGCCACTCTCCGCCTCACTGCTCCAGCTCAGCTGTGTCTTCAGCCCATGACCAACATGGCAAGGAGCCTGAGCCACTCTCTTCCCCAGTTTTGCTGCTCAGCTCTTCATCTTCAGGCCATGCCTCGCCTGGGAGGGACCCTGAGGCTCTCTCCTCCTCAGTGCTCCAGCTCAGGTGTGTGATCTCTGCCCACTCTGTGGACAGCCCTGGCAAACTGCACACAGACCTGAGCTCCTCAGAGCTGGTTCCCTCTGTGGTTGGTGCCCCTGACAGGCATGGCTCTGCTTCTGCCCCTGCCCCCTGCCCAGGGAGATCTTCCAGCTGGCTGGGCAAGGGGCTTGGTGGGCACTGGTGCATAACTGGGTATTGAGTTGAGGCCTTTTCCTTGCTGTGAGGGGCTCTGCTGAGCAGAGCTGGGCCTTGGCCTGTGGCTGGTCATGGATGAAGGTTCCTGTGCTCTGCCCATGCCTCACAGGGCCTCACAGGAGGCCTCTCTTCTCCACTTCTGCAGCTTGGGTCTCATTCATGTTCCCCTTGCCAGTCTTCATCCAGGATGACACAGGACTTCTCTTCAATCCCTAATTCTGTCAGCACAGCCCCTGCTGCTGCCCCTGCCCCCTGCCCACCCAGAGCTTCCAGCTGGCCGGGCTCCGGGCTGGGGGGGCAGCAGGGGCTGTGCGGGGCAGCTGCCCGGCTCTCCGGCCCCAGTGCGGGGGCTGCTGCTGCCGTCCCTGTCCCCGTGCCCTGATGCAGGGGCCGCCGTGTCCCCGGCTGCTGGCCGCGTCGCCGGATCACAGCCGCCATCCCACTCAGGATGGCACGGGAGCCGCGCCGCAGCGAGCGCAGCAGAGCCTGGCCGCGGCCCCTGGGGCTGTGCGGAGCTGCCCGGCTCTCTGCTGCTGCTGTCTGCGCCACAGAGGCAGCAGAAGCTGCTGTCTTTGCCACCTCTCGTGCCTTGGCAGTGGGATGCACGTGGTGCTCCTCATCCTCAGGAGCTCTGCCCAGAGCAGCAGCTTCTGGCTGGGTGTCCCCATGAGCTGCCTGGGCACGAGGTGTGCTGGGCAGGTCAGTGTCTGCCTCTTCTGCCAGCAGCTCAAAGGGGTCAAACATGAGCGCCGGGTAGAAGGGCTTGACCCATACATGGTAGACAGTGATTTTGTCCCTGTTCTCCTGTGACAACTCCTGGTCACTGCTCTCTTCTCCACTGATCACTGACTGATCTGCATTTGGGGAAGAAAGCTCTAGGAGTCATCCTGAGCCACTGCAATGTTCCAGTGGTTTGGGGTCATGTGAACAGGTCACTGGGATGCCTTCCTCCACACTACTGCCACCTTGGAGATCCCTGGAGCAGCCCCTGTCCTCGCTCTGTAGCTCCTCCAGGACTGTCCCTGCTGCTGACCCAGCCCACTGTCCGAGACCTTCCAGCTGGCTGGGCGAGGGTCTGGGGGGGCAGAGCTCCTGAATCAAGTCTGGAGTTGAGGTCTTTTCCCCGCTGTGAGGGGCTCTGCTGGGCAGAGCTGGGCCTTGGCCTGTGGCTGTGTGCGGCTGAAGCTTCCCGTGCTCTGCCCATGCCTCTCTTGGCCTCAAAGGAGGTGTCTTTTCTCCACTTCTCCAGCTTGGGTATATGTCCTGTTCCTCTTTGGACAGCTCTTGGAGGCTCTCCACCTCACAGTCTTCATCCAGGATGACACAGGACTTCTCTTCGATCTCTGGTTCTGCCAGCACAGCCCCCTCTGCTGCCCCTGCCCCCTGCCCACCCAGAGCTTCCAGCTGGCCGGGCTCCGGGCTGGGGGGACAGCAGGGGCTGTGCGGGGCAGCTGCCCGGCTCTCCGGCCCCAGTGCGGGGGCTGCTGCTGCCGTCCCTGTCCCCGTGCCCTGATGCGGGGGCCGCCATGTCCCCGGCTGCTGGCCGCGTCGCCGGATCACAGCCGCCATCCCGCTCAGGATGGCACGGGAGCCGCACCGCAGCGAGCGCAGCAGAGCCTGGCCGCGGCCCCTGGGGCTGTGCGGGGCTGCCCGGCTCTCTGCTGCTGCCGCCTGCGCCACAGAGGCAGCACAGGAGTCACGGTGCTCCTCAGCTTCCTGCGGGGCTGCCCGTGACTCGCACTTGGACAGCTGCACGGAGCAGGAGAAGGATGAGGACCAGCTGGCCCTCTGCGGTGCAAACGGCCCCCCTGGCACAGCAGCTCCCTCCGTGCCCGCAAGCCTGGCCCCAAGCCCGAGCGCATCCCTCACCTTCTGCCTCCCAGGGAATCGCAGCCACTTCTTCTTGGGCTGGACGCCCACGGTGCTCTTCTCGCTTGTCGCCATCTCTGTCACGCTGTGACACTTCGCTACTGCGGGAGATGCTGTCTCCTGACAGAGCAGCTCTCTCTCCTGGCAGTGGCACCCCCGGGCTCTCGGTGCCCTTTTATAGCCTCCCGCTCACGCCGTGTCCCCAGGTGTCACAATGGGCTCTGGGCACACGCAGCCACACGTCACAAAGGAGCCTGCAAGGCGCTGCTGTCCCCACGGGCCACTCCCCTGCAGCCCCAGGACAGCGGCGGGCTAGGGGGGCTCAGAACCAGCTGCAAACCGGCTGGAACCGGCTGGGACAGCAGTGTGCAAAGAGGGCGGTGACAGAGCTGTCACACAGCCTCTCGCAGGGACATATCAGGGGCTGCAAAAGCAATCAGTGCATGTGCCACAGCTTTAAAAAACTGTGTTTGCACATCATGCACAGCTGTAAAGTTCTAGAAGGCATTGCTGCAGGCTGAAATTTGTTTGTAAATAATTACAAGGTAGAAATACTTGCGGAAACCATTCAAAAAAACATTTTATGTCCGAAAAAAAAATTTTTTGGTGTCTATTAACTCTGATAATTGCACACTCAGCAGAGAATTCCCTTCTCAAATCAGGATAGAGGCCCCACTGAAAAATGTAGAGGCTCTTGTACATGGAACATGTGCAACCCCAAGTTTAGGGTCAAGAACTGTGGTGTGCAAATACTGGGCTCATTGGGAAAAAGGTTTTTCTTCCACCATAGTTGAGAATTCCATCATTTGCCCCTTTAGAATGCAGAGTAAAACAGAGGAGAACTCCCATGGCTCAGGAGGCAAAGGAAAGAACTCCAGAGATGAGCTGTTGGAATACAATTTCAAAAAAGGCTGAAACGTTCACACGGCTCCATTTGAAACTGGGAAATTGCAAGAGGAAGTGATGGTGAATACTCCCATTTCGGAGGGCTTGGATGGGCTCTTGGGAAGGACTTGTTCCCTGGGAGGGTGGGGAGGCCCTGGCACAGGGTGCCCAGAGAAGCTGTGGCTGCCCCTGGATCCCTGCAAGTGTCCAAGGCCAGGTTGGACACTGGGGCTTGGAGCAGCCTGGGATAGTGGAAGGTGTCCCTGCCCATGGCAGGGGGTGGCACTGGATGGGCTTCAAGGTCCCTCCCAAGCCAAACCATTCTGGGCTTCCACGATTCTCTGGTTCTGTAAACTACTGTGAAACATTTCACATCAGCATGGAGAGATCAATTCCATCCTGCTTAGAGATCCAAATGATAACATTTGATGTATTTCATCTGTTAGAATTTTGTCGTGACTCTGGAACAGGAGATTCATCTAAAATGTAATAGTGGGATCTCAAAATCTTTCGGTACAAGGATTTACCGTGTGCCGTCTACAAATGACGACTCTGAATGAGGCTACATGTCACACCCTCCAGTATTAATTTAACAATTAATTCTTCAGGATATTTGAATGACAGTGAATTTCCTGTCATTCACAAACTCTGACACTGAAATTTCTTGAAAGTCAGAATGGAAAACAAGTTGGATTTACCTATTTTAACCTATTTACCTATGTCCAAAAGACAACATCTATTTTATAACTTTCAAATTATAAACATGTAAAAGTAGAAGAAGAACCCAGTGAAGCAAATTAGGAAGAACAGAGCTCTCTAAGGGATCCCTGAATATTTCTTCAGAGTAAATCACAGGAGCTCCCTTAAGCATTGAGTGAATGCTTAAGTAAATTGAGTATCCATTAAGCATTGCGTAAATAAACATCTGTGATTTCCAGGCTCATTGTCATGCATGATTTTTAAAGTTAGCCATAAACCCTTTAAATATGTTTGGTATTTCTATCTCTTAGAAGCTGTTGGGAAACTTTTGTTACACTTCTGGAGGTGAATAAAACACACATTTGATCTGAAATATTGCAAAGCAAAGCACAGACAATTGGTGTCTTGGTTCAACCCAGGCAGCACCTCACAGCCCCTCAGTCACTCCCCACCAGTGGGATCAGGGAGAGAGTTGGGAGGGTAAAAACTGGAGTGGGTTGAGATCAAGGCACTGTAACAGGGAAAGCAAAAGGCACCACATGAGCAAAGCAAAAGAAGGAATTCCTTCAGCCCTTCCCAGGGCTGGGCAGCTGTTCAGCACCTCCAGGAGAGCAGGGCTCCATCCCGCAGAACAGTGACTTGGGAAGGCAAAAGGCATCCTCCCAAATGTTCCCCCTTCCTCCTTCTTCCCCCCACTGCATATCCTGAGCATGAAGTGACATGGTCTGGGATATCCCTGGGGTCACAATGATGCCTTAATAATTTTGGGGGTTTTTTCTCTTCAAATGTCTGTAACTTGGTGTAGTTCTGTGCTCTTACAGAATGCTGAAAACCTCTGTTCCCAACACATTTAACCAAAACAAAGCTTTTGGGACAGAGATTCAAGGACATATTAATTACCCCAGGGCCAGAAAATATCTAAACAATGGTGGAAAGGGGGGAGCAGGCCTAGGGTGGTCAGTGTCATCACCTGAAGGTGTGATTAGAGAATTAGGGACCAATATGCTAATATGAAAAAACTTATAAAAGATAAAGAGCTTCTGACCTGGTGTCCATTTTGGTTACAGTCCCTGAGGGAGACTTTGCTTGCCCGAATATACCTTGACGGCCTTGAATAAATTTGTCTGCTTTTTATACACCTAATTGTTTTGGCCTCTGTTTCAGGTAGCCTGTTCCAGGCATCAGAGTCACCCAGAGATAAAGGACTGAATGTCTGCTGTGACCCACAAGAGCTCTGCAGCCCCAGGGGACACAGCAGGGACAGGGAAAGGAGTGTGGGCAGTGCCTCCTCTGAGCCTCAGGGAACTTCCAGAGGAGGATCCAGGGCAGCCCCAAGGCCATCTGGCAGGCCTGGAACAAGGCAGGCAGCTCTGAGCAGCTTCCATGGCCCCAGCAGAGCTCGTGTGGGAGGGCTGAGTGCAGGGAGCACCATCAGCTGCCTGTGTGTCCCAGCTGGAGCAGCAGAGCCCAGCAGAGGCAGCCCATGGCCCCGGGCAGCACAGCCCCCGTGCTCTGCAGAGCAGCACCCCCAGCTCTGTGGGGCTGTGGGGAGCAGGGCAGGGGCTGCAGCAATGGCTGCTCAGGCCAGAACAGCCGTGATCCCCTGGGAAAGGCTCTGTGGGCAGCTGGGATGGGCCAGGAGAAGAGCAGGAGCCCTTGTGTGTGTGCACAGGAGTCCTGGCAAGAGCTGGGGCAGCAGGAGCTGCCTGAGGAGCCCCGGGGCAAACTCTCTGCTGCTGTCCTGGGCAGTGGGGCTGTCCTGGGGCTGCAGGAGATGCCAGAGCTGAGGATCTCCTGAGCATTCCAGACACAGAGTCACTGTCCCTGACCTCCATTGCTTCCCATTCTTGCTGCAGGGCCAGATAGGACTGGGCTGCTCTGATGGGCTGGGGCAGAGGTAGGGAGAGGCTGGACTGGGCAGTGCCAGGAAGAAGAAAACAATGGACTCTTGGTTATACAAGTCCAGGCAGTGTCAGAATGGTTCCATGGAGCCCCAGAGTGTCACAATGATCTCCCTTATTCCATGGGCCTCCAGAGTGTCACAATGGCCCTTTGGCTCCACGAGGCCCTGAAGTGTCCAAATGGTCTCCATGGTTCCTGAAGGCCCTGAAGTATCACAATGGCCCTTGGTTCCATGGGGCCCTGAAGGACCCCAGAAAGGTCTCCTTGGATCTGCAGTATCACAGTGGACCCTTGGTTGCACGAAGCCCCAAAATGTCACAATGCTCTCCTTGGTTCCATGGTTCTCCACAGTGTCACAGTGTCCCTTGGCTGGTTAGGGCCCCATGATGTCACAATGGCCCCTTGGCTCCATGAGGCCTTGCAATGTCACAATGGTCTCCTTATCTTCATGGGGCCCCACAGTGTTACAATGGCACCTTGGTTCCTTTAAGCCCCACAATGTCACCATGGTCCCCTGGGTTACACGAGGCTCTGCAGTGTCACAATGCCCCTTTGGTTCTATGGGGCCCTCAGTGTCTGTTTTGCTGGTGGGCAGTGTCAGTACCAACAACAGAGACACCAACTGAGGGAACAGTGTAATTTATTATAACACAAAACTGCAAAGAATTACAAAAGGAGAAGCTCAGCAATGCACAGATTCATTAGCAAAGAATCATAAAAGGATAAGATGGACAAAGCACCCAGTCAGCACTACCAAAGATTGCCTGAAGGGATTTAGAAAGATCCATCACCAGTTACCCTCAGACTTTACCATCACCCAGCCCCACACATCAGCTGGGGAAGCTGTCACAGCCAAGGACTGCAGAGCCACTCTGGACACTGGGAATTCCTGCAGCTGTGTCCACCCACAGGTGAGGCTTCCAACCTCGCTGGGAGAGGGCCCAGCTTGGAGAGTGCTGAACAAACAAACTGACAGCACTTCTAGTGCAGGAACATCTGGATTCATTCTCCTCTTGGATTCTCCCAAAGCCTGGCCAGGGCTCAAGGAGGAACCAAGGGAGATTTCTTTCATAGTGCAGCCCCAACAAAGACAGATGGGGCTTTGTCTGGCTTCTAAATACAAAAAGGTAAATACAGGTTTCACCAATGCACAGATACATAGATCATTTTGGTAATAATGTTTCATTAATGAGCAGATACAAATATAACCATTGACTGGAAGGTTCGTCAAGAGGTCAGTATTGCTCAGGCCTCAGTAAAGGACTGTTCAGGCCTTAGTCCTTCAATGGGTCCTTTGACTGACAGATGAACTACAACCTCCATAACAATTCTTTCAATAATACTCTTTTAGAATAGATTTAGGTATTAGGCATAAAGGCATCACCACTTGTTTTCAATTAAGTCCTGTTCAAGTTCATTACTCAGATCTATACTTTGCATTCCTTTTAAAACATGCCTAAATAGTTCCTATTCTCTATGTTATTTATCAAATCCCCCTTTTTACTGAGACTGTGTCTCTTTTCAGACAAGTCTCAGTGCTCCATTTTTTAGCACAAAGTGTCACAACAACTCTAACATGGACTCATAACACACCAAGTGCACACACTGCAATGATTACAGTCACTGCCACAAATGCATTTCACAGCAGCCTCCAATTTGACAGCCACGAAGCCAATCCCACCAGGGAGAATTTTCTTCTTTCTGCCACTCTTCTACTGCTCTTCCTATCAAGGTGATTCCTGACTGTTGAACTCAAACCCATCACTGACACAAGTGCATCATTCCTGTCCTAGAATAGCACAAGT